>NC_081300.1:64801911-65103235 GCF_030435805.1 Mustela lutreola | reverse complement strand
CCAGTTACCTTCCTTTCAGGTTTCCTCTGTTTGCTTGGCCTGAAATCTCTCCCTCTGGAGACTGCTTTGCAAGACCACAGAGCAGGGTAGGGGTTAGGGCAGAAGTTGGAGTCCTCAGAGGGCAGTGGTTGAGCCCCGAGGCTCCCAGTTCCCTTCTGATGTTTGCCAGGTGAGGCCCTGCCTAGCCTAGAAGGTAAGTTCCTCCCCCGACTGAGGAGGAGGGAAGGAGCAAGAACTAGCCGTTACAGAGTTTCTGTCATGCAGACCCTACTAGAAGCTTCTTCACCTATATGGTCAGTCCTTACAATAGCCCTTTCAGGAAGTTTCAGAAAAGAAAACTGTGGCTCAGGGCTGCTTTAGCCTGCAGCAGGCCCATCCCAAAAGACTGCTTGGGCTTGAACACAGGACAAGCTGGCCTGCTGGGGGATGTAGGGACACCCACAACCACACCAGTCTCCCGGGCCATCCCTGCCGCAGACCTGAGAAGGCCGGCAGCCTGGCTGTAGCTGGGGACCAAGCACCCACCCCATCTGGCAGGGAAGTCAGCTACCTGGTTCCTCTTGCTTCTCCCTCACAGTGAATCCCTGTGGCCCATTGAGGCCAGAAACGCAGCCATCGCGAATCACTGCTTTACCTGTGCCATCAACCGCGTGGGTGAGGTAAGTTCCCACGGTCTGGCTGGGCTCCTGGGCTTGGTCAACCAGGTATGCTGTGGAGGGAGTGGAGGACAGAGCTGCTAGGAAAGCTGCCTGCCCAGGGGGGCCTGGCCTCTTCCACCAGCAAAGGGAAGCAACTGTCTGCTGACCTCATACCTCATCCGCTTGTCCCTCACACGTCTTCTGCCTGTCCCTGTGCCACAAATTTTAGGGTCCTGGAAGAGGGGAGACTGGCTTGGTTTGTTCCTTTTAAAGGTATTCCTATGTCCCTCTCATGTTTTTATCTATTTGGGTTTGTAGCTGAAACCATGTTGAAAGGCTCTCACCCTGTCAACCTCCAAGTCTCCTGTTTCATAATTTTCCCCATTGACCCGGGGCGCTGAGTGAACTTGACTATGAAACCCAGTGCATTCATTACATAATAATCCTCTTCCTCATTCATATTAGTTGGATGTCAGACTTTGATCAGAGGATCTGCTGAGGCTGAGGTGATCAAGGTTCCTACAGTAAGTGGGTCCAGTTTCTGGCAATATGGAGAAACTCAGTGTTCTCATTAGCCTCTGTAACCCCATCACAGCTTGAGGTGCTGTTTCCATGAGGCTTTGGGGAAATACTGGCAACAGTGTGTGAATACCCTATTAGTCCCCTCAGAGACCCCAAACTGGGGCTTTCTTTCCCAGGCAGACAAACCTCAACTGTCTTCCACAGGCCTGAGAACCACTCTGCTGGATCTCTATTTTTTTTCCCCCTCCCAGTGGATTATAAACTCCCCAGAGACAAAGTCAGGCTTTTTACCTTGCCTGTCAAATTCCCCGCTGGCCCACTGTGTTGGCCCAGTGCTGGCGACTCAGCGGAGACATTTCATAAGTACTTGTTGATTGCCCAGCGAGTACAGGCCATTCCTTCTCTTGCTATAACTTGCTTCTCTGAGTTCACGGTGGCCCACGCTGGGAGTGCCACCTATAGGCTTACCTGACCTAGATTTTGTTTCATAGGAGCAATTCCCGAACGAGTTTACCTCAGGAGATGGGAAGAAAGGTATGTTCCAGGATTTTCCGTGGTTGGTAGCAGCTGAGGGGTGGGCCTCACTGTCCCCTTCTCCGTCTGCCCCCTCCGGGCAGGGACTACCCCACAGACTGGTCCCACCTCTCTGACTTGGAATGTGGAAGGGAAGGGCTCACCCAGGAGATCTTGGAACTAGCTTAGGGTGTCCCCTGGAAAGACAGAGAGGACTGAGCAGGTCTGTCTCCCAGAAAAGCACTTCCTGAAAGGATTCTAGGTCTATGTTCCAGATTAAGGCCCCACATGTCCAGAGTCTCCAACCCCAGTTAGCTCCCTGCAGAGAGAGGTACAGTGAGGCAGGGAAGCGAAGTCCCTGGGGTGCCTGCTGGGTCCAAGCCCCTTCTAGGCCCAGCTCTTTGCACACCTGTGGGGTAGCTGTTAGCACCGCTTGACTTGTGAGGGGACCGAGGCATGGAAGGAAGGTATGGTGGACGCAGCTGGGAAGGCAAGTGGGGATGGAGCCTCTGGCTCACCGTGTGGGGCCAGCACAGGAGCAGGTCACACAGGAAGCCATGCAGAGCCATATGACTCCCTTGGGCTCTGGGTAGCTAACGGGAATAAGGGCTAACATTTCTGCAAGGGTGACCCTTAAGAATGTTCCCAGGAGGGGCGTCTGGGTGGCTGAGTTGGTTAAATGTCTGCCTTCAGCTCAGGTCATGATCCCAGGGTCCTGGGATTGAGCCCCACATCGGGTACCTGCTTATCCAGAAGCCTGCTTCTCTCTCGCCCACTCCCCGTGCTTATGTTCCCTCTCTCTGTGTCAAATAAATAAATAAAATCTTAAAAAAAAAAAAAAAAAGTTCCCAGGGCGGAGGTGAAGGCTGTGAGGGTGACTTTTATAGAAACCTGCTCAGCCTTAGGCCTGAGGAGGGAGGCAGGGCCTCTGGGGAGGTGGCACGGGGATGCTGGGGAGGGTGGGGAGGAGTGGAATGGACACGTCCTGGATGTCGCTCCATATGCCTACCCCGCTGTCTGCACACACAAGCTCACGGGTGCTTTGTTTCACTCCTCCAAAGCTCACCGGAACTTTGGCTACTTTTACGGCTCGAGCTATGTGGCAGCCCCGGATGGCAGCCGCACCCCTGGGCTCTCCCGCAATCGGGACGGGCTGCTGGTTGCAGAGCTCGACCTGAACCTCTGCCGGCAAGTGAATGACATCTGGAACTTCAAGGTGGGTCCCTGAGTCCCCTGTTGTCGGCCTGCTCCTCCATTTGCGGCACCCCCCTCCACCTCCCAGCCTGCTCTCAGAGCTGGAAACCGCAGCTGCTGGGTTTGCTCTCTGGAGCTCCCAGAGGAGGCTCCAAGGCAAGTGAAGGGGCTGGGTGTCTTCCTCCCAGAGTTGGTGCGCAAGGGAGGAGCCACTGGGTCAGATGATGGCCAGGCAGCAGACCTCAATAAATTCTCCTCTTGTCTGATTTAGATTCTGGGCGCCTTCAAACAAATTAATCTCAATTTCATTTGTCCGGAGAATAGAGTGGATTGGCCTCTGCTAATCCTTTTTTCCCTTTCCAGGCATTTGCACTTATCCTAAGATACATGTGGGTGTCTGGCTCTGCCTGTGGCCTGGCGGTCTAGACCTTGACAGTAGAGGGAAATGGGTCACGCAGAGAAATGGAATCTAGGCCTGGCTCTGCCACTCAGTTACCCTAAGCAAGCCCTTTCTGCTCCTGGACCTTAGGATCCCTGTTTATAAAACTGGAAGGTCTCAAGTGGCCTTTGAAACCTAACACATATGACACCAGGGGTCATGGAGGAGCGTAAGTGCCCGCCCCCTGGAATGGGGCAGAGGCCCAGCAGTAGACCCCCTCATCCTCACCCAGATGGAGTTTGCTGCATTTGTGTCCAGCAGTATTTCAACCGACTCAGAAACTACTTATACATGCAGTTGAATGTCTTCATGACTATAGGACCTTGCCCAGCATGTCTGGGTGGAACCACCTCCCCTGTTTACCTGAGCACGGGTCTTAGGGCATGTTCCCTAGGTCTCAGGTCCTCATCAGACAAATAAGGCATCGCCCACATGCATGTCTCCTGGCCTGTCTCTCTTCTGTCTGGGAAGCTCGGATTAATGCAGGATTCCATGCAATAAACAGAATGTTTCTCAGTAGTAACTTTTTGAATGTCCCAAGCCCCCCCCCCCCCCCCCCGCCCTGCAAACTATGGTGGTGGGCCTGAGCTCCTGTTGGGGTTTTCGGAAGGATGGAGGGAATGCCTAGGTGTGAACACCCTGGGTAAGTTTTCCAGCCCTGCCCCCACCTCTCCCAGACTCAGGGCCAGGACACCAGAGTACAAATCCCAGCAAACTCCTTGGCTGCCTGGGGACCCGGGGCAAGTCACTCCCCTCTCTAGGCTGTAGGCTATTCTGGGGTTCTGTAAGAGGGCAGCCTTCTTCCCTTCTGCCTCTGGGCAGGCCATGCCTTCTGGATGGACAGGTCACAGAGGTCTTCCAGCAAGAGGGGTCAGCATGTGCGAGTCATCTCAGCCCCTATAGCCCTAGAATCAGTGGTGAACGGTCACACAGGGGTCATTTCCTACCTTACCGTCTGAAACCATCCTGTCCTCCTGCTGGCCTTCCTGGCAAATTTCTGTCCTGTGGCTGCCCTCTAGTGGCAAGAGGTGGTGGTGAGTAAATGAAGGGCGTTTATAAAATGAGACTCTGCCTGTGTTTTGCTTTTCAGATGACTGGCAGATACGAGATGTATGCTCGGGAGCTTGCCGAAGCGGTCAAACCCAACTATAGCCCCAATATCGTGAAGGAGTAGCTGGATTTTAGCCCCTGGCTGCCAAGGAGAGCACCTCTGCCCCTGGCATCTCAGCGAGTACAGCAGGCTTTAGAAAGTTCAAGTTCTCCCTTATGATGTCCTGGGAACACTGCTGTCCACATTGGTTTAAAAATGCTCCAGGCGGGGAGAGGTAACTGCCCAGTGGGTACAGTGTTTCCTTCCTGGCTGATGAAATGTTTTGGGCCCATACAGAAGTGACAGTTGCACAACACCGTGAATGTGTCCACGTGAAATGCCACTGAATCGTATACTTTAAAATGGCTGAATCTATGTCACATGAATTTTACCTCCATTAAAGAAAAAAAACCCAGGCACTGATGGTGCAGGTGGATTTGCAGTAAGACACATGGGATGACCCAGTCCTGACGTTCTTCTCCGCCTCTGTTTAGACTGTCGGCAACCTGTGGGTAAGGGTGGGAACGTATGTGCAAATAGGGGAAGCTGAGGCTGATCCAGAGTCATTGAGCTGCTGGGTGGCTGTGGGCAGGGGAGATGGTCATCAGACGTGTCAGCATGGCTAGACTGGCGCCCCCAGGTATTCAATCAGACGCTAATCTGGGTGTTGCTATGGAGGTATTTTGTAGATGTGATTAAAGTCCATAACCAGTTAACTAAGCAAGTGAGACTATTCTAGATAATCCAGGGAGGCCTGATTTAGTCCATCTAAAGGCCCTCAGGAGGAGAGCTGTGGCTTCCCCTATGAAGAAGAAATTCTGCCTGTGGACAGCAGCTTCCCCACCCCACCTGCCCGAGAGATCTCGTTTGCCCTTCCTAACCATCTGCCCTACAGATTGCAGACTTGTCTTTCCAGCCCCCACAATCATTTAAATCAATGCCTTGCAATAAATCTCTTAATATAGATTCTGCTGTTTCTGCTTCTCTAGTTGGACCCTGGCTGATAGAGATTCTGGTCCCAGAACAGAATCCTCAGGATGAGTTTTCTGCATTGGTGCTAGGTTTTCTGGAATTCTTCTCTTATTTCATTTAAGGGCACTCATGACTCTGTTTGCAGTGTTAAAGGGGGCCATGGTAGTCCATGGTATGATGTAGTGATAGAGATTTTTTTTTTTAAAGGTTTTATTTATTTATTTGACAGAGATGACAAGCAGGCAGAGAGGCAGGCAGAGAGAGAGGAGGAAGCAGGCTCCCTGCTGAACAGAGAGCCTGATTTGGGGCTCGATCCCAGGACCCTGGGATCATGACCTGAGCCGAAGACAGTGGCTTAACCCACTGAGCCACCCAGGCGTCCCTGTAGTGATAGAGATTTATAGACAAAGCACACTGTCAGCCTGCCGCTCCTGCTGGCCTCTCCCATCTGTGGACTTGAGGCTTGGCTAACCAGCCCCCATCACCATGTAGGGCAATTCCTTGCACTCAATCCCTTTGTATCTTTATATATATACATATATATGTATGTAATACACATATGTATCTCCTGTATATGTAAATATATCTGTGTCCCCTGCTGGTTCTGCTTCTCTGATTATCACCACCTGCCTCACTAAAATAGCGGGTTGCTCTTCTCTCTGTCCCTCTGCTTACACATCTGTAAAGTGGGACCATATCCCCTCTTCTGCTTTATGTCACAGGACAGTGGTGAGAGACAGACTAGATGGGCCAGGGAGCCTATGTGGGCTCTGTTCCTTCCATCACAGAGCCGAAGTCCCCCTGTGGTGAGGGCACCTGGGTGACTCAGTCGGTTGAGTGACTGACTCTTGGTTTTAGCTCAGGTCATGATCTCAAGGTTGTGAGATCCAGCCCCATGTCATCGGGGCTCTGTGCTTAGCAGAGAATTCGCTTGAGATTCCCTCTCTCCCTGTCCCTCTGCCCTTCCCCCTGCTTGCTCTCTCTGTCACTCTTTCAAATAAATAATTTTTTTTCTAAGTGTCCCAGCTGTGAAGTCTCAAAGCTCCACAGTCGGCCACAGCATTGGAGGTGGGAGTGGGGTGCTCTGGTTCTGCCCTTACTGTGCCTGATCAGAGAAGGCAGCTCATTCCTTCCCTGGCCCAACAGCTGAGCTGCATGAACCAATGCTCTTAGACATCCATGTGGGGTGAAAAAACTGGTCAGAACTGCCTGGCTGTACTCTGTGTTAACCCCCTTAGCCTCTCTGACTGCAGGCTTTCTGCTTTATGTAAAAGCCCCCTTTGTACTTATTTTTCATAGAATCCAGCCCTGCAGATGCAGTGAGCTTTTCTGTCTGGCCCTCAGTGTCCACAACCTTTGTGCCTGTAGTTTCTAAAAGGAGTGGGTAGTCAACCTAATACAGAAGCCAGCTTAGATAACAAGTTGGTGCATTTATGAAATAGGCACTAATATACCAGAAAGGATTTGATTATCCACATCTGTCACTGCCTAAAATCAAAATGTCCAGGTCTGCCTCAGAGTGGATGGGCCCCCCACACATGGAGTCATTTGAGGGTTTAACTCATACCTAGAATAGGTGGATGCTTAGCAAACATGTTGACTGAACCTAGGGAGGAAGTTTTTGTTACGGTGTGATCATTGCTGATACCACAGAAAGGAAGTGCAGTGGTTCAGTGTACAGCGCCTGTGGCCCTTGGGAGAAGGCTTTTGATCCCTTGAGCCTCAGTTTTCTCACCTCTAAGGTGAGAGGTGACTGAGTTTGAGGGTTTCCAGGGGCTCTCCAGCTCGGCAGACAGCTTTCCTGCCAGCCCATGGTTTTATTGCTAAGAATCTGGAGTACCAGAGAAGAATGGTGCAAGCAGTGTGCCTGATGGGAAAAAAAGGCAAAGACATTCTCCAGGATAGACTTCATGTTAGGCCACAAAACAAGTCATGATACAGTTTAAGGTTGAAATCATACGAAGTATCTTTCTCAATCACAATGTTATGAAATTCGAAATAAGTAGTGGAAGGAAAATTCAAAAATATGTGAAAATTACACTACACATTCTTTTTTTTTTTTTTTTTTTTTTTTTTTTTTTTTTTGACAGACCGAGATCACAAGTAGGCAGAGAGGCAGGCAGAGAGAGAGGAAGGAAAGCAGGCTCCCTGCTGAGCAGAGAGCCCGATTCGGGGCTCGATCCCAGGACCCTGGGATCATGACCTGAGCCTAAAGCAGAGGCTTTAACCTACTGAGCCACCCAGGCACCCCTACACAACACATTCTTAAACAACTAATTGGATTTTAAAAAATCACAAAGGAAATTAGAAAATGTCTCAGGACAAATGGAAACAAAAGCAAAACATACCCAAACTGGTAGGAAAGAATGAAACAGTGTGAGAGGAGAATGTAAGGCTGTAAACACTTATATTAATAAAGAAGAAGGTGGGCGCCTGGCTGGCTCAATTTGTAGAGCAGGCGACTCTTAATCTTGGGCTCATGAATTCAAGTTCCACACTGGGCTTAAGTGTTTACTTAAAAAAACTAAAGAAGAAGGATTTCAAGTCAACAACCAAATTTTACATCTTAAGGAACTAGGAAAAGAAGAGCAAACTAAACTCAAGGTAACAGTAGAGAAGAAATAATAAAGATCAGAGCAGAGAGGAATAAAATAGAGAATGGAGAAACAATAGAGAAGAGCAATGAAACCAAATGTTGGTTCTTCAAAAACAGCAACAGAAACTGACAAACCTTTAGCTTGACTGAGAAAAAAAGGGAAGATTCAAATTACTCAAATCCAAAATGAAAGTGGGGACACTTTCATCACTACTGAGACTACAGAAACAAAAAGGATTATAAGAATACTATGAACAATTTATTAGAAGAGGTCACCCAGAGCATGTGACTGCTAGTTGACCCATGAGCTGCGCCCGGGCAATCAGACTCCTTCCCTCCCCCACTGCTCCCCATCCTTGGAATGTACATTCTGCCCACTGTTACTACACTAGGAGCTACTTCAAGGATATAACTTGAGAGAGTAATGTATTGTTAAGACCATCTGGGCAGTATATGTGATTGAATCCTGTTAAGATTTCTATATGAACTCTTTTTTTTTTTTTTTTAAGATTTATTTATTTGACACAGAGAGAGAAAGAGAGAGAGAGGGAGAGAGATCATAAGGAGGCAGAGAGGCAGGGGGAAGCAGGCTCCCTGGTGAGCAGAGACCCCAATGTGGGGCTCAACCCCAGGACCCTGAAATCATGACCTGAGCTGAAGGCAGAGGCTTAACCCACTGAGCCATCCAGGCACCCCTCTATATGAACTCTGAAGATTCTGATGGGTAAGTGCAGAGATCTACTTGTCCTGTGGTCACTCGAGACAAGCCTTGTAGGTAAGCAGCTTTGCTTATTACAACTGCTACCTACGAATCTGAAGAGGTCTGCATCTTTCTTCAGTCTCTCCTTGCCCTCCATGTATGGGGCCAGTTTCACATTTCACCTGGAGAACTCCCATGTTTGCAAATCAACACAATTGTCTTTGGGCAACCTGGGTGAAACTTACAAATTCCTAGAAACACAAAACTACCAAGACTGAATCATGAAGAAATAGTAAATCCAAATAGACCATAACAAGTGAGGAGAGTGCATGAATAATCAAAACCCTCCTGACAAAGGAAAGCACTGGACCTGGTGGCTTCACTGGTGAATTCTATCAGACATTTAAAGAAACACTAACACCTGGGTACCAACTGGTTCAGTCAGAAGACCCTGTAGCTTCTGATCTCAGGGTCATGAGTTCCAGCCCCATGTTGGGTATAGAGATTACTAAATAACTGAATAAACAAGCTTTTAAAAAATAAATAAAAGAAAAAACACCAGGGGTGCCTGGGTGGCTCAGTGGGTTAAAGCCTCTGCCTTCGGCTCAGGTCATGATCCCAGGGTCCTGGGATCGAGCCCCGCATCGGACTCTCTGCTCAGCGGGGAGCCTGCTTCCTCCTCTCTCTCTGCCTGCCTCTCTGCCCACTTGTGATCTCTGCCTGTCAAATAAATTAATAAATAAATAAATCTTAAAAAAAAAAAAGAAAAAGAAAAAACACCAATCCTTCTCAAATTCTTCCAAAAAATTGAAGAGGAGGGAGCACTTCTTAACTCATCGAGGCCAATATTGTATTAACATCAAAGCCAGATAAAGACATTGCAAGAAAACAAAACTGTGGAGCACCACCCTTTGTGAATATTGATGCAAACATCCTCAACAAAGAACAGTTGACCCTTGAACAATGCAAGGGTTAGGTAGGGGCACCGACTCCCTACACAGTCAAAAATCCACGAATAACCATTGACTCCCCAAACCTTATAGTCTACTGTTAACAGAAGCCTTACCAACAATATAAACAGTTGATGAATACATATTTTTATGTTATACTATATTCTTAAAGTAAGCTAGAGAAAAGAAAATATTAAAAAGTCATCATGAGAATACATGTACAGTACTGTACTATACCCACCCCCCAAAAATCCACATCTAAGTGAGCCTGTGTGGTTCAAACCTGTATTGTTTGATGGTCAACTGTACTAATAAATTGAATCCAGCAGCATATTAAAAAGATTAATGGCTGAGTTAGTCTTATTTCTATTGTTTCCTTTAAGATAAGTTCTAAGAAATAGAATTCACTGTGTTAAAGAAACACATACATCTTGTCAAGAACTGGGAAGAATATGGGGCACCTGGGTGGCTCAGTGGGTTAAGCCTCTGCCTTCAGCTCAGGTCATGATCTCAGGGTCCTGGAATCGAGCCCCACATCGAGCTTTCTGCTCGGCCGGGAGCCCGCTTTCCCCTCTCTCTCTGCCTACTTGTGATCTCTGTCAAATAAATAAATAAAATCTTAAAAAAAAAAAAAAGAACTGAGAAGTATCTGAGCTGACAACTTAACTGACCTCAGTTTCATGGATGCTAGCAGAAGACATAGCACTTCTCAGAGACACAGGAGTTTAGGACAGCAGTAGCAGCAGCCAGAGTACCAGCACTGTCTTACAATTCCCTGAGCCCCAGTTCCCCCAGGACAAGACAAAAGAGGGCCAAGCAACTCCTGCATGCACAGTGGGTTGCAGTAGGAAGAGGAAGGGAAAGGGGGAGAAGAGCTTAGAGAATTGGAATCTTTTATACTGGAAAGTAAAGCATGCCTGGCCCTTGCTCTGGAGGCAGACACTATCTCTATCTACCAAGGTTGCAAAAACATCTGCACTTCACTCCAGAGGGACACTTAGCTCCATCTTCTAAGGTTATTGGCTCTGCAAACATTCTTGGAAAGACACTCCAGGCCAAAGGGCATTCATGGTTTTAGCTCATGCATCATGCAGAAATTTGAGAAAATGAGAGACCTATAGCAGTAATTTCCAACCAATATTTATTTCTCATTTCTGCATCATCTTGACTTGTGGCAATTTCCCCGTGAGTGTACTACTCTATCAGACACTCTGATTAATTTGACCGACAGAGAGGCTGGACCAAATCAGTTCAATTTTTCTTATAGGATTGCATCAATTTTATCACAGAACTTCAAGGAGCAGAATGAGCCAACCTGAAAATTAACCTCAGTCTTACTTTCCAGGATCCTCAACCAAACAGGATGGCCAAATCCCATGAACCATAAAGGTCTACCTTAGAAAGTCAAGTGGTGGTCTCAAATATTGACCTTTCCACTTTGCCTAGGCCATTAATCCGGGTATGGCAGGATATATTAGATGCTGCCCAATCTTCACTTGGGTCCACAGGGAAGTCTAGGCAAGTCTATTATCTATACCAACTTAGCCAGTGATCTAACACTGACCTGAAATGCCCTCTAGTGCCAAGATGGAAGGAAAAACCCTGATTGCTTTGGCTAAAATCAGGGGCAAATGTTGGATCATCTTTTCTAATCAGATGATGACCATGATGGAGATATCTTCCCACAGAGGACACATAAATAATGAGTAAGTCACTGGTTCACAAAGCTCCCCTGAGTAACTAAGGCTACCTCATTTTAGCGAGATCACCATTGTCTGTGGGTGACCTGATCTACTGGTGGTATTGGTTAACCAGTGTAATGGAACAAAGTCCCAAGTGTAAGAGCTAACACTATACAATTCCTAAAAAGAAAATACAGAGAGAAATCTTCATGACATTGGACTTGGCAGTAATTCCATGGATTCCAGCCCATGACCAGCATGAAAATGCAAGACACTATTCTGGAGGAAGTTGGGAGGTTACTGCTTGGCTTCCATACAAGAATAGTCATCAGGGCACATGTGGTGCCCCTAGAAAGTGCTCTTTGCAAATACTGGGGTCCCTCAAGTAGGACCTATATCAGGGCACAAGTTCATAACATTTCTGGTGTGGCCTCCTGACCAGCTGGTAGGCCTTTGGTTTCCTAGTTAGTTTGCATAATTGAATCTGATGCTTGTTTTTAGAAGGACTGCCGGAGGGTAGTCAGGCCAATCTATCCTGTTTGCCCCTGCCACCAGCTGGGTGACATTTGTCTTCACAGAATGGCTGAATGAATTCCATGGGGATAGGGGTTGGGAAGACATCTGGCAGTCTTGTGGTTGTTTTCCTGGGAGATGCAGGATCCAAGGACATCCCTGAGTTGTGTTTGCAACAGTCTTCTGGTAAGGTTAATGGGAATGGTGATCAAGCTGTGGTTAAAGCCATCTGGTTAGGAAGAAAGCAAATGCCTGCAATCAGTTCTATTTAACATGCTTACAAAAGTCTGGGTGGGCCACACTGGAGCATTTTTTCATAATGAAGGCTCCAGAAGCAATTATGAAAGACAAAGATCTTTAATGATTAGTGCTCCTCCCTGCCTAGTTCCTAGAACCTGAGCTTTTCCCTATCTAGCTGTCAAAGTTGCTCTTCTTCCTCCAAAGTCATTGTGAATTCCAAAAGCTGAAACATCCCCTCCTCTCCCCCACAACCCCCAGCCCTTGTTACCCCTTTCTTAAACCCCTAGCCTTTGTTTGGAAGGGCCAGGGGCAAGAGGAACAAGGGCATTTTGACAAAATGCACGAATTCCCAACCTCCTCCTACTCGGGCCACCATATGGGGTCTCAGCAAGCAATGTACTCACTCAAGTGCTCATTGTTCTTATGACCTACCCCCATGTCACTCCAACAAGAGAATCCAAGTGCGTGAACCAAATTCAAATTTGAAGTCCTAGGTCTCCTTTTAGCTGGGCTGTCACTTTATTTATTTATTTATTTATTTATTAAGATTTATTTATTTATTTAAGGGAGAGAATGAGTGAGAACATGTGAGCAGAGGGAGGAGCAGAGGGAGAGGGGGAGACAGAGAGACAGAGAGAGAGAGAGAGAGAGAAAATCTTAAGTAGCCTATGCCCAGCGGGGGGCCCAAATCTCACAACCTTGAGATCATGATTGAGCCATATCAAGAGTTGAACGCTTAATGGACTGAGCCACCCAGGTGCCCCCGGGCTGTCACTTTAGAACATGTGGCAACCAGGCTGGCCTGGAGTTACTCTTAGGACAAAGAAAGAAGCAACATGCCCAGGTATCATCAAGTCTGAAGCCCCAATTCCAAACTGCTGTATGAGAGTGTGGACCAGGAAGGTGTGAAGAAGGTAGGCTCAGAGACCTTTTCTTAAGTTGATTCTGGAGGAGACTTTCCTGTGTTGGTCCCATTTCTCATTATCAGCTACCTTCGTCAGCACTGCAAAACGAATTGGAGGTTAGAACCCAAATACTGGTCGGTACTTCTGTGACTTTCTATGGGAATTTGTCTCGTTGTCTCGTGGGAGTCTCTCTAAGAGGACCAAAGCTCTTTTCAGCAGCCTGAACCCACTGCAAAAAAAAACTCTGGACCTCTTACATTTGTCTCCTAGTGGAGTTAAGGCTGGCATAAGAGAAGGCAAGAAATGTTGAGCCGGCAGAGGGCCAACTGTGCAATTCCTCCTTGGCAAGTACTACACGCTCCAATCCCTCATTGCTCAAGGAAACTGGCCAAGGTTCCAGTGATCCACCTGCTTTCCTCCCACAGCTGTTTTGAATCTCCTGCCCTTCAGGCTCCATGTAGGTCTACATCTCTGTAACTATTTGTTTAAAAGTGGTCACAACCAACTGCCCACCCAGGACCAGACTTACTACTAGTTGTTACAATGGGGCAGACATGAAACTGACCACCAGATGGTACAGGATGCCTACTGCCCCTGGGAAGTTAGCAAAAACTATTGCACCATCCAGCTAACTGTCCTGGGACCTACTTCCAGGGACTAAGTCTTCAGCCCCCTCCCCAATTCTTTTTCACTAACAGGCAATAGAATGAAGGACTATTTATCATTTGATTGCCATGCAAGTTGGGGAATAAGGTTTGCGGCTGCCTCTCATGGACTTCCCATTAACTGGCTTGTGAGGCCCTCATTCATCTTCCAGAAAACCATGTCTCTGTGAGCATCCCCTTGGTGCTAGGACCGTCAAGATCCATGCAGGGCCTTATTTTCAAGTTGGCCTGTCACAGTTTCATGGGTGCTAGTCGAAGACAACATTCCTGGATCAGACAGAGCAAAGGACAGTTTATTACAGCAGGAGCAGTGGTCAGAGTTCCTCATTTTCTTGCAGATTCTCCAAGTCCCGTTCCCAAGAGAGCAAGGGACGCAATGGGCTGTGTTGTAGGAGAGGAACCCTGCGTTGAAAGAACCCAGATCTTTTATTTTTTTTAATTTTTAAAAAATAATTATTTATTTGACAGAGGGAGAGGGATTACAAGTAGGCAGAGAGGCAGGCAGAGAGAGAGAGAGAGAGAGGGAAGCAGGCTTCCCACTGAGCAGAGAGCCCGATGCGGAACTCGATCCCAGGACCCTGGGATCATGACCCGAGCCGAAGGCAGGGGCTTTAACCCACTGAGCCACCCAGGCGCCCCCCCAAATCTTTTATAATGGGCAATATATCTACCTGTCTGTGGCTCTGAAGGGAGACACTCCACGTCTTCCCAGACTACTTGCTTTACAAACATTCCTAAGAAGTTGGTTCAAAATAGTGCCTCTGCTCATGAGATATGCAGAAATATAGCCCCTAGTTGGTGGGGGTTCATCCTCCCACTCATCCTTATAAGAGAGAGTGTCTGCTGAATTCTGCATAACATCATAGGTTCAAATGCAACCTTCCCCGAATGGTGACCTCTGATTCTGAAAAGTACAAGAAAGCCAGTAAAACAGGCATCGTTAAAGATCTGCCCTTGACCAGTCATTGATATACCTTATCAAGCATCTACTAGGTGTCAAGGGCCAGGGGCTACAGTAGTGGAGACAGGTAGACAGAACCACGTGGCTGAGGGGTGCAGAAAAAGGTACTCCTTTAAAAGGGGTGACACTGACCAGAGCTTGAGGAAAGAAAGGGCTTTGGCAGGTGAGAGGTATAGAACGTCTGTTGTGAGCTGTGGACATCAAACCCTTATAAATCAAGGGACTCCGAATAGCTTGGGGAGACTGACTCAACAGATCCCCTGGGGCTGGGGGAAACCCAGGGGCTGGGGGCAGATCCTCAGGAAGCAGTGGTCCGGATGCATGTCAGGGCAGGCAGCCAGAGAGAGACACAGAGGAGGGAGATATGAGGGGGCGGGGGATGGGGAGGATGGAGATGTCACTGGAGAGACCACTACTCTGGGCCCATGGGAGTCTTAGCCTCCATTTCCTGGCACTGAGGTTTTCCCATGAATACTTAAGTCCATGCTGGTCCCATCCCTTGGCCCCTGGGACCTGTATCTTCCTGGTTTTCTCAATTCTGTTCTGATGCTGAAGGGTAGGGCAAATCCATGATGTGCGCTCTAGTGTAGCTTGAGGCAAGTCAGCAGGGAGTGCAGGATCTGTGCTCTTCCAGAATATTGGGGCCACATGCCAGGCTTTCTACCTGGGAAGGAGAACCCCAGAGGCCTGTGGCAGCCTATCTCTAGCTCCAGAACTCAGAGTCCACTTCCTGGCTCTTTTGGCATGGGCTGGACCTACAGGGCCACCAAGTTTACTTCTGACTGTAGTCTGGGCTGAGGGTTGGGAAAGCAGCAATGGTGGGCTGGGGTTTAGCTCTGTCTGTAGCTCACTGAGCGATGACTTTGGGCCAGTTGCCCCCCTCTCTGTGCTGCACTCTCCACCTTGGACTAGATCAATGGTTACCCCAGTGTCAGCATATTTCACAGAATAACAGTATTACAAAAGAACAGCTATGGCTAAGGGATTTGGGGAAACCCTAAACGAAGGGGGTCCCCTTGCTGTAGGATAACATAGAGCCTTTCTGCACATCTTAAATCCCCCAGAGGGGACTGTAGCATGCAGTGTTTGCCCAACTGACCTGACCAGGGCACCCCATGATACAGAGCTTCTCACTGTTCTGAGGGTATTCTGAAGGGCATGCCTCGGGATGTGCTAGACAAGATGTCTCTGGGGGTGTTTCCCAGCTCTGTTCTGAGATTTCAAAAAATTTTGAGATTTAAAAAACGTAGCCACCAGACGTCCAGTGGTCCTTGCCTCCTGATGTATCCTGTGTAGAATCCCCAGTGTATTTTAGATGCAGTCTAAACATCTAAATAGAGTATTGTAGAAATGATAGGATGGCACTTCTGAGACTAGCTTATTGAAAGGCTGTGGCTTCTACTGGGTGCTTGTTTTCTCCCTCTTTCTGCATCTGTCCGGCTGCACCCAGCTCTCCCTTCTGCCCTGGCCCATTGGCTCCCAGTGGGACCCCTCCCAGAAATCCTCCACCTCTGCTATCCTCACCCGGCATGTGCTGGGCAGCCGACTCCGCCCAGTACTCCAGACCTCACCCACATTTGGCCCTCCTATTTCAACATGTCCTGCATCGCCCTTTTGCCTCCCATAATTATATTCAATATATAATTCGGGGCCGCTGAGAGGCCCCAAACCAAACTTTCCCATGCTTGTCCCAACGACAGTATGCCCATTCGGAATGGGGGCCTCTTCCCCTAGGAGGGGCAGAAGGCTCCCGCTAAAGTGCAGAGAGGGGCAAGCATTGTTGGTTAGGCACGTAGCTAGAACACCTGCTAGGCTGCCTGGCACACTCTAGCAGGGCGCCCCCGCCTCAGTGGGCCAACGCCCGGATTGAAGGCATGTCTGTAGGGCTGCTTGCCAGCTTGGAGAGGGGTCTAAGATCTCAGTCGCAACTCCAAAAATATCCCTACAGTGTGGGGCTTGGGGAGGAGCAGAGCAGCAGTCAGTCAATGAGAACAGAGGCCAGAGACTGGGACCCTACCCAAGAAGCCAGCTCTGGCTCTGTCAGCTCCCTGCGGGACCTGGGGCACGTCTGAGGCTGCCGGATAAGGCAGGATTTCCAAACACTTCCTTTTTCAGAAGTAGAATTCTTATCAAATGTAACACTAGACGAGCCCAATAACGAGCAACTAAGGGGAGCTGCTGGTTGGGGGTGGAGGCACAGGGAGGACTGGAGTTCTGGCAGCAGGATTCCCCACTCTATTGCCTCCTGTGGGCCCCCACTGCACCCTCACTCGATTCTGCACCCCCCTCCGGACCTCCTCCTGCCCAAGGCTGTGTGCCCTCCATGCCCTCTTCAAGCCATCCAGCTCATTTCTGTGGCCCTTCCAACTCCAGTACTGCCTACCTCAGCCCTGTGCAAGCATGAGGGAGGCCGAACTGAAAAGCAGTAAACAGGATTCTAGTCCCAGCTAAAACCTGGTCTGGCAGGTCAAGGACCTAGAGTGGCACATGCTTAAGCTGAGAATTTGGGAGGGAAACGAGAATTCACAAAGGTGGGCCGGAGTGCTGCCATGATTTTGCAGTGAGAATGTTTATTGAGAATGGCTCATTACAAACAAAAAAAAATATATATATATATATATATATATATATATATATATATATATATATATATATATATATATAGAAAATCTCTGCAATGCAAAAGATCCCTTTTGTCCCTGTGTGGCTGGAGTGAACAAAACCAACTGTCCAGTGTGGTTTCACTGGGCCCCCAGCATGTGGACTGGGGTCACAGGAGCCACATGCTATGGGCACTGGTTCCTGAAATCTGGATTCTCCAGCCTTGTTTCCATAACGTGTGCGAGAACGCCTTCGCGTCCCACCCATGATCCTCCCGGGCAGATGGCACCATCTGAGGCACAGGTAGCTTTCTTGTTAATCTTCCAGACAGGTGACCTCTAACTTGTGGCCTGCCCAGGGACTGAGCATTTTCCACATGTCTCGCGTGAAGGACTGAGGCGCTGTGACTGCTCTCTGGGCTGGCTGCTCCCGGCGAAGCCCCACCCATCATCTGAAGCTTCACTTCCTCATTGCTTTTTCCTTGATGCGTCTATTCTCACAATTTTAGCCAGATCCTTCCTGAATGAGGCCCAAACCCCACGGCTGCCACACATGGTCTTCCTGGGCATGCAACCAGAGCTCCCTGGGATCCTGGGCCACCAACATTAAGGCAAAAGAGAGAAGGCCAGTCTGAAGACACTGCTCATCTCTGAAACCAGGGGGGCTAACCTGTTGGCTAAGCAGCTAACAGCACCACCCTTGGGGCCAAAGGCTGAATCTGGTGTTGAGGAGCAATACAGCTGAGTGGTCTGACAGCCCTTGTGAGCAGAGCCCACCGCCGTACCTCAGAGAAGCCATGGTGGGGAGGCATCAGCCAGCTTGGGGGAACAGATGATGAACAGGGTTTGCAGGCCAGAGGCATAGCACCTGCCATGACATCATGCCTTGGGCAACAGAGGACCAAGACACAGGGGGGCAGCCCTGCTCCTTTACCAGGAACAGCTCATGAGGGGTGGGTATTCTTGGCCCCTTTGGGAATGAGCCAGTTCCCTTAGTTTTCTGGTGCAGACCTGGATTCGAGACCCAACCCCACCATAGTCCTGGGCAAACTCTCCCCAGACTGATGGCCAGATTTTGTCTGTAAGCTGGGGGGCTCTGGCACTCAGCCCGCCAGCCGTTGAGTCCTTTTCTCTTTGAAAGACAACTTGGGCTGGCTGATCTGCTCTGTGCAGAGAGGTGTCAGCGGTTCCAAAGTACCTGCAATCTTGCTATTATTGTCTTACTTGAGAGGGACTCTCACTCCCCACAAGTGAAAAACTTAAATCTCAAAAAAACCAAACCACCCCCTACCCCTACAAGAAAGAAAAAAAAAAAAAAAGAAAGAAAGAAAAAGAAGGAAACAGCTCTAGTCTATGTTTCGTGCTGTGCTATGTGACCCTGGGCAGGTACCACCCCTCTCTGTGAGGACAGAAGAGACCCAACATTCGGTGCAAAAGGTCCCAGCATGAATATCAGGATGGGTAGGAGGCCACAGACTGTCTCCCACCATTGCCTCAGGAGTACAGGCCCCAGCATACCCCAGCACCCAGGCCTATGAGGCTTGGGGCTCCCCACACCCAGAGAATGGGCACTGTCAGGCTTAGACTAGTGTCAGGAGGGCTCACAGGTTGGGGAGAGTCCTTTGGGACCCAGGCAGCTGCACCTGGCCCTCTGGGTCAGGTGTTCTTGGAGTATGCTCTGCACTGACAGCTAGCAAGAACCAGGGCCCCGTCTACGACCCAGATGGCCCTCCAATCTACAGTGCTGTAGTACCTGGAGGCTGAGGGGTGAGGGGTGAGGGGTCCTTTCAGCCTGAGGCCCAGCCCTCTCCAGAGCCCAGAAGCCCAGAGGCCTCGCCACCAGCCACAGGAATGCGGGTCCACTGGGAGGCGGGAGGGAGTGGCGGCATCCACCAAAGGGCACAAGGAGGTCCATAGTACTTCTGGTGGATAGGCGGGTTGGCTACATGGTCTCCAAATACATGGACACCATCCTGACAAGTGGCATCTTCTGGGCTCAAGCCCCAGGTCTGTGGCGAGACGAACTCAGGTTCTCCCCTGCCCTGGGTCTGGTTTGCAGGCAAGAAGGGCACCCACAGGGCTGGAAGTCCCCTGGGCACTGTTCAAGTCAGGTTTGGGATCCTGGGGGAAGCTCTACTCAGATGCTCTGGAGATGCCTCCAGCAACCAGCAGGTGCACAGGGTAAGTGGCATGACGCCAGGCACGATGCTGGCAGACAAAGCATGCAAGCCTCGGGCTCCAAGAACTCTCTGGGGCTTTGTCACATGGGCCGAGGCTGCAGCTCCGCATCCAATCCCCAGCAGCTTGGGGCCTGGGCCAAGGCCTCCTGAGTTGGCCCGGCTAGGGCGGGGCAGGGTGTGAGGGCCTGGTCACGCCAGCCTCCTGCTGTCAGCTGTCCAAGTAGACAAAGAGGATATCCTCATCTGTGCCATAACTGGTTCTGGCTTCCTCGAAGTTACTGATGCTGGTGCTGCACATTCCTGCTGGGGACAGGAAGGGCAGAGTGGGGTCAGAGGGTTGCGGGTGGGGGAGGTTATACCTGCCTCAGTGACACCCAGGGGAGCTGAGGGAGGTCTGACTGTGTCCCACCTGCTTGGCCACCCTTTGCCACTCATTTTCCACCCATAGGAAGCCTTCCTTGCCTATTTTAGCCTTCATGAACTCATTCTCTGACCCTCCCTCAGTTTAGCAGATGAAGGAGGTGAGACCCAGAGGGGAACAAACAGCTTGAAGACACATGAGGTAAGTCTGCTGGAGTCAGGGCAGTGGGAGTCCTTGCTGCCCCTGGAGCTGGAGCTGGGACTGGGCAGACTTCCCTTTCTGATGAGTGTGCTTGCTGGCTGTCCTGGGAAGGTTGGAAGGAGGGAGATGGGGGGCGGGGGGAGGAAACCGCAGAGTAAGACTGAGGTGGGCCCTGGGCAGTGGTGCAGGGCTGGTGGTGTGGGAAGGACAGATGGCCTGAGCTGGTGTGGCAATGACTGGGGCATGGAGGCCGGCCCGGCCTCAGGTCTATGGTTGGTCTGTGCATGGCCAGAGGAGCAGCAGATTATAGAAGCCCAGGAGGAGCAGAGGCTTTGCGGGGAAGGCAGCGAGGGAGTGCGGAGGAGTCACAGGACGGGATGGTGAATGCAGCCTGCCACCCGCTTCCCCGCTGTCCCTACCCACCCAGCACTCACGGTCGGCATAGGCTGGATTGTTGTAGAAGATGCAGCCGGTGGCCCGGTTGTAGCCACGCAGCACGATGAAGTGGCCCTGGTAGTCGGGGCTCCGGCAGCAGCAGCGGTGGCCACTGGGGGCGAAGCAGCAGTACTTGACCGGACTGGAGCAGAGGTCGCAGTGTAGTACCCCAGAGTTCACCAGCACAATGGCCACGTGGCCCTGTGCCAAGTGCTCCTGGATGTCCTGCACACTCACTGTGCTGTGGGCAGGAGAAGGGTCAGCCAGGGTTGCTGGGCCCCATTCTCCATCTCTCAAGTGGACCCCTGCTTGGATCACAGAGCTTGGGGGCACGGCTCATCTTCCCCACTTCCTGAGCTCCTTGCAGGGAGGGAGACATCCTACTTTGTCCCTGTGGCCTGGGCTCAGCCCAGGATTAAGCATGGCACTAGTGCCGGGGTGTGGGGGCGGCGGGTAGGAGGACTCTGAGTGTGCCCAAGGACAAGCCGGCCCGGTCAGGTCCTTCCAAGGGTGGCAGGAAGAGGCCACTGAAGCAGCACATGGGACCTCACCTCCCAGCCTGGCTGGTGAATTCTTTTTTTTCCTGCTGAGCACCTTCCTTGGACAGTTACCCTAAATCACATGCGGTTTGCATTGGAAGTTGTGGGTCCAATTTAATCCCCCAAATCTGAGCCAAGTGTGGCTTTGTCAGTTTCAAAACCACATTTCTTTGAAAGGACTGGTTTTCTTTTCTTTCTTTTTTTTTTTTTCTTGAAGTCTCCTAAGGCAAAAGGAATTGTCCAGGAATGGGGCAGGTCAGCTTCTGGGGGACCCCCAATTTGGCAGAGCTGGCTGCTCCCTGTGGCAGACTCATAGGCACTGCCCTATTCAATGCCCCACAGAAGGCAGTACCCTAAAAATCCTTCAAACTAAGAATCCAGAACGAGCAAGGGGCTGTCAGTGGGGAGGGTCCCCTAGGCTAGGGGCCTCTGTCCTCCATAGACTCCGCAGGAGTGGCAGCATGAGCACGACGTGGCTTGGCCCAACTCCAGCCCACAGCCGAGTCATGTGGCAGTTTGGTTCGGTTGCCTCAGCCCGGGGAAACATGCCATTTTTCCATTTGGCCTTTGAAATGAAATACCTGGCTGAGTTCCCAACGGTATGTAGCAGCACAGGATTTCAACTACAGGGAAAAAGCAGGGGCCTGGGCCAGAAGGAAAAGGACTGTGCTCCATGGAATTAACTGGGTGCGGAGTGTCCGGTTTGGATCACAGCATGGCCGAGCGGCCGGCGGTGATGTTGGGCAGCTCAAACTATTCTTCCCATCCTCAGTTTCTTCACTGGATGAACAGGGACAGCACCAGCTTCCCACTCAACTAGCCAGCAAGTGGCATGTGCCACTAAATGAACATTTGGTGGCTTCCCTCCCAGCATGTGCTCATGCAGTGGATAGATGCGTGGAGACTTCTGTTTTCCAAACTACCTATTGTGTGGTAACATTATGTTAACAATGAAAACAGAAGTCATTCAAGAACAGAGAGACCTGAGAAGAGTGGTCTAGGGTAGCCCAGTAGGGATCTAAGCTGATGTGCCTGAGCCTAAAGAAGAAAGTCATCAGCATCTGGGAAAGTTACTCCCAGGTTCTGCCCAAATTCTGCTCTTACGTATAGGTAAGAGTGGAGACCCACATAAGGTCACGGCAGTCTGTGGGGAGATCTGAGGGCCAGGCCTCCCTAGAGAGCCTTCACAAAGGGCTGTCCTCTGTCACTCTCCATCACTTTGCCTGCATGTTCCTTACACTGTCCCCATTTCATTAAGGGTTCCTGTGTTCTGTCTCAAGCTACCATTCTGCAAGCAGCCTGAGGGCTGGCTAGAGTCTGTCTGGTTCACATGTCCCTCCAGGCCATGCTTGTGATCCATCTGAGGCTACAGTTTTGTATACTGTGTAGGTCATGTATTCCCACTTGTCCCCATTTTATGGATGGAAATAGTTAAGTCTCTGGAGGGCAAGTCCATGCCCTTGGCCACCTGGGTAGGATACCCCAGTTCTGCCTGACAGTAAGTACGTGGATGAAGCAAGCACACAAGGAAGAATGAGGGGAGGCTCACCATTTTTCCACAAGCACCTTGCAGGCCTTGGCTTGTGCAAATAGCTGATTCACCCGGGTCTCCTCTGAGTCAAAGTGCTTCCTGTAGAAGGACTAAAGAGAGTAGGGCCGGTTGGAGGGGCCACCTGTCCTGGCTGCCCTCACCCCCATTTAGATGAAGTACAGGGCACGTGATGGAGTAAAAGATGGTGAATGAGGGGAGGAGCCCAGCCTGCTAGGGGCACGTGATGGCACGTGAGGCATGCCTGAGCAGAATGCGGCGTGTGTCTTGAACCGGCAGGGTGGCTGGCCAAGCACACAGGACCACACAGAGGCCTAAGGATGACACTCAGGAGATGGGCAGGCAGCCAAGCTCAGGTCAGCTCTTCCACTCCCCCAGCAAGGCTGGTCATCCTGGGTTGTGTTTCCTGTGGACACCAGCAGGAGTCTGTGGTAAATGAGCAAAGGGGGGTGGCTGAGTCCACCCAGATGCTCCTCCATAGTTCGGCTTAGCAAGGTGAGGTCCAGGGAACATACTTGGTTTGGTGTAGGGGACTACAGGGGGCTAGAGCCCCAGTCTGTGGGGGAGGCAGGAGAGACCCTGCTCCTGGGCTCTTTTCTCTGCCTTGCAGCTACAGTGATCAAGCCAGCTCCATTAGCCTTCCTCCCCTGGCCTGGAAGATTCAAAGGAAAGTGAGGTTGACTGGCCCCGGCCACCATGTGAGAACCCTCTTGCCAACGAGGCCAGCAGAGACCCTGCTCTGCCAAGTTTTGGAACCTGGGCCAACATGTGCCTCTACAGCAGGCAAGACTGGCTCTAACTACATCGGTTGGCAGGGGTTGGGGCGGGGCGGGGTGGGGGAGTGGGTTGTGCACTGGTATCATGGTGAGGCTATCATTTTCTTTTTCAAAAAGAAAAAAAACAGGGAAGATGGCATGTCAGTTTTCAGTTTTTCTTCCGGAATACCAATTAGACAGCTTGAAGCCATCTGTCCCTATGACAAGAAAGAACATGGGCAAGTGGTGGCAGGGTAAGGTCAGAGTGACATTCTCCGAGGCCCTGGGCGCTGAATGACAGGAGGGAAGGATGCAGAAAGGCAGCCTGAGATGCTTATCTACACCACCCAGTGCTCTCAAAGGCAGGCTGCAGGAATCTCACTGCTCAGATGCTTTGAGCTGGCCGGACCCCAAGGTCACCTAGACTGGCTAGATCAAAAGTCCTGCCCATAGCGTGTCTGCTGCTCTTCCCTGGTCTCTGAGCACTTGTGTGTCCACTCAGGTGTCCGGGCCTTGACCATACCCCACTTTTATTTATTTATTTATTTGATAGACAGAGATCACAAGTAGGCAGAAAGACAGGCAGAGAGAGGAAGGGAAGCAGGCTCCCCGCTGAGCAGAGAGCCCGATGTGGGGCTCGATCCCAGGACCCTGGGATCATGACCTGAGCCGAAGGCAGAGACTTTAGCCCACTGAGCCACCCAGCCCCGACCATACCCTCTTTTGATTACTGGACCTGGGTGAAGGCCTGGTGACTGGCTGCCTACCTGGTTCTTGTAGCCCTTGTCGACGCCCAGGGTCTGAGTGCAGAAGCGGTGCCGCACGCCAAAGTGGCGCATCAGATAGGCCAGGTCAATGGTCCAGATGCTCCTGGTGAGTCGTAGCTCCCGCAGGGCACTCTCAAACTCACCATCGTCCAGTGGGCCCAGGTACCTGTGGGTGGACGGGCTGCTGAGGTTGGCTTGCTTACACAGGGAAGCTGGTTGGAGTCACCCTCCTCCAAGGGGCCAGATAGCCACTATCAAGAACTCCCACTCCCCAGAAAATTCCATCCTTCATCAGGAAATCCTGTATCATCTACTTCTTGGGCATGACCTGACGCTGCCTGGGGTACCATGTTGGCCCTGGAGTCAAGGATTCTGCTTCTTGAATCTCCTGAAGGTCGTGTAACTTTGGGTAAGTTGCCAACCTCTCTGGTCTCACTAGCTTCATTTCTAGGATGAGATGCTTGGACCACATCAGTGGTTTCCTAAGAATTAGGCACGGAACCCTTTTGCTGAACACTATCTGGCCTGGATTTCTAGGATATAAGACAAGTAAGGGACAGGTTACTCTGGGGTTCCTGGCAGTTGCCTGAAGTCTCCTACAAGGAGATGGCTACGGCACTCTATGCTCTGATGATCAAGGTTCCTGTGATATTCACACAGCCTTAGTTCAACAGTAGGCTCCCTAGTGACACAGTCTTGCGGGAGCCTGAGGTTGGACAGTCCCATGTCCCAGTGATGGGGTCACTCTGTGGACCAGGCCCAGGCACCTAGAACTTCTCTGGCTATCCCCAGAGCCACCATCTGGAAGGCCTTGTTCACCTTTTGCCTGCTCTTGTAGATGCAACCAAGTCTGGATGGAAGCTGGGCCTCCTCCTGTAAGGCCCAACCAAGAAAAGCCATATGGATGATGAATCCCACCCAGGTCTCTCCCTGTTTCTCCTTCCAGCCAGAGCAGATGGTATGGATGGGGAGGACCTAGGCCTGCCCACTCACCGCAGCACCATCTTGGAGCAGGCCAGGCCGCAGTCCCAGTGGTAGAGCTGCTGGATGATGGGCACGGGCAGCTGCACAAAGTCTCCTATGAGGAAACACAGGGAGGTCACAGACCCTTGACATTGTGCCTATCACTGCCACCCCCCACTGAGGCCACTGTCACTGGCTCCTGCCTCAGATCCTATAGGGGCTGTTCAGGGGCCAGCAAACAGCCTTTCAGGTACCCCAACCCATTCTCCTTACAATGGCAGTAATCTCTCCCAAACACAGTCAGAGTAGGTCAGCCCCACACAAAATCCTCCAGTGGGTTCGTTCATATATCTCTTAGGACCGTGCCTTCATGGTTGCTGCCCCAGCACCCTCTGCCTTCTTACCTCCCCTCGTCCTCACTGGGCCAACCTCTAGGCAGAACCTTTTCACCTGCTATGATCCCTTATCCCCCAGGGACCTTGCATACCTCGTCCCTCTGCCTGAACTCTCCCAGGTGCCTGACCTAACTCCTGCCTTTGGCTGTCACTTCTCCATCATGCCTAGCCCCCCCACTACATGCACTCCCAGCCCTACAGGCCTCTCTCTGAGAACACTCTTTTTGGTGGAACCTCCAAGGAGGCTGGCACAGGGCAGACCCGTGGAGATGCTTAGCAGATATTCATGTCTGAATTCATGAGGTCCCTGGAGATTTGCCCAACTCCAAAGCCCCCCAGGGCCACCAAAGTGTGAAGTCCACAGTTAAAGGAAGGGAGACTGTCATGTAATCTGTGTATGTGCGATGTTAACCTAGGTGACCTCTTGGTCTGTTCTTTTTTTTTTTTTGAGATTTTATTTATTTGACAGAGAGAGATCACAAGCAGGCAGTGAGGCAGGCAGAGAGAGAGGAGGAAGCAGGCTCCCTGCTGAGCAGAGAGCCCAATGCGGGGCTCGATCCCAGGACCCTGAGATCATGACCTGAGCCAAAGGCAGCGGCTTAACCCACTGAGCCACCCAGGCGCCCCTCTCTTGGTCTGTTCTTGCCAAACAGTGTGGAGGAACAGAAGGGGCCTGACTTCGGTGCTTTAGCCCCAGCTCTGTCATAGCCTGGCTGTGGGCTGAGCAACTGACCTCACACTAGACTGAGTCTGGCTATCTCTGGAGTGGGGGACTTTGGTCTGATTCAGTCATTCAATCAACAAATATTTCCCAAGAGCCTAGCACCTGGCATGTGAACTGAAGATGTGGTGGTGAGTGACAAGAACTGATTCCTGTCCTGGTGGTCAGGAAAAACAAGCAAGGGTAAAAGAAAAACAGAGGGCTAGGCTGGGAAAATGGGGGGTGGGGGAGGTGTGCCTTAGAGAGTGAGAGTCAGGAAACATAAGACAGAGGGGAACAGCATACGATGAAGTGCTAAAGCAGGGGCCAGCTGGAACGTGGCCTACTAGAACCTCCTACTCTGGAATCCCACGAATCTGGACAGTTTCGAGTCTGAAAAAATGGGAGAGACTCCCTTCAGCAATCACCACTCACTGCTCATCATGACACTCACCCAGCATGTGAAAACCCAGCCCACATTGTTTCTGCATCTCGGGGGTGGGTGGGGGGTGGGAGGGGGTCTCTGGGGTCTCTCTCGAATCCACAGCTTTTGCTGTGCAGAGCTGCCCCAGAAGCCAACTTGCCATGCCAGGCCTGGTTTCCACTGCAGGCAGCAACCAGAAGGGCCCTGATGTCTGTCTTGGCCTTTCAACCTGCTGGCCTTGTCTGGGCAGGGCCTTGCCTGGAATGGAGTCCCAAGCTCCTACTCTCCTTTGTCTAAACCCTCCCCAGCCTTCAAGGCCTGGCTCAGATGCTACCACTTCCAGTGCCTGCTTTGCTCCCAGGCTGGCCACGCCCTTTCCCTCATCTGTGCTCTGCTAGGCTGGAGTGCATTCTCCGGTTCACAGGTAAGGTCCTTGCTTGGAGCTTGTTTGTATCTTGTGGAGCTGTCATACATTCCCAGCACGCAGGGACCTATAGCTGTTTCTTCACTGCCTTGTGCTGGCCTTCCTCCCTCCACTCCCCACCTCCAAGGGCATGCAACAGGGCCTGTAGATGGCAGGATGGCATGGGTGAGCACCGGCCATCTGCTAGCTGAGTCACTTGAGGAGAGGCACTTGGCCTCTCTGTGCCTGCTTCTTCCTCTATGAAATGGACCACCATAGATGGCAGCCTGCAGAGTGTTATGGGCACCCGGGGCAAGAGTGCATTGCATGTGCTGACGTGAACCCTGCCCTCCATCTAGAGGGCCCTGGTGCCCTGAGCCCAACTGGGCTGAGGCTTTGTTCTCGCCTTTCCCTGACCCCAGATGCCTCTAAAAGGAACCCAGGCCATCACTCAAGGCCTTCCCACAGTTGCCTCTTCCCAGGGTTGTGGATTCAGTTCGGAGGGCTCTGTCCAGCCTGACTTCTGCCTATCCTCTGTTCCAAATTCCACCCCCAGCTCCTCTCCCATCTGTACCCAGTAGCCAGAGAAATCCCAGTCCCAGTTTCCCACTGCTTTTAGAATAAAGTTGTCACTCCACACCATGATTTGCTGGGCCCTGCCCAACCCAGGCCCCACCAGCATCACCTTGGCCCTTACACTTCACTCACTCAGTTCCAGTTACTGTGGGAAAACCATCAGCCTTCATTCTACCCCTCTGTACGTACAGCTGCCTCCGTCTGGAACTTTCTTCCCCTGCAGCTCTTGAGGCTGCCCCTTTTTGTCATTGGTCCCAGCTCAAATGTTTCTCCTCTGAGAGGCTTTTTTCTGACTATGTCTTTGGGGGGGAAGAAGGTCCCTCTTCCCAGCATCCTGGTTGTTACCTTTACAATACTTGGCAAAATGAATGAGAAAAATAAAACAGAGCTACTCTGTCTCCCCGCAAGATTCTAAGCTTCCTGAGGACCGGGAATTTGCTAATCTTGTTCACTGTTACTGCCAATGCATAGTATCTGAAGCTTAGCAGTAACTCAACAAACATTTCTTTGAAGAAACGAGCCTATTTTTTTTTTAAGAAACAAAATTATGGGGCACCTGGGTGGCTCAGTGGGTTAAGCCGCTGCCTTCGGCTCAGGTCATGATCTCAGGGTCCTGGGGTCGAGTCCCGCATCGGGCTCTCTGCTCAGCAGGGAGCCTGCTTCCCCTCTCTCTCTCTGTCTGCCTCTCCATCTACTTGTGATTTCTCTCTATCAAATAAATAAATAAAATCTTTAAAAAAACAAAACAAAACAAAACAAAACAAAAAAAACAAAATTATTACACCCTCAATGTGTGCTATGGTTTGGGGACACTAAAGATGACTAAGTCCCAGGTCTTGTCCTCCAGATTCATATGCTAAAATAAATCCCCCCAATGGGCTTAGTGGAGAGAGAGCTCTATGCAAGGTACTATTTATTCTCTCATGATGAAATGCCTCCCTTTTGAAGAATCCTTCTCTGTGGCCAAAAACTGTCTTTTTGTTTCTCTCTACACGGGTTGTTTACTCCCCAGCCTTTGCTCTTGCAAGATCCCTTAGTCTGGAATGTTGTCTCCCATTTCCCAACAGCCAAATGCTCTGGTCTCTTTCTGTCTGAGCCCTTCAATATGAGTATTTCAGGGGATCATGTCTGCCTTCCCCACTGGACAGACAGAATATCTCAGTGGTAGGCAGGGACAGGGTTGTATGTGCCTTGCCGAAGCCCTTGGACCAGCGCAGGCACTCAGACATGCTTGATGCATGGAAGGTGTTTTTCCAAAAAGGCCTTATCCCGTGCAGTGCCCAGGCCTACTTGTCACAACAATGCCCTAACCCCTCCCGTAAGCTACCAAACTATAGCCCCTCTGTTCATGGCTCCCTCCTTACTCTGCAGCCGGGGCTCTGGCACCAGCTAGCTGGGTCATCTTTTTTTTTTTTTTTTCTTTTTTTAAGTTTTGCTTTTTTTTTTTTTTTTAAAGATTTTATTTATTTATTTGAGAGAGAGAGACAGTGAGAGAGAGCATGAGCGAGGAGAAGGTCAGAGGAAGAAGCAGACTCCCCATGGAGCTGGGAGCCCGATGCGGGACTCGATCCCGGGACTCTGGGATCATGACCTGAGCCGAAGGCAGTCGTCCAACCAACTGAGCCACCCAGGCGTCCCTAGCTGGGTCATCTTGATGGCCAGGCTTTGACTCTGTCTGTGCCTTTCCCTATTCCCAGCTGTAAATGTGGCACAGGACAGCTGCTCCTGAGGGTCCTTGTGAACTCTGCTGCACCTCCTCTTCTTGCCCTGATCCTAGAATCCCTTGATCTTGAGGCCCTGTGAGGCTAAACACTTCCACATGGCCATCCCATCTTGGCAAGGGCAGGTCAGTTCACAGGGATCCAGAGATACTCCTGTGGGGGGCTGAAAAGGAGAGGCAAGGCCTTCCAAGCCCAGAACTACTGCCCAGAACTACTGCCAGATGTTGATGCCTGGAGCCAAGTGACTGTCTCACCTATATGTAGGGTCTGCCTGTAAGGCCCTGGCCTGGCTTCATTTGGCAGCTGTTGCCAAAGAAGGCAGGCCCTGGATACCTAACTCCTTTTAACTTTATCTGCTCCTGTGCAAAAGGCGCTCCAGCAAGTAACAATGGTAAGTAACCTACTTTACAAAAGGGTCCTTATGAGGATTAATGAGGCACCCCATGTAAACAACTTAGCAGTGCAGTGTCTGCTCATGGAAAGCTCCCTATGAATGTGAGCTATTACTTCACTGGGACTCAGGAAAGGCGAATGTCTGGTCCGAGATCACAGAGTTAGATAATTGGAAGAGTAGGTATGTAAATCCCGTGATAGCATCAGACCCTATGATCTGCAATATTCACAAAAGAGACCACTCCCTGGGCGTGACACCAAGGTCCCTGATGTCTTGGGGTGGGGTCCCACCTGCTCTTGATCTCTCTGATGAGTTGGCACCTCACTTTAGAGTTTACTAGCACTTTCTCTTTCTCACCAACCCTAAGAGCTAGAATCATTGCTTTCCCCCTCCCCCATCTAGAGAAGCAAACTGAGGCCGAGGGCACTGAAGGTCAGTCTTGGTTTCTGCCCCAAAGGAACTCAGGCCACCTAGGGGCAGAAGGAACCCAAGACAAAATGCTAAGTCTGGGAGGCCAGGGTAAGGGGCACATCCATTGCTCTATGCTCTCAGCCAGTTCCCTGTCCTTCTAGGCCTCAGTTCCCCCACAGTTCCCCGGAAGCAAGGTGGGATCTCCTAAGGCGCTCCAGCAGGACTTTACGCTTCTGGGGAAGGTGCCGCCCTTGCCCCGCAACCAGGACCCTCCCACCATCACTGACTTCGGAGCTGACTGGGGTCCCAGCCCTAGGACTATCAGTAAATCCCAAATGACCCGGGCCGAGGGTTGAGCAGCCAAGGCGGGAGTGTATACCTGGCCAGGTATCGCTCAAAAATCGACAGTCCGGCCCGTGGCAGCGGTCGACCCAAGGTCGCGCGGCTGGACCCTGCCTGCACTAGGGCGGGGTCCCCCTCGTTCCCCGGGGTGAGGGCCGGGCCCTGGGGAGACACTGACCAGGCTCGAGCTGCGGCCCCGCTGCCTCCTCCGTCCTCATGACCCGGGCCACGCGGGGCGCCCATGGCCCCGGCCCGGCGCCGGCTGCAGCTTCGGCTTCGACTGGGGCGGGAGCCGGGCTGGTGCGTGTCAGATTCCTCCTCCGCTGCCACCGCCACCGCCACTGCCGCCGCCGCCACCAGCGCGGTAGGGAGAAGGGGAGGCGGCGGCAGGGCCGCCCCAAGCCCCGCCCCGCCCCTTCCAGGCTGCGGCTCGGGGCCCCGCCCCTTCCTTAAACCCCACCCCGCGCTGGGTCTCGAAGAAGCCCCTCCCTTTCAATTCCCCAGACTTCCATTCCTAGAGGCCCCCAGCCTCCGGATCTAAGCGAGTCCTGGCCATTGGCAGTCTCGGCTTCTGGTAACCCCGCCCCTTCCCCCGCCCTCCCCTTCGCGCAGACGCGCAGGCCCTTTCGCGCCTCCGCTCCCCGGAAGCTCCGCCTCTTCGCCTGAGCACGGCCCCGAAGCCCTGCCTTTCCACCAGCACTGGTTCCCCAGAGACTCTTCACCTTACCAAACTCCGTCTCTGCCTGGCGGTACTTCTCGGCCACCCTCAGGCCTAAGGCCAGGTCCTATCCGCACACCGCGGGGCTCCGGGAGACCTAACAGTACTCGGACTTCTTTGAAGGACGGCCGTAGGCCTGCTCCCGCTCTACTCTAAACCTCTTTCTCTATCCGGACGGTGAGATACCTCGCCTTAAGGAGGATAACCCCTTACCTGGTGGTGCCGGGTTCCAAAGGTTAAATTGTGAGGGTAGGTCCTGGCCCTCAGCCCCACTGCCTGCTGCCCCCGATCCGCGGGCCCAAGCCCCAGATCCCCGCCTTGCCGTCCAGCCTGTCCCTGGTGCTAGGTGGTTGGAAACGCGAGGCCCCCGCCCCCGCCTTGACGGCCGGAGGATCAGTGTTTCCGGCGGCACCTGGGCCCTGTCACCAGCTCTCTCTTCCGGGGTCGGAACTATCGGAGCGGAGTCAACGTTTCTCAGCCGGAAGAATAAGAAGGCAGCAAAGGCAAGACCGCGCTCACCACTAAGAAAAGGAAGGGGCCGGGTCCTGCGCGCAGCATTTTGGGAACGCGTGGTATTCTGGGAGCGCGAGACCCGCCATTCGCTTGGCTCACGCCTTTGCAGTCGCTGGAGTTGCCGCTGCACCGGAAAGGGAGAGTAGGCCGGAGCCGGTGAGGTGAGGCCCGGGGCAGGCGAGGGTAGGCCCGAAGCACGCGTGAGGGGCCTAGGGCTGGAGAAGGACGCGCTGCTGAGGAACTCTGGGAGGTTCGGGGAGGGAGAAGAGCGGGAAGCCCGGGTCACCCAAACTGTCTGCGTTGCCTCACTAGCGCCTGGAAGTGAATTCTCATTAGCTTTTCCCCGAAGTACATGCTCTTTGTTTTCCCTGTCTCTCCAGACCACGTTTTCCCTCACATACAGGCAGTAGTCTTGAAATCATTTCTGGCTGCCTCCTTCTCCCAAGTTCTCTCCGGGTAATCCTTTCCAAAGTTGTTTGCATCTCTGCCTCCATTCCCCTTTTAGGCATTCGTCCTCTTATGCTTCCCGTATTGTTACAGAAACTTTATCAAGTTTCCTTGCTTCTAAACTGTTAAAAAAAAAAAAAAACTGTTTGATCCGTTTGTAAGTGCTGCTGCCTTTTTATTGGATCATTCCTTACCTATAATCCTGCAGTCGTTCCGCACGATCTTCAGCATTAAAAGCCAAACTCCTAACGCTACTTCCTCACCGAGGGAACCGGTCTTCCCCGAACTCGTGTTTCTTTTCCTCTTTTGGACACACATGATGTGTTCCAGCCTTCATTCGTTGCTCGTCTGGGAATATGAAATCCACTGCTTGTTTCTTTTATTTACATGAAATCAGGTGATTTCCGTGATCATGCTTTTCCTCCAAGCATTTCCTGCTTATAGCACGGTGTCCCTTTGTGAACACTTCATTTTCTATTTATCCTTGAAGGAGTGGAGGTAGGTCAGTAGGTACTTAATGAGTCAAATTAAATGCATGCCTCTTCTAGATTTGCCTGGATTCTTCGGTCTATATCTGCATTGCCCAGTACTTCAGCCACTACCCCAAGGCCATTGACCTCTTGAAATGTGGCTGATGTGACTAAGGGAGTGAATGTTTAATTTTCATTTTATTTCACTTTAAGTTTAGTTAAAATAGTTATGGGTGGATTGTGGCTACTGTATTGGGCAGCTCAAGTCTATATCATGGGCTCTCAAAAGTAGTGTCATCCACAACTATGGGTTGGCAAGTACATCATGTGGTATGTATAGTTCAGTCCCCTGTCCCCCAACACACACACAATATTGGATACTGGTTATTTGATGAAGGTAAAGAGGCATATGGTAGCAGGGAAGAAGATGGAAGGAACTTTTTTCTCATCCCATTAGCTTTCCCTCTCTCTCTAGCCAGCCCCCCATCCCCCCACTATTCTTTACCATCCCACATCTTGCATATATTTGCCAGATGAGTTTCTCAAAGTAGGGATTAAGCCGCACCCCCCCCCCCCCCATGGAAAATAGCAGTTTTGGCATTCTTACTAAGTTTTATGGAGTGTCAGGCCTTAAGGGAAGCATGATATGTGCCACATGACTTCCTAGGCCCTGAAGGATGAACTAACTGTTTTCTCTTTCACTGTAGAACTCTTTTCCTGCCAAGATGTCTATTGGTGTGCCGATTAAAGTCCTACATGAGGCCGAGGGTCACATCGTGACATGTGAGACAAACACTGGTGAGGTGTATCGTGGGAAACTCATTGAGGCGGAGGACAACATGAACTGCCAGGTATCCTGTTTTCCATATAAGGTTATGGGGGAAGCTTGGGCCTCTGTCTTGGAACAGAGAAAGATAGTAATTGGAGGTCTTTTTGCAGTTCTTCTCTTTGAAGAGTTATTTTGGCATGTCTAATGTATGCCAGCTGTTACAGTTGCTGCTGATGTAGGCGTAAATGAAAGCCATTTAAAGTTTGGGATATCTAATTTTGTTTTCTCCATCCTATAATCATCTTCCATATTTTGGGGACTTGTTTAAAAGAAGTAAACTTTGGTAGAATCTGTCAGGTTCAAGACCATTCTCCATTTGCCCCCTACATGTTTGTGTAACTGCTCTGCAGTTAGTGGAATCTTCCACTCACGTACCATATTTATTTTCCATATTTCTTGGAGGAAGAGTCGCATGTGATTATAGCAACTACCTTTTGAGGTAAGCAGTTTGGTGATAGTTTTGTCATCCATAAAATAGGGAGAGTAAGATTAAAAGACTTCTATCTACTGAATGTCTTTCCGTTAACAAATATTGGAGCAGCTTCCTCATACGGTGCCCTTCCTGTGACACTATTTTGTGTTTTGCTAATAACCAGGAGAGCTTGTAGAGCATTGCTTTGGCAAGATGTATCAGCACACTTTCTCCTTTTTTCTTTAAATCATCAATTAAGAGCTTGTGCTTCAGGGCGCCTGGGTGGCTCAGTTGGTTGGACGACTGCCTTCGGCTCAGGTCATGATCCTGGAGTCCCGGGATCGAGTCCCACATCAGGCTCCCAGCTCCATGGGGAGTCTGCTTCTCCCTCTGACCTTCTCCTCGCTCATGTTCTCTCTCAAATAAATAAATAAAATCTTTAAAAAAAAAAAAAAAAAAAAAGAGCTTGTGCTTCAGAATCAGAGATGTGGGTTTGGATCCTAATCATCTGACCTTGATCATGTTAATCGCGTTAGTTTCCTTGTTTCTAAAATGGGAATGGTGTTATGTCCACTGAGACGTATATGCCAATGCAGAATTGTGCAAGAGATTTATTGGGGGAAATGATAATGAAGGATAAAGGAGAAGAAGTAGGAGTAGCTAGGAAAGCTTTCAATCTGTACTGGTCTGGTGCTGGGAAAAGGAGAAGGAAAAGACCGGGTTGAGTGGGAAGAGCCTTAGAGAACAGTGTGTTTCTGAGGAAGTATCAGCCAGCAGGAGTTGCTCATTAGAAGAGTCTACTATGGGGCAGAAATGGCCTGGCTCTCGGATCCCCATTGTGATCAGTCATTGGCTGGCAGCCTGGGGAGACTGGCTTCAGAGTGAATGCTGTGATGGATCCCATAGGTCACGACTGGAGACTGTCAGCTCCTTGCATGCCTCATAGCCTGATGACCCTTGCGGGGAGATCCGAGCAGTGCATTCTGGAGATGGGGATAACACCCACACGCTGGGGCTGTTCTACAGATCAGTTTAGTTATGTATGTGCAACAAGTAGTTCACACCACACATAGTGCATGTTCACATATAGTTTCTGTTAATGTTTTCTAGGTGAGAAAACTGAAGGTCAGAAAGGGAAGGTGACTTCTCTAAGATCACACTGCAGATCGGGTGTCTTATCTGTTGCTCTGCAGGGTTCACTTATTTACTTGTGACAGCTCTGTAGCTTTGAACATCATCTTCCTGCTAGGTGGACCAGTGGGTGGGGCCAGTTCCCTGACTCAGGGAAATAGACGTCTAGTAACTGCAGGTTTCTCTCTTCAGTGTTGATGCCATACAGGTAGATGGACTGGGCTTTCGAAAGGTCCTGTGGAGCTTTGCCTACCTTGTCTTTGTGAGGACCCCAGTTATAGATCCAGTCTCTGACTTAAGGCATCCTCATCCATTTTAAGGTACTCTGTTTTGGTGAATAGAATGCAAAACTGGGGGTGAGGCACTTTAATGTGTTTATTCAGCTATTTATTTGGACAACTTACTGAGTGTCTGGTGCCTCAGACTGCCCATTTGTTTTGTGAGGGTGTCTGAGCAGATGACCTTGGTGGTCTCTCAAATTTAGCTAGTGTGATGCAAAGCGCACAGCCTGGTGATCGATCTAGAATCGGGTTGCAGCCTGCTACCTTGCGTGACTTGGGTCAAGCTTTGGATCTCCCTCACCCTCTTGTTCCCTCTTTTCTAAGTCAGGAATAAAAATAACACCTCAACCTCAGCATTATAGTGCAGAATAAATGAGTGAATGCATGTCCGATGTGGGGGAGCCAGTCACTTACTTCCTGCTTATGTTAATCTGGTAGGGCTGTCATAACAAAGTTTCACACTGGGTGGCTTAAACAAGTATATTTATTCCCTCAGAGTTCTGGAGGTGAAGAGGTTTGAGATCAAGGTGCCACAGGGTTAATTCTTCTCAGGGCATGAAGGATCTATTCTAGGCCTCTCTCCTTGGCTTATAGATGTTTGTCTCCTTCCTGTGTCTTCACATGGTTTTCCTTCTATGTAGGTCTGTATCCTGATCTCTTCTAAGGACACAAGTTACATTGAATTAGGGCTCAGTTACCTCTGTAAAGATCCAGTCTCTAAATATGGTCACATTCTGAGATGCTGAGGGGTTAAGACTTCAACAGATGAAGTTAGGATTCAGCCCATAACACTGCCCATGCCCAGATGCTGAGGCTTTGCTGGTTTTACCTAAACCTGGCTCACTGAATAAAAACCAGCAGGCACAGCTGAATGTACTCTGGTAAACCCAGCACAGTTCATTCACACATCCCCAGTATGCATAAGGCCAGTGGCTCCTGCAGTTCCTGCTGCTTTCGTTCCTTTCTGGCTCCAGTTAGTCTGCCCTTTGGGAGTGAAAGCATCCCCTTAGCACTTCCAGCCTTGACTAGAGGACAGCTGGAATTTAGTGTTTGCCATTCGATGTTGGTTTTTAATAACTTTGTTTTTTTTTCCCCCCTAAAGATTTATTTATTTACTTTAGAAAGCATGTGTGGGAGAGAGTGAGGGGAGGGGCAGAGGGAGAGAGAGAATCCTGAAGCAGACTCCTAGCTGAGTGTGGAGCCCACGGGGCTTGATGTCATGACCCTGAGATCATGATCTGAGCTGAAATCAAGAGTCGGCCATGCAGGCACCCCTAACATTTTTTGTTACAAAAGTGTGGTGGGTCACACACTACAAAGATTTGGAAAACAGGTAAGAGCATCTTGCCACAACCACAATTGGAAGGCAGCTGTGCTCACCACTATACCACCAACGTGCCACAGCCACAATTGGCATGGACTTTTTTTTTTTCACCCTAGGAATGTGTCTTGGGATTCTAGTATTTTTTACTCTACTTTCAAAAGGAGTTAGAGGTAGGGGGCACCTGGGGGGTTCAGTTGGTTGAGTCTGCCTTTGGCTCACATCATGATCTCAGGGTCCTAGGATCAAACCGTGCATTAGGTTCCCTGCTCAGTGGGGAGTTTGCTTCTCCCTCTGCCTCCCCCACCGCCCACTTGTGCACATGCTCGCTCTCTCTCAAATAAATAAATAAAACTTGTAAAAAAAAAAAAGAGGTGATTCATTAAAAAACTATATGAAAGATAAAAATGGACAGATAGGTCATGGTGCAGTTAACTTGGTGTAGACTATAAAATGAAGCCAGGCAGGCAGTTAGTAACCAGAAATGTAAACCTGAATCCCTGTACATTTAATAAAGGCATATTCTGTTCTCAGCTACTTAAAGAGTATTGGCAGAGGGAGATCAGCAGTTCTAAGGTACATAGTGCCCTTAAGATAAATACCAGTTGTTCGGTTTTCCTTGGCATTCAGATGTGGGAGACATTTTTCCCCTGGGCCCTGATGAAAAGTATACAGTCTTAGTCTGTTGGGTAGTGTCATCAACATCCCCATACAAAATACACCTTTTGGGGTTCCTCAGATATTTTTTAAAGGTTTTATTTATTTATTTGTCAGAGCGAGCATGTGCAAAGGTGTGCGCACAAGTGGGCAGAGTGGTAGGCAGAGGCAGAGAGAGAAGCAGGCAGAGAGAATAGGGTTTTTGTTTTGTTTTTGTTTTTTAGATTTTATTTATTTATTTGACAGATCACAAGCAGGCAGAGGCAGAGAGGGGGAAGCAGGCTCCCCGCTGAGCAGAGAGCCCAATTCGGGGCTCGATCCCCAGACCCTGGGATTATCACTTGAGCTGAAGGCAGAGGCTTTAACCCACTGAACCACCCAGGCACCCTGAGAATCTGGTATTTTTAATGTAGCCTGTTACCACAGCCCTTTTTTGACAGTGCAGATGTAATCTGTGCAAGAATTAATCTTAGGATGAGGTCCTTGAGATGGTGCTCACAGGGTCAGAAGGTGTAGATACTTCTTTGCATCTGAGGTTTGTTTGGGAAAGCAGGGAGTCTTGTCCTTCTGCTCTGTACCACACAGCTGCAAGGCAAGCATAATCTGCTAGCCAGGGCTGTCAGCTATGGTGGTATCTATAGGTGAGAGAGCCCTGTGAGTGCTCTGAGAGCGTCTCCTAAGGGCTCTGTGTGTGGGGGGTGAGCAGGGCCTCTGTGGCTCTCCAAGTGGTTTTTTTTTTTTTTTTTTTTTTTAATTTATTTAGTCAGAGAGAGAGAGCGAGAGCGAGCACAGGCAGACAGAGTGGCAGGCAGAGTCAGAGGGAAAAGCAGGCTCCCCGTGGAGCAAGGAGCCCGATGTGGGACTCGATCCCAGGACGCCGGGATCATGACCTGAGCCGAAGGCAGCTGCTTAACCAACTGAGCCACCCAGGCATCCCTCTCCAAGTGGTTTTTTAAGCTGATTTGTGTTTGTAGCAGAGATGGGACCTGATGGAGGAGTGTATCCCATCTATTGCCCAGCCTGGGTGTGGATGATTTAAAACCAGAGGTCCCCAAATGGAGAAATTTCTGTTGTTGGTTATGTGTGCTTACCATGGTTTTGAAGCATCCTATCTTTATTAAATGTCCGTGAGGGAATGAAGGGATTTTTCTTCAAAATAAAAAATATATATATTTCTTAAGAAAGAATACTTCTAGTCAAATATTTGGTAAAATATTAAAAACCAAAAAGGACTTTTAAGGTGAGGAATTATGAGTAGAAATAAGCACGTTATTTTGATTTTAATAGACTAATTTATATTTATCTAACCTTTCAGAGGCAGCTTTTATGGCTATGGATTTTATTGGGTATCCAGTGTAAAGTGTCCCTGGAAGTTCTTGTGTAGAGTCTTAGCGAATGCTGGAAGTGTTCTCCCAGCTCAGCAGTATTCAGATATTTAGGACATCTCATAATTTTTTTATGATGGAAGTTTATTGTATTTAAACATATAAATAGTTTTTGCAAGTCAAAAATGCCCATTTCCCAATTTAAAGTGGACCCAAGTTTAAAAATGGCTAATTAACAGAAGAAAAACATGTAAAGCGACTTTTTTTTAAATTAAAGACTTTACTTATTTATTTGATAAACAAATCACAAGTAGGCAGAGAGAGAGGAGGAAGCAGGCTCCCTGCTGAGCTGAGAGCCTGATGCGGGGCTTGATCCCAGAACCCTGGGATCATGACTTGAGCCGAAGGCAGAGGCCTAACCCACTGAGCCATCCAGGTGCCCCAAGTAAAGTGGACTTTTTTTTTTTTTTTAAAGATTTTATTTATTGGGCGCCTGGGTGGCTCAGTGGGTTAAGCTGCTGCCTTCGGCTCAGGTCATGATCTCAGGGTCCTGGGATCAAGTCCCACATCGGGCTCTCTGTTTGGCAGGGAGCCTGCATCCCTCTCTCTCTCTCTCTCTGCCTGCCTCTCCGTCTACTTGTGATCTCTCTCTATCAAATAAATAAATAAAATCTTTAAAAAAAAAAGATTTTATTTATTTATTTGACAGAGAGAAATCACAAGTGGGCAGAGAGGCAGAGAGAGAAAGAGGAGGAAGCAGGCTCCCTGCTGAGCAGAGAGAGCCCGATGCGGGACTCGATCCCAGGACCCCGAGATCATGACCTGAGCCGAAGGCAGTGGCTTAACCCACTGAGCCACCCAGGCGCCCCTAAAGTGGACTTTTAACATACAAAAACAATGACCTTATTAATATTTAGACATGTAAGTTGGGAAAAGGTAAGAATTTCTAAACTTACAAGATGATAAAATTAATTCCACCAAGGGTTCCTTACCAGTCTGCCAGTAGAAGTACAGATTGTTAAATCGTTTCTGGAAAACACATTTAAATGTCAGCATAGAAAAGTTCCTACCCTTTGGTGCCATAGTTCTACTTCTGAAAATCATTCATAGTGCTGTGCTGTTTTTATTTTTTTCTTAAGATTTGTTAGTTTATTATAGAGAGAGCATGAAGGTGGGGAGGCAGAAGGAGAGGAAGAGAGAGAAAATCCCAAGCAGACTCCCTGCCAAGCATGAAGCCCAGTGCAGGGCTCACGCAGGACTCCCTCAACCCCTAGGACTGACCTATGCTGAAACCAAGAGTCAAGACACCTAACTGACTGAGCCACCCAGGTGCCTCTGCATTGCTGTTTTTATTTATTTATTTATTTATTTAAAAGATTTTTTAAAAAATTTATTTATTTGACAGACAGGGATTACAAGTAGGCAGAGAGGCAGGCAGAAAGAGGAGAGGCAGGCAGAGAGAGAGAGAGGAGGAAGCAGGCTCTCCACAGGACAGAGAGCCCGATGTGGAGCTGGATCCCTAGACCCTGGGATCATGACCTGAGCCGAAGGCAGAGTCTTTAACCCACTGAGCCACCCAGGCTCCCTGCAGTGCTGTTTTTAATGATGAAAACCTAAAAACAAACATTTCTAATGAGTTAAATAAATTATGGTTAAACAAATTAGGGTACATTACAAAGAATATTATTCATCTGGTCAAATAATGTGGAAGAATATTTAATGTCAATGGGAAGATACTGTTGACCTAAGTGGAGAAAAATACAAAACTCCACAATGTGTTCCTAGTTTAAAAAATAAAGCCAAATTATAAGTGATACATAAAAAGGCATTAAGTTAAAAAAAAAAAAAGTAAAAAAAAATAAATGCATTAAGTTTTTGAGCAAAACCAAAGTGAGTAGTTATCTTTTGGTGGAAATTAAATGAGATTAAAAACATTTTGGGGGGGGCGCCTGGGTGGCTCAGTGGGTTAAACCACTGCCTTCGGCTCAGGTCATGATCTCAGGGTCCTGGGATTGAGTCCCACATCGGGCTCTCTGCTTGGCGGGGAGCCTGCTTCCTCCTCTCTCTCTCTGCCTGCCTCTCTGCCTACTTGTGATCTCTCTCTATCAAATAAATAAATAAAATCTTTAAATTTAAAAAAAAAAGCCGAATTATAAGTGATACATAAAAATGCATTAAGTTAAAAAAAAAAAGGAAGTAAACAAAAATAAATGCATTAAGTTTTTGAGCAAAACCAAAGTGAGTAGTTATCTTTTGGTGGAAATTAAATGAGATTAAAAACATTTTTTAGAGGGGGGCGCCTGGGTGGCTCAGTGGATTAAACTGCTGCCTTCGGCTTAGGACATGATCTCAGGGTCCTGGGATTGAGTCCCACATCGGGCTCTTTGCTCAGCAGGGAGCCTGCTTCCTCCTCTCTCTCTCTGCCTGCCTCTCTGTCTACTTGTGATCTCTCTCTGTCAAATAAATAAATAAAATCTTAAAAAAAAAATTTTTTTTTTAGGGGTGCCTGAGTGGCTTAGTGGGTTAAAGTCTCTGCCTTCAGCTTGGGTCGTGATCCCCAGGTCCTGGGATCAAGCCTTGCATTGGGCTCTCTGCTCAGCGGGGAGCCTGCTTCCTCCTCTCTCTCTGCCTGCCTCTCTGCCTACTTGTGATCTTTGTCAAATAAATAAATAAAATCTTTAAACAAACAAACAAAAAAAACATTTTTTAAAGTTTTTATTGATATATATGCAGGGAGTCTTGTCCTCCTCTTTGTACTCCACAGCTGCAAGGCAAGCATAAGCTGCTAGCCAGGGCTGTTGACTATGACAGCATCTAGAGGTGACAGAGCCCCACAGAATATATATGTAGAGAGAGAGAGAGTGTGTGTGTGTGTTTGTTTTTGTTTTTGTATTTTTTAGTAATCTCTGCACCTTTTGTGGGGCTTGAACTCGTGACCCTAAGAACAAGACTCCCATACTGTTACGACTCAGCCAACCAGGTGCCCCATGGGGGGATTGAAATTTTTAAGAAAAAAACTTTTTCCCCTCCCTACTTTAAAAATTAAAATATCTGGGGCACTTGGGTGGCTCAGATGGTTAAACATCTGCCCTCAGCTCAGGTCATGATTTCCAGATCCTGGAATTGGAGCCCCTCATTGGACTCCCAGCTCAGCGGGGAGTCTGCTTTTCCCTCTCCCTCTGCCTCTCCCCCTGCTTGTGCTCTCTCTCCCTCTCTCAAATGAATGAATAAAATCTTTAAAAAAAAATTAAAAGATGTGTTAAGTTTATGATCATGAAGCACAGTAAAGATTATTTTATTTTAAAGATTTTATTTATTTATTTGAAAGAGAGACAGTGAGAGAGAGTATGAGCAAGGAGAAGGTCAGAGGGAGAAGCAGACTCCCCATGCAGCTGGGAACCCGATACGGGAATCAATCCCTGGACTCCAGGGTCATGACCTGAGCTGAAGGCAGTTGTCCAACCAACTGAGCCACCCAGGCGTCCCAGTGAAGATTATTTTAAAAGAAGAGGGTATGTTACAAGTAGATAAATGAAGTCCTGGAGTTCTAATATACAGTATAGTAATTAGAGGTAACAAAACTATTATAAACATTAAACTTGCTGAAATAAAAGATCTTAATACTTCTCATCACTAGAAATTATAATTGTATGACATGATAGAGAAGTTAGTTAATGCTACAGTGGCAGTCATTGTAATATAAGTGTATCAAATCAGTATATTGTATACCTTAAACTTACACAATGTTATATATCAGTTATAGCTCAATAAAAAGATCCTGAAAATTAGATAAAGGAAGAGGGTAAATGGCCAAATGCAAAATTTCACTGCTTAAAGCAATATAATTCCTAGAAATTTGGTGGGAGTGATAAGAGTTCAGAGACTCTGCTGGAGCCAAAATGGTGCTTTGGGAGCCTTAGCATGACCACCCTATCACTGACTGGACTGGTCAAACCTTTTTTTTTGTTGTTATGGAAAAATGGCCTGTGCTTGATTTCTTTTTGTAAAAATGGTAACCTGAGAGAACCCGTCACATGACTGTCAAAAAACTTCCCAGAATGAGGGACGCCTGGGTGGCTCAGTTGGTTAAGCAGCTGCCTTCGGCTCAGGTCATGATCCCAGCGTCCTGGGATCGAGTCCCACATCGGGCTCCTTGCTCCGCAGGGAGCCTGCTTCTCCCTCTGACTCTGCCTGCCACTCTGTCTGCCTGTGCTCGCTCTCACTCTCTCTCTTACAAATAAATAAATAAAATTAAAAAAAAAAAAAAAAAAAAAAAAAAACTTCCCAGAATGAATATCAGGAAAGTTTTTGACAGAAATGTGCAGGGTGGTTGGGAATCTCTTTAGATACCCTCTCTAGCTAGAATGAAAAACTGCTTATCTATGTGCTCTCTGTACATGCAGTATTTCCCTCTGTACCATTCAATTCAGGATCACGTATTGGCGTTTAATATCAGCTTGCTTTGTACTTTTTAGTCTGGGACAGTTAAATCCTTTTGCTTTTCCCAGCATTGACATTTTGGAAGAATAATGACCAGTTATTTGTTTTAGAATGTCTTTTGATTGTATGTCTTTCTCTGGTGTTTCTTCATGTTGGGATTTGGGGTTTGTTTTTGTGTTGTTTTGGCTGTTACTGTGTAAGTGATAACTTCTTCTGGGGTTGTCACTAGGAGGCCCAGAACACTTGTTTGACCCTATTGGTGATGTTAACCTTGATAATTTGGTTGAAGTATTGTGTGGTCTGTCCACTGTACTTTTTCCTTTTGCAACAAAGGAGAATTTTGTGAGGGAGGTTCTTGAAGTAAATATCTTGTGAGCATTCTGTTATTCATCACCACCTTCATCAACCCTCATTTAGCATCCAGTGAAGATTCTTGTTTGAATTTTTTTACCTAATGGTTACAAAAAAATTTTTTTTAACTTACTAAGATGTATTATTTATTTGAGAGAGTTGAGAGCATGTGCCAGGGTGGGGAGGGGCAGAGGAAGAGGGAAAGAGAATCTCAGGTGGACTCCACTGAGTGGGGCTCAGTCTCAAAATCCTGAGATCACAACCTGGGCCAAAATCTGGAGTCAGATATTTATTTATTTTTTATTTAAGATTTTATTTATGTATTTGACAGACAGATCACAAGTAGACAGAGAGGCAGGCAGAGGGAGAGAGAAAGCAGGCTCCCCGCTGAGCGGAGAGCCCGATTCAGGGCTCCATCCCAGGTCCCTGAGATCATGACCTGAGCCGAAAGCAGAGGCTTTAACCCACTGAGCCACCCAGGCACCCCTGGAGTCGGATATTTAACCCGCTGTGCCACCCAGGCGCCCCAGAATGGTTTTTGGTTTTGACTGTATCATGCTTTCGATATTTGCTGGGTCTACTGGAAGAGCCTTCCCTTAGTCCCCATTTATTCATTCATTTATTGTCAGTATAGGCTCATGGGTTTCTGTTTCATTAAATGGGTTATAATCTGTTACTATTATTATTTTGATTGATTTATCCCAAATTTGTCCAGAAGCTGACTTCTTTTGTGTCCTTTTGGTGTCCCTTGGCCATTTGGGGGGAGCACATCCTTAATCTTCTGAAATAAGATGTTTGTTGCAGGCTCATCTTTTACCTTCCCTAACCCAGCTCTGGAATCAGCCATTTCTTCAGGTATCCTTGGTTTCTTTTTGGTTGGGAGTAAAATTTAAAAACCAAGATCCAGGTACTGTTTAGTATTTTATTTTATTTATTATTTATTTTTTTAAGAAAGATTTTTATTTATTTGACACACAGAGAGAGAAATCACAAGTAGGCAGAGAGGCAGGCAGAGAGAGAGGAGAAAGCAGGCTCCCCGCTGAGCAGAGAGCCCGATGCAGGACTCGATCCCAGGACCTTGAGATCATGACCTGAGCCAAAGGTAGAGGATTAACCCTCTGAGCCACCCAGGCGCCCACTGTTTAGTATTTTAAAAGTCTTAGTTTAACTTGTGGGGATCTGTCTCCAAGAGGCCGAGTGCTTAATAGTACCAGAAATTTCCATTCATGTGGCACCTAGGTGGCATAGTGGGTTAAGTATCCCACTCTTGGTTTCAGCTCAGCTCAGGTCATGATCTCAGGGTTGTGATATCAAGCCCCATGTCAGCCTCTGCACTTGTGGGGGGGAGGTCTGCCTGAAGGTTCTCTCCCTTGGCCCCTATCCCCTACCCCCACCCTCTCAAGTCCATGCTCTCTCTTTTCTCTCTAAAATAAATAAATAACTTAAAGGGGGAGGGAAAAAAGTAGTACCAGAAACTTCCATTCATTGCATGCTTATTCTGTACGAGGCACTATGCTAGTATTTTGTTTTTGTTTTTTAAAGATTTTACTTATTTATTAGACATACAGAGATCACAAGTAGGCACAGAGAGGGGAGGGGGAGAAGCAGGCTCCCTGCTGAACAGAGAGCCCCATGTGGGCTGGGATCCCTGGGATCCCATGATCCTGAGATCATGACCCGAGCCGAAGGCAGAGGCTTTAACCCACTGAGCCACCCAGGCACCCCTATGCTAGTGCTCTTTATGTACAATAGATCTTTAAGTTATCACAGGACCTCTCTGAGGACAAATTTCCAGATGACCAGGGTGACCAAGCATGGAAGGAATGGATCTAAACCCAAGTCTTTGAGTCTCAAATCTCTGATCTTAACCATCATCTCTGAAGATGAGGTGTATAGTAAACCTGCTAGGTCCTGTTGATTTTAGAATTGTCAGATCCTCACTCTTACCAAATTTCAGACAAGAAGATGAGTAGAAAAAAGAGGGAGGCTCTGTTACTAATGGTAGGGCAGGGGAGAATAGGGGAGGGGACCAGACGTTTGTTGAGCCCTTGCTGTGTGCCCTACAACAGGATGTTGTGATTGATAATCCCAGAGCACCCCAACATTGCTTTACAACCCTGGAGTTAGTCCTCTCTTGGCCCTGGATGTGTGGGGAAATTCCCACAATTTTGATTGTATTAAGGTGTTCTCTCTCCCCCAAGATGTCATTTCAGTTGGGTACCTGGTTTATGCCACCTGTGTTTCATTATGGCTGTTTGGGAAAGTTGAATAAAGTGGGTGTTCCCACCTGACATCACTGAAACCTAGTTCACTCAAATTGTTGCCTTTGGCTTACGATGCAGACATAACTTGGGCTTATTAACAAGCTGTATGGGTGGGTGGGCCTGTGGGGCTTTATGCCTAGCACAGCCATTTCTCTGCTGGTGCTACGAGGGAGTGCATGAGTACAGCAGCCAACCTGGTCATTCTTAGGGTTGTCATAGGAGTCAGTTGATGCTGGACCCTTTCCTGCTTCAGCCAGGACAGATCCATTTGTGGAAACAGTTTGTCTTGTTGGTCGTACTGAACACCCTCTGTCAGGGATTCTCAAAGTGGGTTGGGGAGGTTGTAGGAGAGGAACGGGTGAGATGTACTGGACTGTGCTGGAGAAGTAGCTTAGCAGTAGCACAGCCTCCAAAATAGATGTCTTGGTGGTCATTTAGATTCATTGTTTACTGCTCTTCTAATATGTACTCAATAATAGGAACAGCATTTAGACATATTTGTCTCATTTAATTTGTTCCTTTACTGTTTAAGGAAGTAAGTGGTGATCTGATGTATGGTTTCAGAATGTGGGTTTAGAGTTAGACCTGAGTTCATAGTGATCTGTAGCACTGTGTGATTTATAGGAGTTATGATACGAAATTGCCTGGTATGTTAATAAGTGCTCAGTAAAAGTTGGCTTTTTTTTTTTTTTAAAGATTTTATTTATTTACTTGACAGAGAGAGATCACAAGTAGGCAGAGAGAGAGAGAGAGGAGGAAGAAGGCTCCCTGCTGAGCAGAGAGCCCGATGCGGGACTCGATCCCAGGACCCTGAGATCATGACCGGAGCCGAAGGCAGCGGCTCAACCCACTGAGCCACCCAGGTGCCCAAAAGTTGGCTTTATTAATCATACTTCTTGTTCAGTTGTGGCACCAGAGGTTATGGTATTTGGATTTTGTTTTTTTGGTGAGAGAGGGAGAGAGAGCACAAGCAGGGGGAGGGCAGAGGGACAAGCAGACTCCCTGCTGGATGCGGAGCCCAACGCGGGGCTTGGTCCTAGGACCCCAAGATCATGATCTGTGCCGAAGTCAGACACTTAACTGATTGAGCCACCCAGGCACCCCCAGAGGTTATGGCATTCTTCGAGGCAAGAACAGGATGGCAAGAATATAGAACCTGTGTGGAAATTTAAGATACTGGGGATGTTGAGCCTAGAACAGAAAATTTACGGGAAGCTAGAGCCCTGTAACCCTGAGGGGGGAACAGGGGCAGTGGGTTGAAGCTCTATGAACTGTTCCACCTCCACATTTAGATTTAGTGAGGATGGCCCTGGGGTATTGTTAGTCTTTCGGCAAATTGAGTGCTCAAGCAGAAGCTGGGTGGCCAGGTAGCTCTTCGAAGAAAAGAATGAGTATAAGGTGGCAACAAGCCAGTTAGGAATCTGGGGAGACAACACCTCTCTACAATGTGGACTTTAACCTATTCTGAATAAATTATATTCTCTTTCATCCAGAAGACTCAAAATAAGCTACTTTTTGTGGTAAATATGGTCCCTGTTGAGGTCAGCGCTAGCCGGTTTGGGTCCCCTGCTATGCCAAGGCTGTCTGCTGGTTGGTCTCACCTCGAGGCTCCCTGTCTCTCCATCCCACAGTTTATCTATGTTGGCATATTGATCTTTCCAAAGTGCTACCCTGATCCTGTCCACTCTCCCTCTGTCCACAAATGAGTGACCCCATAATCTCCCAAGGTGATAACTTTGTCCTCTCTCTCAATTGTTCTGCTCCAGTCCTTATAACCTGTAGGTTCGTACCCAAGTGTCCTGTCAGTGCAGGCTCTTGCCTCACACGTCTCCCAATATTCTGAGCCCTTCGTACAGGCGCTGCTGGTTGTACTTCTCAGTCCCTGGTCATTGAAGCTAGAGGGGCCCTGGTGCATACTCATGACCTTCATGGTGCCTTTTCTGTGTGTGCTAGACAGATGCAGGACAGGACACAGTTTGGACAGGTGGTTCAAAGCTGTTTCGTTAGAGTTTTTCACCATTGAGAACTCTTCACATGCTGGCAAGGGAGGCAGTATATGGCAGAGTTAGGGCTCTGGAGTCACGCCAGCTGGATTTGAATCTGCATCCTTTCATTCTGGCTGTTGGACTTTGGACAAGTGCTTTAGGGTGTTTTGTTTTGTTTTGTTTTTATCTGTAAAAGATGGAAATGCCCATAACCTATCCTGAAGGTGCTGTGAGGACCAAATATGTGAAGTGCTTTGCCTGGCTTCTTTATTTCATGATGTCAGTTTGTGCAGTTCTGGACTTCTCCTACCACCAGCCAAGGCTCCCCACTTGTGTGCCCTTATTCTCTGTTGGTTTTGTTGGCCCCGATTGATGAGCTGGTGATTCCCTTCCAGATGTCCAACATCACAGTCACATACAGAGATGGCCGAGTGGCACAGCTGGAACAGGTGTACATCCGTGGCAGCAAGATCCGTTTTCTCATTTTGCCTGACATGCTGAAAAATGCGCCCATGTTAAAGAGCATGAAAAATAAAAACCAAGGCTCAGGGGCTGGCCGGGGAAAAGCTGCTATTCTGAAGGCCCAAGGTATGTGCTCCTCTTGCACTGGTTTCAATGTGTTTGTCCTGTATCTTTTAGGGAAGGGCGGGCCCTGTCAATTGGCTGGGCCTGGCGTGGACTTGGACTTAGCCATCTCCACACTCACTGCCACCCTACAGCCTTGGGACCCCCCACATGTGAGGGGCTGATGGCCTGATCTTACCTTCTGTCTTTTGTCTTGCCTGATCACATTCATAGGGCTTATGCAAAATCCAAAGTGCCTCCTTCGAAAGAAGGGGACTCTTAAGTGAGAGACTGGATAAGTCTCCTATAATGACTTTGTTTCCAGAAATTCTGTCCAAAGATTCTGGGGGAGGCTTGCTCTTACTAGTTTGCTGAGCAGGAGCTCTGTGGGGGGGGGCTTAGCTGACAACTGAAGCAGTGGGGTAACAGTTCTCAGAGAGCTCGGGGTGTTTAATCACACCCCGTATAAGTGTGTGGGGGGGATTACTGACAGTAGGGATCCATTTTCATGTAAGAAATAAATAGTTTTAAGCCATCTTTACCCATTAAAGGGACCAGACTTCTGTTTTCTAATATTCTTACATTTGAAAATAAATCCTTCCTTCAGCATGTCCTCACTGATCCAGTGACTTTCCTTAGTCTGGCCTTTCTTTTTGGTTAGCCTAGTCAGAGGTTTTATCTTTGGGTCCCCGAGAAGCTCTGCTGTGTTGATTATCTAGGAAGCAAGTGCGTTCATTAGAAACTATCTGAGTATCGGTAAAAAGATTTATAGCGCAGGAAAGTCACTGGATTCTCCCATCAGTATCTTTTGTTGTGCATATTTTATATATGAGGTAGTTTTTGAGTTTAAAGGTGCAATAGAGTAATCCTTTATTATTTATTTATTTATTTAAAGATTTTATTTATTTATTTGACAGATCACAAGTAGGCAGAAAGAGAGGGGGAAGCAGGCTCCCTGCCGAGCAGAGAGCCCATGCGGGGCTCGATCCCAGTACGCTGGAATCATGACCTGAGCTGAAGGCAGAGGCTTAACCCACTGAGCCACCCAGGTGCCCCTAGAGTAATCCTTTAAGTGTCCTTACAAAAAAATGATCAGAGAATCTCCTTGCCCTTGCTAGGTAGGTGGCATTTGTAGAACCAAAAGCTCTGGACTTTTTGTCCTGGTGAAGGAATGATTTTCAGGAATACTGGCTTTCCTACTAGAACTGCTGTTCTCTCTGCTTTCTCAGGGAAGGGCTGTCCTCATTGTCAGTGCGTAACTGCACCATCTTCTCTGACAAAAGATGCAACCCAGTAGCCTGTGCACTGGAAGGCACTTGGCAGTTAGTTTGCCCAGGTTCACTGGCCTCTGCCTGAGCCATCTATATCTCTGTCGGTCCCTTGCTCTGGTTCATTTCAATATGTGGCTGGGCTCCTGGGTGACTTTCCTCCCTCTTCACGAGGCTCTACAAGAGCGTAGAGGAATCAGTCTCCAATTAGTAGGCATCAGAATATTTTCATCTGTCCTTCAAAGCCACTGGTCCTCTCCTAGAACTCTTGGAGTTACAGAGAACAGCAGCTTGTATGCCCTTTGTATGGGGAGTAGTTTTATTTGTTTGTTTTTCTATTATGAAACATTCTATATTGCAGAATACCTCAAAAAATAATAATAAAACCTGTTACCCAGATTTAACAGATATTTAGTATTTAACTATTTGTTTCAGGATTTTAAGTGTGAATTAAGTTCATCTGTTTTGTTTTATTAACTCACCCTAGGCCAGTGCTGGGAATTCATCTTTTCTGTGGTTCTCAGGCCTGTTCCCCAAACCACCTAAGCTCTCAACACCCTGACTCCCAGCCTCATGTTGAAATCAGTGCTGGACTGGAAGGCACTCCAGCTCTGGTCCCCCTGCAATGAGGAAATGTCATGGGGTCGGCATGGTGTTGGACCAGGTGGCTTTTCAGGCCTCTTCTGTGCCAGTGTCCAAGGACTCTGGCTGCTCCGTGGCATGAGCATTTGCTGACCACACTGACCTGGCCTTATCCTTTCTTTCCACCTTTCAGTGGCTGCAAGAGGAAGAGGACGTGGAATGGGGCGCGGAAACATCTTCCAGAAAAGAAGATAAATTTATCTGTTGAACAGAACTTTGCCGTTATTTTTTCTTTTAGGTCATCTGTGTTCAGGGGGGTGTGTGCTTATGTATATGTTCTGGCTTTTCTTTTGACATCTTTCTCTTTAGATCAGGGGAAATGTTAAACTAAATAAATATGGTGGTCCTTTTTGTTGTTGTTTTTCTTTTCCTTTCTTGTTGAGATTATTTATTTATTTATTTGACAGAGATCACAAGTAGGCAGAGAGGCAGGCAGAGAGAGGGGAGGAAGCAGGCTCCCCGCCGAGCAGAGAGCCCGATGTGGGGCTCGATCTCAGGACCCTGAGATCATGACCTGAGCCGAAGGCAGAGGCTTTAACCCTCTGAGCCACCCAGGCGCCCCTTTTTTTAAGATTTATGTATTTGAGAGAGAGAGCTGCTGGGGGTGGGGGTGGAGCAGAGGGAGAGAGAAATCCAAGCAGACTCCATGCTGAGTGCTGAGCAGGATGCAGGGCTCAGTCATGACACTGAGATCACAGCCTGAGCCGAAACCAAGAATCAGACGCTTAACCGATTGTCAGGTGCCTCTGTTGTTTTTCTTTTTGAAGGAATAAGGACTGTGTGTTCATTTTGGAGTTTGGTGTTCTGTTTACTTTGGCAGCAGGTTAAATTTTGACACCCAGGAAGATTCCTGGGAGAATGCCAGTACTTTGAAATAGCACAGTTCCTGATAAGAGTTTAAGCTACTGTTTGAGGCCAGTTGCTGGTTAAACCCTTGGAGAAACTCCAAGAACACACAGATGTGGAGATATTATCAGCTCAGCTTAAGCAACATGGCATGGGTGCTCCTGGCCCGTGAAAAAGTCCACCATTCTGATCGTAGTCTGGAAACCCTAGTGGCTCAGCATCTGGCAAAAGTAATCTAAGCAGCCAACATCTGTGGCTCCAGCACTGGCTTCATAAGCAGTTCTGTGGTGATTTGCGGGGACAGATTCTTAGGCATTTGTCAGAGCATCTCAACATGCAATGGCATGGTCCTAGCTTTTCAATAGCAGAGGTAGAGAGGACACGGCACGCAAAGTGAATAACTGACAAAAACACAGAAATTAGAAAAGCAAACTTGAAGTCATGCACTGAAAAGAGGTCTTGCCACAGATTCAGTATAGGATGAACTTCAGTAAGAACTATTAAGAAGAAAAGGGATTGATTACCTTAGAAAGTTGCACATGGGACACACTGTTCAAGTAATAAAAGAAGAAAGTCCAACACATCTGTTAACTAGGCATCAAGTAGGGATTTTCTAACAAGCTTTGCCTTACAATCATGACCCTACCTCAGTGTAACAGACCTTACATTTTTCTTGAAATAAAGAACTGAGGCATAGGCACCAGAGTGTTGGTCAGATATCGCAGCCACGTAAGTAAGGCTTCAGAGACCCATCCCCCAGCGCAATCCCTGTACCTCTTGCTCCAGCAGCCCCAGCTCCTCTGACATTTGGACGAATGCTAATGGCCCTGCAGGCTCTGCTTCCCCGGTGGAGGGGCTCCTGGACTGGACACTATTTCCAATGAACTTCGTGTGAATGGAGTTAAGAGTTTGTTTGTTTAAGGTTTGACCAAAAGTTATGTATTGTTCCTGATAAGAAAAAAACTTGTACATTGAGTTACATATGGAGTGGAATCTCTCTGAAGTGTTTTAAATGATTCTTTGAGGTAGACACTGTGATACCCACTACCCCGCATGGATTCCTTTCCCTCTTCTCTGCCTGACTGTGACTTACAGGCATTGATTTATTGGCTTATTAATGAGCACTATTGGGTTACTCATAGAGTGAGTGACAGCAGTAGTTTTCAACATCAGTTTACGGACCTTGTTAGAAATGCAGATTCCAAGGCCCTACCCCTAGAGATTGCGGATTAATTGGTCTGGGGTGGGGCCCAGGAATCTGCATTGTAAGCAATGCCCTTGCCACCCAAGCTAGGTAGATCTGATTTAGTAGATCTATGGCCACATTTTGATATCCCGGACTGTTTGAAAATGTTATTCTAGTATGGTCACTGCTTAAATCATCATACTTTTATAGTAAACAAGACTTATGGAACACATTATACTTCACACATGAATTGCATTCTAGTTCTAAAAAGCTGACTGGATATGGTTTACCTTAGGAACCATGCAGGAATACCAGTCTTGCATGATTCTACATGCAGTAAAAACAACTGTAACCCTACCTAGGTCTTGAAAAGTGGAGTTCCCATTTATGGTTTTTTTAATGGGCATAATTTGGAAACTTAAAAATATTTTTCATAAAGGTTTTATTCATTTGAGGGTGTGGGCAGGGACAAAGGGAAAGGGAGAGGCTGGCTCCCTGCTGAGCAGTGAGTCTGATGTATCCCAGGATCCCCAGATCACGACCTGAGCTGAAGGCAGACTCTTAGCCCACTGAGCCACATAGGTGCCCCCCGAATTTAGAAACGTTTAGAAACAATAAATTAACAAAATACGTCTTTTTAAACAGTTTTATATCCTGCATTTTAGGAAGAAAATCTGTTATTTTGCATTGAAAAAACAAATAGTTCTGTGAGGTTTGTTAGGAAAAACAGCAAACTTCCTACCCTATCTGCCCTTCCCCATTTTCCCTGCTTCACAGTATTCCCTTTCAAGTGTTGGCTGGTCAGTTTAGTTTGCCATCAGGTCTCAATTTAAACATGTGCATGGGTATTGATGTTTGCATCATAGGCATTATCGTTTGACATTTCTCCCTCCTGCCCACCATGCATGTACTCCCTATGCCCCCATCTCTCCCTGATACGTTCTAGTTAGAGCATATATTTAGTGTTTACATTATTATGATGGTATTTAAATCACAGCTGAGCCACATAGTGGATGAGGTTACGTTACTGCAGAGCATTCATTTCCCTAGAATTAATAGTCCTCCCACATTTTTATTAGTGATTAGCTTAGTTTTCCGGCCACTTGTCACTAATTCAACCCAAATTCTGTAAGGACATTAACACATTATCTATTTTACCAATTTCTTGACCAGCCCCTATCTGGATTGGCTCTCCCTTGTGCTTAATATATTGCTGTCATCGTGGGCTCTCCCCTGCTGAGTCTTCTGTTCGTGTCCCTTCCTCCCCTTGTTTTATTATCTCATTCTGGTAGGTTGGCTTGCAGTAAAAGGGATGTATAGAAAGTAGTTTAAGGGAATCACATGTTTGAAAAATGTCTCATTCTCTCATACTTAATCAGGTGTGAAATTCCAGTTTGGAATTCATTTTCCTTTACAAGTTTGAAGGCATTGTTACTTTTCACCTACCATCTAGTGTTGCTGTTAGAGGAGTCAAGCCATTCCGAGTTCTGATTCTTTGTATTTGACTCTCACTTCTGCCACTGGAGTTCTGAAATTTCATGGTGGCATACCTTGGTGAAGGTCTGTTTCCATGTGTTGTGTCAGGCTGTTGAACCCTTTCAGAAGGGACTCTGGTCCTTCACTTCTAGGAAACCTTGAATTTGTTTTTAATGAGTTCCTTCCTTTAGTTTTCTGGCTTTTCTTTCTGGAATTCCTGTTCTTCAGATGCTGGATCTCTTGGATTTATCTCTGTGTTTCCTATTTTTTCCGTCCCTACCACCTCCCATTTTCCCAGGTTTTTTTTGGTTTCTTGTTTTTTTTGTTGTTGTTGTTGTTTTTCTTCCCTGGATCTCTTTTATGGAAGATTACCCATTGATCCTCTAAGTGTTCCTTTTTTTTTTTTTTTTTTTAAGTTAATACCTCGTTCCATGATTGCAATATCTTATCTCTGAGAACATTGATATGCTTTGTCAAAGCTTTCATCTCCCTGTGTGATGTTTTCTTTCCCCTTTTTTGTTTTGCTTTTAGTCTTTCATGTTATGAAAGTCTTTTCACGTTATACTTAGCTGCCGGGCAATCATTGGTAGTCTGCTTGTATTTACAGGTGGGATATTAAGAATAATAGATGTTTGTAAGATGAACTTTTTTTGGCAAATCACTAATGTCCATACTACTTTTAGGACTTTGCTCTTGGACTGGTCAGGTTTCCTGGAATAAAATTCCAGTCTCATGTCTGGAGGGTTTATCTTGAACTGTTGCTGGCCCTGTGGGAGCTTATGAAGGAAGAGGGCTAGAGAGCTTCAGCATTCTAGTATGCCCAGATTCACTTGTCTTCTGGATCTCTGAGAAGACTTACTACTCCAGAAACCTCCCTGCTCTAGAGAAAAAGCTTCCAACTTTTTGCCAAGGTTGGGGAGGAGCAGTCTTTTTTTTTTTTTTTTAGGATTTATTTATTTATCAGAGAGAGTTCAGGCGAGGACACAAGCAGGAGGAGTGGCAGGCAGAGGGAGAAGCAGGCTCCTCACTGAGCAAGGCTGTGGGACTCCATCCCAGGACCCTGGGATCATGACCTGAGACAAAGGCAGATGCTTAATCAACTAAGCCAACCAGAGATCCCTGGAGGTCTGAATATTGATGTACATTCTCTCAAAAAATGTATTTTTGACAGCATGAAATCAGAGAGGGAGATAAATTATAAGAGACTTTTAATGATAGGAAACAAATGGAGGGTTGCTGGAGGGGAGGGGTGTGCAGGAAGGGGTCACTGGGTGATGGACATTAAGGAGGGCAAGTGAAGTAATGAGCACTGGGTACTATATAAGACTGATGAATCACTGACCTCTACTTCTGAAACTAATAATACATTATATGTTAATTGAATTTAAATAAAAAATAAAATATAAAAAATATTTTGTTTGAAAATATCTTAGTCTAGGTGTGCCTGGGTGGCTCAGTCAGTTAAGCGTCTGCTTTCAGCTCAGATCGTGATCCCAGGGTCCCTGGATTGAGCCTGCTTGTCTCTCTGCTACTCCCTTCCTCCAGCTCTGCTCTCTCTTGCTATCCCTCTCCCAATTAAATAAATAAAATATTTTTTTATTTTTTATTATTTATTTTTTAATATTTTATTTGACAGACAGAGATCACAAGTAGGCAGAGAGGCAGGCAGAGAGTGAGGAGGAAGCAGGCTCCCTGCTGAGCAGAGAGCCCGATGCGGGGCTTGATCCCAGGACCCTGGGATCATGACCCGAGCCGAAGGCAGAGGCTTTAACCCACTGAGCCACCCAGGTGCCCCTTATTTTTTATTTTTTTAAAGACTTTATTTATTTATTTGACAGATCACAAGTAGGCAGAGAGGCGGGCAGAGAGAGAGAGGAGGAAGCAGGCTCCCCGCTGAGCAGAGAGCCCGATGCGGGGCTCCATCCCAGGACCCTGAGATCATGACCCGAGCCAAAGGCAGAGGCTTTAACCCTCTGAGCCACCCAGGTGCCCCAAATCTTTTTTAAAAAATGAAAATATATTAAGTCAAAAATGGAAAATCACTTGGCAAGATAAAGATACAGAGCAAAGAATGATGTCAGGTAACTAGACCAAGATTTAAGGGATGGATTCTGGTTCTGATTACCTCCACTACTTCTTTCCAAGCCTCTGGTATGTTACCTATGCAAGGGAGGATTTATATTCAGTTGGTTCACGGATACTATGTCAGCCTGTATGCTCACCTGCTGGGTATTCTATAAACTTTTTCTGCCTCTGGTCAAATGGAGATAAGTACATGTATTTAGTCTCATGCCTGAAAATTAAATAAAACCCAAACACTGAAGGAGAGGAATCCCTAAGAGATGGGAAATAAATAAGATGGGCTTACTACTGCCTTGTGAGAGTTTCTTTGCGGTGGAACATGGAGGGGAAACTGAAGTGGACCCTACAAATCTAGCTGGGTTGAAGGGTCTGAGTTAGGAGTTCGGATAAGTTGAGGCAGCCCATGTTCATGAGACAGAATACCAGAATAAAGCTGCACAGAGAATCCAGGAGACCTGCTGAAGGGCCCTCTTGAGTACTCAGAATATTGATCAAGCACAAGAGTGAAAATAACTGAGGCGAAAGAGAGACTCTCAAAGAGTCTCTAAGAGAATGATATTTTGCTAAGCTCTCTAATGTTGAGTGTCAAAGAGAACCATCAAAAAGAATTACAACGGGACGCCTGGGTGGCTCAGTTGGTTAAGCAGCTGCCTTCGGCTCAGGTCATGATCCCAGCGTCCTGGGATCGAGTCCCATATCGGGCTCCTTGCTCGGCAGGGAGCCTGCTTCTCCCTCTGCCTCTGCCTGCCATTCTGTCTGCCTGTGCTCGCTCTCTCTCCCCCTCTCTCTCTCTCTGATAAATAAATAAAATCTTAAAAAAAAAAAAAAAAGAATTATAACAGCGCCTGGCATAACACAAGGCTGGGAAATGTTCCTGTTCCCACCAGCCAGTTAAAAAAAAATTCATAGAATATTGGGTAAACCGTTGTTTGAAAATGTACCAAGGATTTTGTTTTAATTAGTCATAGTAAAGTGACAGACGTGGAGACAACCACCTTGAGAAAAGGTGGTTACAGTTTCCAAGAGGAGGTAGCATGTCATGCCATTCAGGGTCATGTGAAGAAACCCCAGAGTGAGTCAGGAGGCAATACATGTGAACGGAGAGCATGACCCAGAGCCTTTAACTTAGGGTTTCCATAGGGAAGGAATGGGCAAGGTAAGGTAGGCAAGTTTGAGTAAGCTTACAGTTGGTTAATTCAAATAAATTCAGAGGGTTCTGGGCTATAGGTATGTTCTCTAGTTGTCCATACCCTGTCCCTGATGTGACTTAGAACAGAGGAAATACTGGTTTGGTATGTGAGAATTAGGTAAAGGTGGCTGGAGTTACAGGTTGATTAGTAAATTTGTATATGAAAGGCTCACTCTGCAGGTGAATTGTTTACTGTCTAGTAATTAACCAACCCTGGAAGGGCAGTCTCCCAGATTAGCAAGGCCCCAAGACTCAAAAAATCATAAAAATAAATTTTAAAACATTTAAAAAAATTTTTAGGACGTCTGGGAGCCTGCCTCTCCCTCTGCCTGCTGCTTCCCATGCTTGTGCTCTCTCTCTCTCTAACAAAAAAAAAAATCTTTGTTTTTTTAAAGATTTTATTTATTTATTTGTCAGAGAGAGAGCACAAGCAGGCAGGGTGGCAGGAAGAAGCAGAGAGAGAAACAGGCTTCCTGCTGAGCAAGGAGCCCTATGCAGGACTCGATCCCCAGGACTCAATTATGACCCAAGCCCAAGGCAGCCACTTAACTGACTGAGCCACGCAGGCATCCCAATAAATAAAATCTTTTAAAAAATTTAAAAAATTTTTTGAACAAAATTTTAAAAAAGATAAGGTATCCAAGAAAATCGTGCCTCATAAGTGAGGAATAATTAGCTCAGGACTGAGCGTCGCTCAGGACCCACATTAACAAATTGTAAATACAAGATTCGAAAGGATCAAACTGTTTCCAATTAGTGTATCCTAGAGCAAAACTCAACAAGATTTACAGGAATATAAAAATACCACACACATTACAAGGTAAAACTCTGGCATTCAATCAAAGATTACCAGTCATGCAAAGAAACAGGAAAGCACAACCGTAATGAGAACAGTCAAAACAGATCCAAAAGTGACCCAATTGTTAGGATAAGCAGAGAAGGACATTAAACATGATTTTAACTATTTCATATAGTTAGAAAATTAAGAAGCAGGGTTCAGAAGGTTGAGCATCTGACTCTTGATTTCTTTTTTTTTTTTTTAAAGATTTTATTTATTTATTTGACAGAGAAATCACAAGTAGACGGAGAGGCAGGCAAAGAGAGAGAGAGGGAAGCAGGCTCCCTGCTGAGCAGAGAGCCCGATGCGGGATTCGATCCCAGGACCCCAAGATCATGACCTGAGCCAAAGGCAGCGGCCTAACCCACTGAGCCACCCAGGCACCGTGACTCTTGATTTCTGCTCAGATTTCAGGGTTGTGAGATCAAGCCCTCCTGCCCCCGAGCTGGGCTCTGTGCTCAGCAGGGCATCTACTTGAGAGTCTCTCTCTTCCTCTCCCTCTACCCCTTCCCCACGTGTGTACTCTCTAAATACATACATACATACATACATACATAATATCTTTTTTAAAAGAGGAGAGGCATGCCTGATTTAAAAAGACAGGGGAGGGGCGCCTGGGTGGCTCAGTGGTTAAAGCCTCTGCCTTCGGGTCAGGTCATGGTCCCAGGGTCCTGGGATCGAGCCCCGCATCAGGCTCTCTGCTCAGCGAGGAGCCTGCTTCCTCCTCTCTCTCTCTCTGCCTTCCTCTCTGCCTACTTGTGATCTCTGTCAAATAAATAAGTAAAATCTTAAAAAAAAAAAAAAAAAAAAAAAAGACGGGAGGTGAGGGGAATGGGGAAGGGAGGAGAAAGAAGGAAAAGGAGTAAAGGGGAGAAACTTCAAATTGAACTTCCGTGGCTGGATGAGATCAACAGCAGATGAGATACTGCTGAAAAGAAAAGATTAGTGAACTTTATTTATTATTTAAGATTTTATTTATTTATTTGAGACAGATTTATTGACAGAGATCACAAGTAGGCAGAGAGGCAGGCAGAGAGAGAGGAGGAAGCAGGCTCCCTGCTGAGCAGAGAGCCGGATGTGGGGCTCGATCCCAGGACTCCGAGTTCATGACCTGAGCCGAAGGCAGCGGCTTAACCCACTGAGCCACCCAGGCGCCCCAAGATTAGTGAACTAAGCACAGCTGTAGAAACTATCCAAAATGAAATGTAGAGGGGAAAAAAAATGCAAGAGAAAAAAACTGTGAGACAGCTTCAAGACCTCATCTATGCAGAGTTGGAGTCCCTGAGAAGAGGCCATGATGGGGACAGAAAAACTATTTGAAGAGACAATGGCCAAAAACTTTACAAACTTGATGAGAACTATACGCCCACAGATCCAAAAAGCTAAATGAACTTCAAACACAAGAATCATGAAGAAAACAACAACAAAGCTTATCGTAACTCAAAACCAGTGAAGAGAAAACATTTTAAAAAGCAGCTAGAGAAAAACTATGTTATAATCAAAGGAACAAAGATAAGGATGACATTACTCATTTGAAAGAGTGCAAGCACAAAGATCTTTAAAGTGCTGACAGAAAAGAAAAAACCTGTTAATCTAGTATTCAGTACTTGAGAAAAAGCATCTTTCAAAAATGAAAGCAAAATAAAGATGTTGTATAGGCCTGCTATACAAAATATGATAAAGGGGACACCTGGGTGGCTCAGTGGGTTAAGCCGATGCCTTCAGCTCAGGTCATAATCCCAGGAACCTAGGATCAAGTCCCGCATCGGGCTCCTTGCTCAGCAGGGAGCCTGCCTCTCTCTCTGCCTCTGCCTGCCTCTCTGCCTGCTTGCGTGATTTCTCTCTCTCTTTCTGACAAATAAATAAAATATTTTAAAAAAATATGATAAAGGACATCCTTTGGGCATTAGGAAAATTATACCAGATGGAAATCTGTTGTCTACACAAAGGAGTAAAGATTGTGTTATGAGGTTTATGACATATGTAAAAGTGAAATGCACGACAATATTAGCATAAAGGCCAAGAAGGAGGAAAGGAAAGCTTGTAAGATTCTTATATTAGAAATAGTATATTATTTGAAGGTAAGATTGTGATAAATATATATAATATAAACCCCAAGCAACTCGAACGAAAGAAGCCAGCACTCAGATGTCCTCAGATGATAAATTGATAAACAAATGTTGTATCCATACAATGGAATATGATTTATCCGGAAAAAGAAATGAATTACTGATCCGTGCTATGAATGGATGGACTTTGAAAACATGTTAAGTGAAAGAAGCCAGTCATAAAAGGCCATGTATGAGTCCATTTAAATGAAATGTTCAGAATAGGCAAACTCATAGAGACAAAACAGATTAGTGGTTGCCACAGACTGGGGAAGTGGGAATAAGGAGTGCCTACTTGATGGCAGTGGGGTTTCTTTTATGGGGTAATGAAAATGTTCCGTAATTAGTGAGGATGGTTGCACAACAGGGATAATGTATTAAAAGCCACTGAATTGTACACTTTAAAATGGTTAAAATGGTGGGACGCCTGGCTGGCTCAGTGGGTACAGTGCATGACTCTTAATCTCTGAGTTGTAAGTTTGAGCCTTATGTTGCGGGTAAAGGGTACTTAAAAATAAAATCTAATAGGGGCGCCTGGGTGGCTCAGTCGTTAAGTGTCTGCCTTCGGCTCAGGTCAAGCCCCGCATGGGGCTCCCTGCTTGGCGGGAAGTCTGCTTCTCCCTCTCCCACATCCCCTGCTTGTGTTCCCTCTCTCGCTGCGTCTCCATCTGTCAAATAAATAAATAAATAAATAAATAAATAAATAAATAAAATCTTTTAAAAAATCTAATAAAAATGGTTGAAATGGGGAATTTTCTATTATGTGGATGTTACCTCAATAAAAAATGTTAAGCCAACAAAAAGAGATGTATGATGGATTCATAAATATTCTAAAAGAAGGCTAAAAAAGAGGAAGAGGGTAACAAAGAACAGACCGAACAAATAGAAAATAAATAGCAGGATGATGGGCTGTCAGTAATGGCCTCTCAAGGGGTTCGAGCCCACGGTCCCGGCTGTGACGCAGGGGAGGCTGGTGATGGCCGCTATGGAGGCTTTGCCCCAGTGCCCAGAAGGGGGAGCCACTTGCGGTCCCGAGGTGTGCTGGAGGCTGAGGGGTGGGAGAACACGGCCCCCTGGGAGTGGTGGCTGGGTAAGGTAGGGAAGGAAGAATGAGTAAGGAGGAAAAAAAAGGATGGAGGGGACATGCAGATGCCAGTAAAGCACCATCAGCTCTAGCTTCAGGAGCTGTGGGCGCCTGGTTTGGGAAACTAGTCCCTTAAGTAAGGAAGATACAGAATTTAAACCTGGTCTCACAAGTGTGTGGTAGAGCCAAAGACAAACAACCAAGGGTCATCTGAAATTGTCCTCTGTTCACTAATAATCTCAGGACAAAGTGGGGAGCTCACTCTTCAAGCATAAGACTTACAGACAAGCTTGATATAAAGCCTTGGGCTGACTGTGTTGTGAAATGGGCTGCAGAGGACCCGTACAGCCCCCTTACGAAAGCGGTTTCCGCCCTTACTCCATTGTTTCCAGCAAATGTCATACTGTCCCGGAAATTGGCCAGGATGATTGAGGCCAGGCAAAAGGAGCAAAAGAAGAAGCAAAATCGTCAAAAAACTATAGCAGAAGCTAAGCAATTAAAGAAGGACTGAAGGGATGAACAGCATCTCACACCCAGAGGAAAATCACTTGGAAAATTATGCAGCTTTGGAAGGGCCCACTAAGATTTCTTTTCTGGTTTTTATGACAGTGATCTGTAGTAAACAAAGTCTGAGCACATCAAAGAATCATGTTAAGTTGTGACTTCTAGTGCAGCAGCCTCTAGGCTTTGGTGTAGTTGTTGATGGTTATTGTAAATTGGCATTTATTATGCTATAAATTCTTTATAACTGACTTAGTCATTTGCCATTTTGCAGTTTATTGTACTGTGAAAACATCCTGTGGAGAATAAGGACTATACATTATGAACTCTATTCAAATAATGGCTTAGAATGGAGTTCTTTTCTGGATGAAAGGAATTGAGAATGTAAAAATCAGAACTATCTTGAGGTGAAAAGTGTGTTTTGGCTAAAAGGCATATAGTATATTAATTACATATTTTATCATTATTGCTTATTTCTTGGAATAGAATCATTTCTGGCTTTCTCAAAGCCAAATATTAACCAATGACTATTTCTGTGTTCTACATTTTTCTCATTTTTTAGCCTTTGAGATACTTATCAGACATTCTGTATTTTTTTAATCTAATTTTATGAAGAATGCTTTCATTGAAAATGTAGAATACCACCTACTGGGTAGAACAAGTTTTGTATTAATGAACACTGCCATTTTCTTAGAGATGTCTTGTTGAGTAAAATAACACTATGACTTAAAGCTTGCAGGAAAGGGACGCCTGGCTGGCTCAGTTGGTTAAGCATCTGCCTTTAGCTCAGGTCGTGATCCCAGGGTCCTGGGATTGAGCTCCACATTGGGTTCCCTGCTCAGTGGGGAGTCTGCTTCTCCCTCTCCCTCTACTCCTCCCCCAGCTGTATGCTCTCTCTCTCTCTCTCTCAAATAAATAAATAAAATCTTCAAAAAAAATAAAGCTTGCGGGTGCCTGGGTGGCTCAGTGGGTTAAGCCGCTGCCTTCGGCTCAGGTCATGATCTCAGGGTCCTGGGATCGAGTCCCGCATTGGGCTCTCTGCTCAGCAGGGAGCCTGCTTCCCTCTCTCTCTCTCTGCCTGCCTCTCCATCTACTTGTGATTTCTCTCTGTCAAATAAATAAATAAAATCTTTAAAAAAAAATAAAAAAAAATAAAGCTTGCAATAAAAATGCAAGCCTTGTGGTACTTTGGAAACATTATTCTTTCTTGTGGTAAGTACAAATGTAAATTAGTTAAAATGTCTTATCAGACAATTTGCTAATTATATAGATGCCACTTTTGTGTTTTTTATTCCGTTCTTTGTTTTAATTTATTTAGTAGTGGTGTTCTATATGTTGATCAAACAGGTTCATGGTGAAAACTAAAAATTCAAATTTCTTGTAAGAAATTCTTAAAAAGTAAGAAGTCATGCTTCAAGTGGTAAAGAAAGGTTTAACATTTGGGAAGACTTTTTTCATCGTACTAGTAATTGGGTGAAAAGGGTAAATTATGTCAAAATGAGAATGTGTTAAAATTAGAAATAAAGAGCTAAAGCATATTTCCTTCAGTTAAGTGGTACAACTGGAACTTTTAGTATTAAACATGGCTTTTAGGGGCGCCTAGGCAGTTCAGTCCTTAAGTGTCTGCCTTCAGCTTGGGTCATGATCCCAGGGTCCTAGGATCAAGCCCACATTGGGCTCCCTGCTCAGCAGGAAGCCCGTTTCACCCTCTCCTACTCCCCTGCTCTTGTTTCCTCTCTCGCTGTCTCTCTCTCTGTCAAATAAATAAATAAGATCTTTAAAAATAAATCTTTTAAAAAAATCTTTTTAAACATTTTATTTATTTGACAGAGACACAGCGAGAGAGGGAACACAAGCAGAGGGAGTGGGAAAGGGAGAATGTTTTCATCACCTTTGATAATAAATTTTAAATTACAAAAAATTGTCTAAGAGCTTTAATTTAAAAATGAAACTAGATATTGAAATAAATTTGGGTGCCCAAATGGCTCAGTTGGTAAAGCGTCTGCCTTCTGCCTTCAGCTCCAGTCGTGATCTCAGGGGCCTGGGATCGAGGCCCGCATCAGGCTCCCTGCTCAGTGAGGAGCCTGCTTCTCCCTCTCCCTCTGCTTCTCCCCCTCTGTTTGTGCTCTCTCACTCTTGCTCTCTCTCAAATAAATAAATAAACAAAATCTTTAAAAAAAAAAATAAAATAAAGGCGCGCCTGGGTAGCTCAGTGGGTTAAAGCCTCTGCCTTCATGGTCATGATCAGGTCATGATCTCAGGATCCTGGAATCAAGCCCTGCATGCTCAGCAGGGAGCCTGCTTCCCTTCTCTGTCTCTCTGCCTGCCTCTCTGCCTACTTGTGATCTCTGTCTATCAAATTTAAAAAAAAAACAAAAAACCTTTTAAAAAAATTTAAAAAGATTTCAGTGTTGTGAAAGAGCCCAAATGTTCATCGACTGATCAATGGATAAAGAATACATGGTATATGTATACAATGGAATATTACTCAGCCATCAAAAAGAATGAAATTTTGCCATTTGCAGTGACGTGGATAGAGCTAAAGCGTATTATGCTAAGCGAGATAAGTCAGAGCAAGACAAATACCATATGATTTTACTCATATGTAGAATTTTTTTCTTTTAGGATTTTATTTATTTATTTGACAGAAAAAGAGAGAATTCAAGTAGGGGAGAGGCAGACAGAGGGAGAGGAGGAAGCAGTCTCCCTGCTGAGCAAGGAGTCAGATGCAGGGTTTGATCCCAGGACCCTGGGATCATGACCTGAGCTGAAGGCAGATGCCTAACCAATTGAGCCACCCAGGTCCCCCTCCAATGTGGAATTTAAGAAACAAAACAGATGGGGGTGCCTGGGAGTCTCAGTCCATTAAGTGTCTGCCTTCCACTCTGGTCTTGATCCCGGGGTCCTGGGATAGAGCCCCACATCAGGCTCCCTGTTCAGTGGGGAGCCTGTTTCTCCCTCTCCCTTGCCTGCCACGCCATCTGCTTGTTCTCTCTCTTTGTTAAATAAATAAATAAAATCTTAAAAAGAAAGAAAGAAAGAAAGAAAGAAAAGAAACAAAACAGATAAACAGATGGGAAGGAAAAAAAAAACACAGAGTGGACAACAAACCATAAGAGACTCTTAATGTTAGAGAACAAACTAGGGTTTGATGGAGGGAGGTGGGTGGAGGATGGGTTAAATGGGTGATGGCTATTCAGGAGGGCACTTATTATCATGAGCACTGATATGTAATGATGAATTAGTAAATTCTACTCCTGAAACCAGTATTACACTATATACTAACTAACTAGAATTTAAATTAAAAAAAAATTAAAAAGCAGTACCCAACTATATGCTACCTGTAAGAAACAAACCTTAAATATAAAGACACAAATAAGTTAAATGTAAAAGGATGGAAAAAGATTATACCATTGCTAACAACTAATCAATCAAAACAAAGCGGGAATAGCTATAGCTAGAATAATATTAGAGAAGTAAGTTTCAGAGCAAGAAATATTACCAGGGGGACACCTGGGTGGCTCAGTTGATTAAATGTCTTTCTTTGGGAGAACAAATAATCCAATCAAGAAATGGGCAGAAGACATGAACAGACATTTCTGCAAAGAAGACATCCAGATGGCGAACAGACACATGAAAAAGTGCTCCATATCACTCGGCATCAGGGAAATACAAATCAAAACCACAATGAGATATCACCTCACACCAGTCAGAATGGCTAAAATCAACAAGTCAGGAAATGACAGATGCTGGCGAGGATGCGGAGAAAGGGGAACCCTCCTACACTGTTGGTGGGAATGCAAGCTGGTGCAGCCACTCTGGAAAACAGCATGGAGGTTCCTCAAAATGTTGAAAATAGAACTGCCCTATGACCCAGCAATTGCACTATTGGGTATTTACCCTAAAGATACAAATGTAGTGATCCAAAGGGACACATGCACCCGAATGTTTATAGCAGCAATGTCCACAATAGCCAAACTATGGAAAGAACCTAGATGTCCATCAACAGATGAATGGATCAAGAAGATGTGGTATATATACACGATGGAATACTATGCAGCCATCAAAAGAAATGAAATCTTGCCATTTGCAACAACGTGGATGGAACTAGAGCGTATCATGCTTAGCGAAATAAGTCAAGCAGAGAAAGACAACTATCATATGATCTCCCTGATATGAGGAAGTGGTGATGCAACATGGAGGCTTAAGTGGGTAGAAGAATAAATGAAACAAGATGGGATTGGGAGGGAGACAAACCATAAGTGACTCTTAATCTCACAAAACAAACTGAGGGTTGCCGGGGGGAGGGGGTTGGGGAGAAGGGGGTGGGATTATGGACATTGGGGAGGGTATGTGATTTGGTGAGTGCTGTGAAGTGTGTAAACCTGGTGATTCACAGACCTGGGGATAAAAATATATGTATATAAAAAATAAAAAAAAAAAAAAAGAAAAAAAAAATGTCTTTCTTTGGGTCCCATCATGATCCCAGGGTCCTGGGATCGAGCCCCACATTGGTTCCCTGCTCAGTGGGGAGTCTGATTCTCCCTCTCTGTCCCTTCCCCCAATCTGTGCTCTCTCTCCCTCCCTCTCTCTCTCTCAAAATAAGTAATTAAAATCTAAAAAAAAAAGAAATATTATCATAAATAATGGTCATTTCATAATGATGATAGGGTCAGTTAATCAAGGAGCCATAACAATCTTAAACATTTATTTAACTAATAATAAATCTTCAAAATGCATGATGCGAAAAACGCAACTAGAAATAGACAAATATAGTTACAGTCAGGGGTGTCAGTTCCCCTCTCAATAATCCATAGCTCAAGTAAACAGAAAACCAGCAAGGATATAGTAGTCAACTTGATTTTGATTAACACTTAATAGAACCACCCAACAATAGCAGGATTCTCAAGAGCACATTCTTCTCAAGTGCACACAGAACATTTACCAAATTCAAAAGACTTCAAAGCCACACTAACTATGTTGTCTGACCACAAGGAAATTAAATTAGAAATCATTAGCAGAAAGATCGTTGGAAAATCTCGAAATATTTGGAAACAAAATAACACACTTCTAAGTAACCCGTGGATCAAAGAAAGAACCAAAAGAGAAATTCGTGTTTCAAACTGACTTTTATTTTACTCATTGTTTTTAAGATTTTATTTATTTATTTGAGAGAGAGAGAGCATGGAACAGGGGCACGTGCTCAAACATGAGCAGGGGGAGGGGCAGAGGGAGAGGGAGATGCAGACTCCCCACTGAGCAGGAAGCCTGATGGCAGGGCCCCAGGATCATGACCTAAGCTGAAGCTTAACCAGCTGAGCCACCCAGGCACCCCTGAACTGACTTTTAAATGGAAACACAATGTATCAGAATTTGTGGGATGTCACTAAAACACAGCTTGGTGGGATGGGGGAGCAGGACCTTTATGGCAGTGTATATCTATATTAGAAAAAAAAGAAAGGTCTCGAGGCACCTGGGTGGCTCAGTGGGTTAAGCCTCTGCTTTCGGCTCAGGTCATGATCCCAGAGTCCTGGGATCAAGCCCCGCATCAGGCTCTCTGCTGAGCAGGGAGCCTGCTTCCCTTCCTCTCTCTCTGCCTGCCTCTCTGCCTACTTGTGATCTCTGTCTGTCAAATAAATAAATAAAATCTTAAAAAAAAAAAAAAAAGAATATAGAAAAAGGGGTGCCTGGTGGCTCAGTGAGTTGGGCCTCTGCCTTCGGCTGGGATCGTGGTCCTGGGGTCCTGGGATGGAGCCCCGCATTGGGCTCTCTGATTGGTGGGGAACCTGCTTCCCTCTTTCCCTCTGCCTGCTTGTGATCTCTCTCTCTCTCTCTGCCAAGTAAATAAATAGGATCTAAAAAATAAAATAAAATAAATAAAGAATCTAGGGGCGCCTGGGTGGCTCAGTGGGTTAAAGCTTCTGCCTTTGGATCAGGTCATGATCCAGGCTCCTGGGATCGAGCCCCACATCAGGCTCTCTGCTCAGCAGGGAGCCTGCTTCCTCCTCTCTCTCTGCCTGCCTCTCTGCCTACTTGTGATCTCTCTCTCTCTCTCTCTCTCTGTCAAATAAATAAATAAGTAAATCTTAAAAAAAAAATCTTGGGGCGCCTGTGTGGCTCAGTGGGTTAAGCCTCTGCCTTCAGCTCAGGTCATGATCTCAGGGTCCTGGGATCAAGTCCCGCATCGGGCCCTCTGCTCGGCAGGGAGCCTGCTTCCTCCTCTCTCTCTCTCTGCTTGCCTCTCTGCCTACTTGTGATCTCTCTCTGTCAAATAAATAAAATCTTTAAAAAAAAAATCTAGAAAAAAGGGCACCTAGCTGGCTCAGTCAGTGGAGCATGTGCCCTTTAATTTTGGGGTTGTGAGTTTGAGCCCCACGTTGGTTGTAGAGATTACTTACAAAAAATAAAAAATAAATTAAAAAAAAAGAAGAGCCAATGAAACCTAAAGTAAGCAGAAGAAAAGAAATAAAGATCAAAATGGATATCAATGAAATAGAAAATAGACAACCATAGAGAAAATCAAGATCATAAAATTGATAAACCTCTAGTCAGACTGATGAGGAAAAAAAACCACAATTACCAGTCTTGGGAATGAGAGAGAGGACTACTACAGATTTTACAGATATAGAAAGGGAATATTATGAAAAATTTTATGCCAATAAATTCAATAACTCAGATGAAATGGACAAATTTCTTAAAAAATCCAAAGTACAAATACTTACTCAAGAAGTAACTAACCTGAATAGTTTCATATCTATTAAGGAAACTGGAATTGTAGTTGAAAACCATCTACAAAGAGAACTCCAGACCCATGTGGCTTCACTGAGAAATTTTACCAAATATTTAAGGAAGAAATAATACCAATTCTCCATAAACTCTTCGTAAAAAATTGAAGGGAATAACTTCTCAACTCATTCTACGAGACCAGCATTACCCTGATAAGCAAAACCAGGCAGGCAAAGATATTACAAGAAAAGAAAACCATAGTGAGGGGTGCCTGGGTGGCTCAATGCATTTAGCCTCTGCCTTTGGCTCTGGTCATGATCTCAGGGTCCTGGGATTGAGCCCCGGCATCGGGCTCTCTGCACAGTGGGGATCCTGCTCTCCCTGCCCACCCCCCAGCCCCGCCTACCTTTCTCTGCCTACTCGTGATCTGTCTGTCAAATAAATAAACAAAATCTTTAAAAAAAGAAAAGAAAAGAACACCATAGTGAGATACCACTACCCAAGAGAAAAGGAAATATATGTTCATGCAAAACCTTGTACATGAATATTCATGGAAGCTTTATTTGTAACTGCTAAACACTGGGAACAACCCAATGGAGGTACGTCCATCCAATAAAATATGATTAAGAGGAACTACTAGCATATATAACATCGTGTTAGTCTTAAAATAATTACGCTGAATGAAAGATAAAAGAGTACACCCCATACTCGTCCACATTTCTAAACTTCCATATAACTAAAACTATAGAGGTGTCTAGCTAGCTCAGTTGGAAGACTGTGTGACTCTTGATCTCGGGGATTGTGAGTTCAAGCCCCACATTAGGTGTGGAGATTCCTGAAAGTATAAATAAACCAAAACAACAACAGCAAAAAAAACCCACTAAACTCTCTAGAAAATGGAACTAATCTAACAGGAGAGCAAGCAGGTCAAAGTCATTCCTGCTGGGGAGGGAATGGGCAGGGAGAGATAGGAAGGATTCATTGTCAAGGGGCACAAGGAAACTTTTGGAAATGACAGATATCTTCACTGTCTTGATTGCAGTGGCGGTTTCATGGAAATCAAAGTGTACCATACTGTACACTTTTAATTGTAACACTTGTTGGGGCACCTGGCTGGTTCAGTTGGTTAAGTGTCCTGACTCTTGGTTTCCACTCAGGTCATGATCTCATGGGCCGTGAAATGGAGATTGAGCCCCTTTTGGGTGCGCTCAGTGGGGCGTCTGCTTGAAGAGTCTCTCCCTCTGCCCCCCTCCCACGTGCCATGCAAGCAAGCACACACACACGTGCATGCGTTCTCTCTCTCTCTAAAAAATTTAAAATAATAAATAAATCCCCCCCAAATATCGTAATGCTTATTATGTCCACTTTATTAGATTTCAGTTGTACTGCAATGAAGGATTATTTAAAAATACAATACAGTTTTGGGGGCACCTGGGTGGCTCGGTTGGTTAAGTGCCCGACTCTTGATTTCGGCTCTGGTCATGATTTCAGGGTCCTGATACTGAGCCTGGAGTCGGATTCTGTGCTCAGCTCCAAGTCGGCTTGAGATTCTCTCTTTCTCCTTCTGCCCCTCCCACACTCACATGCATGTGCGCTCTCTCTCTCTCGAAATAAATAAATCTTTTTTAAAAAATTAAAAAATAGGGACTTCCTGGGTAGCTCAGTGGGTTAAGTGGCTACCTTGGGCTCAGGTCATGATCCTGGGGCCCTGGGATTGAGTCCCCCAACAGGCTCCTTGATCAGCGGAGAGGCTGCATCTCTCTCTGCCTGCCACTCCCTCTATTTGTGCACTTGCTCTCTCTGACAAATAAATACATAACATCTCTTTAAAAAAATAAAAATTAAAAATACCGTTTTAAGAAATTAAAATTGAAGTATACAGTTGGGAAAGGAATACTGTTTTTTTTTTTTAAAGATTTTATTTATTTATTTGACAGACAGAGATCACAAGTAGGCAGAGAAGCAGGCAGAGAGAGAGGAAGGGAAGCAGGCCCCCTGCAGAGCAGAGAGCCCGATGTGGGACTCGATCCACTGAGCCACCCAGGCGTCCAAGGAAATACTGGTTTTCACTGATGATTGGCAACTATCCCTAAGAGAGAGGAGGAAGCGTGTCATCCTCTCCTTCCAAGAAACCAGAGAAAAACCTCTGTGCTAGGCTGATATCAAACACTGGGTTCAGCTGCCAGAGATTTTGGATTTTTTTTTAATTTTTTTTTTTTTTTTTTTTTTTTTTTTACAGAGAGAGATCACAAGTAGACAGAGAGGCAGGCAGAGAGAGAGAGAGGAGGAAGCAGACTCCCTGCTGAGCAGAGAGCCCGATGCGGGACTTGATCCCAGGACCCTGAGATCATGACCCGAGCTGAACGCAGCGGCTTAGCCCACTGAGCCACCCAGGCACCCAAGATTTTGGATTTTTAAGATGAAGACTCAGCAGAGGCTGACATCTGCTGTAAACTCCTATCAGATGCACCGTATCTGGGCTCAACTATTTTCCCTTCCGGGACAGAAAAGAAGTTCCCAAATGTTGGTCACAGAGGTCCTGTGGAGCACAGGTGTCTTTCCTACATGTCTCCCTTTGATGCTCTGAACATCCTGGCAAGGCAGGTTTAGACTTGAGGAGGCTGATGCCCAGGGAGGGGAAGGCATCTATAGTTGTCCCAGGCAGACTGTCATGCCGATCCTGCATGCCACCCCCCCACCCCTGCCCCCGAGTACAGGGCTAGGCTTCATTCAGCCGGTTGAGTACTTCGGAACCCACTCCCCATCTGTCCCTTTCAATCCTGGAGAAGGGCAAAGCCTGCGTCCTCACCGCTGCCTCTCTGCCCATTTTGCATGCAAAGAAACAGGCTCAGGGAGCTCCTGATTGGTCTTGTGCTAGGGGGAGTGTGACCGAGGGTCTCTCCCACTACAGGACACCTGCCATCAAACCCTGTGGTCTCCTGTGTCAAATCCTCAGCCCCTCGGATAGCTGTGGGACAGGCAGCATCAGGCAGGCGTTAGCATCACAAGGCGGGCCTCCTGGCTCACACCCCGGCTCCACCAGTTTCTAGCTCTTTACCTTGGATGGATCACTTAACCTCTCCATGTGTCAGCTCCTTACCTGTAAGTGTGAAGAGAATTCAAGGAATGTGAAGCCATCAGAACAGTACCTGGCCCACGGAAAGGCTACAGGAGTGCTCTCTCTAAATAAAGGGCTTCAGCTTTGCCTAGTTCTGAGGGTCTGGGCCCCTGCCATTCCCAGCCAGGGAGCCCAGGGTGGAGGCCCCTGTGACACTGAAGAGGGCCTGCCCTGTGCCTCCCTTCCCCCACGCAGCAGGCACTTTCCAGACTTGGTCATGCTCTCTCCAGCAGGATAAGGGGGGGCGTGGTTCACCTAGTTCCCAAGATGAAGGAACAGGCCCCAAGAGGACACCACCGTGGGTGACAGGGCTGTGACCAGCGGAGCCTAACTGCCTCCAAGACTGGGCCTGGGGCAGGCCCATCTGCTGCCTCTTGGGTCTGGAACTCAGGCTGGAGCCCACCTGGCGGGGGCTCTCTGCCCACCAACCTTCATGGCACAAGCCCCCTCCTCCTGGAGTGTCCCTGCCTGTAGTGTAGCCGGTGGCCGTGAGGCCTGACGGCAGGGCCCATGAAGGGGCTGTGGACACCTGCCTGGCAACAAGGCCAACCCTCTTCTCTTGAGCTGGTTTATGCTCGAGCTCAGCTATTGCATCGCGTGCCTCCGTCTGAGAGGCGGGGAGATTGAGACCAGCTGCCGCCGCCTGGATTCTCCCAGAGCTCGCCCGGTGACACCCTGCTCAGGTCGTCACACCATTCTGGTAGGAGTCTCTCCCAGCAGCGACGTTGCAGGTTTGTGGGCTGGACTGGGGCCAATGGTGGGCAGGGAGCAAGGGGGGCAGGAGGGTGGCGCGGGGAGAGCTTGGTGCCTCTCCAGCAAGGAATCGCAGGAGAACACGGCTGCTTGCCTGTGACGGACTCACCAGCCTGCCCAGTACAAAGCTGGCTTCTCCATCTTTCTCCTCTCCGCTGGCCCCTTTCATCTCCCATTCCTCTTTGCTTTGCTCTGGGGAGCCTGAGCCCCTTGTTCTGGAGAGAGGGCACCAGAGACACTTCTGTGGCTCCCAAGCTAATGGGCAGGCCCATGTCTTTAAAACAAGGAGGACCGAGAGGGCCAGGCCCCCAGGATGGAGGGCTGAGAGCTGGAAGGGACTACGGAGAGCCAGCCCTATTTAACACAGAAGGGAAAAGGAGAGCCCCAAGGCCGGGAGAGAGGAGGCCCTGGCCAGGTCCCAACAGCAAGTTAGAAGCAGAGCTGGGCTGAACCTGGTGTTTTCACACTCTTCCCACCACCTCCAGATAGGGGTTCCTCCAAAAGCAGCCAGGCTGGCAGGGGCCTGTCCTCGGGGTGGGCGGGTAGCAACAGAGAGGGTGCTTTCTTCTTCCCCACGTCTTGCCTGGTCCTAGGACCCAGCACCATGCCGTCCTCACCCTTCTTGGCCATCTCATTTTTGGCCCAAGAGGCTGTTGTATATCTGGCCGACCTGGAATCCATGCTGACTCATGGTCCCCCTGTGGACGCAACTGTGGAAGAAGGTCAGTTGGTGGGCCTGGGTATGCAGGCCCAGGGAGAAGCCCCACCTTCTCTTTGGCCCCGGGGGCCTTCTCTCCCCCATCAGGTCTCTCCTCATCTGTGAGGGTCCCCATTGCCCCAGACCTGACCTGGCTCTGCATGGGAGACTTGGGCTGCTGGCTTCCCCACTCTGGGACTCAGTTTCCTCCAGGACCTCTTTAAATTTCTTCCTTGTCTTTGCCCTGCCCAACTCCTAGCTGGCTTTAGGCTCTGATCTGGAGCCTGCTCTGATGGTCCTTGGGGAGAGGGAAGATAGCGCCGGCTGGGAACAGCTACCCCTGGGGCAACCCTAGGAACACTCTACCCCCAATCTCTTGCTCCTGGTTGGGTCCACCTCCACCTCCTGCGTGCTTTCTTGGGGTCCACCCGAGGGAAGGACGGTGCACATGGGCCTTCAGGCCCTGGAGAGAACACACAAACTCTTTGTCTCTGGTCTCAGGTACCTTCTAAGCCCCCAGAGTTACCCACTAGGTACAGGGAGCCTTGGGGGTTGGTACTAGGGGTGGTGGGCAGCACTCAACCTGCGGGAGATGAACCTTGCCTCCTCTCAGTGCAGTCTTGTCCCCAGCCCCGGGGGTCCTGGGCTCAGGCACAAGATTACTGTGGGACTCTCTTCTGAGCTTTGCCCCTCTGTGGCCTCCCCATTTGCTCCTCTCTGGGCCCCACACAGATGTGATGGTCAGGTCCTTGGCGGCCTCCTCTAACTCCCCAGCCCACAGATGGACCCGACCCCACACCTGGGTGTCTGCCCAGGGAGCACCTGGAGGAAGTCAGTGTGTGCTGGGTCCCTCTCTTTCAGGTGACTCTTTGGCCACCCCTTCTCCCAACTCCAAAAGCAGGGCTGGCACTAAGTGGCCCTGAGGTCCACGGTGCAGAAAGGCTGAGGCGGAGGAGGGCATCACCATTTACTGCAGGATGGGCCCAGCAGGTGCTGAGGGAAGCCTGACACTCCATCCCAGGCTAAGCATGTACGCTGGATCCCTCCAGGCCTCCATCGCCCCCATCCCCCGTGCCTAGAAGCATTGGCCCTCTGGTGGGAGGTGGGTGGTGGGTCACCTCATGCAGCAGGCCTGGGGCTCAGACCCTGGCCCAGTGGCTGCAGAACCCCAGGTGGAGGCAGCAGAGCTGGCCCCAGCCACGCCACCCTCGGCCTCAAGGTCCAGGCCCTCGTAGATGGTGGGGAGTGAGGTGCGCTGGCTGAGCCGCCGGCGCAGGCCGACCAGCAGAGGCTGGGGCAAGGAGGCCACGTCCACGTTGTTGCCCAGGTCCACCCAGGCCAGCGCGGGGAACTTGGCAGAGTCCTTGATGGCCTCGGTGAGCTCGCGCGCAGTGGCCCTGGTCAGCCTGTTGCCGTTGAGCAGGAGCTGGGTGAGGTGGGGCAGTGACCAGAGGCTGGGCAGCAGCAGGCGCAAGAGCTCATCGCTCAGCCCCGTGAAGCTCAGGTCCAGCACCGTAAGCCCGGCTCCCTGGCTTCGCAGGTAGCGGGTAATGTGTTGCACGTCCCGTGCGGAGAGTGGGATCCCCGAGAGGTTCACGGTCTCCCCCGCCAGCTGAGTCATCTGGAGACTGCTCTTGAGGCTGTGGGAAGGTGGCAGGCAAGGATGGATTGAGCAAGGGTCCACGGCCCAGGCAAGTCCCCACTGGCTGCAGAGAGCGACCCGTCGGGGCAGCCCACCAGGTGGTAGGGGGACTGGGCCCTGCAGTCAGGCCTCACTGGGGTCCAACAGCTACTTCCTACATGGGTGGTCATGGGCAATTCTTGGAACCTCTCTGAGCCTCAGTTTCTCCTTTGGTGAAAAGGGGACCTGGCTGTTGTGAGGAATAAACATCCAGATATTAAGCTTCCCTAATCCGTTATTATTACAAAAACCTACTGCGTGCCTGGGTCGCCACATCTGTTATATCTAGAGTAAGAACGATGATCCCATTCTGCAGAGGGGCGAATGACGCTCAGAGAGGTGACGGGACTCTTCCATGGTCACATACCACTAAGAGGGAAGCCAAGTCTTCAAAATGAGGGGCTCTGACTCCGGAGCCCACACCTTTTTTCCCACGCCTCCTCCAAGATCGATCCTTTGTGGGTAAAGATAGATGTTCCTATGAGGGTGACAGGCTATCAGGCTAGTCCCCCCCGGCTTTGGAGACTAGAGGACAGGTCCAGAGTAGCAAGAGAGGAGGTGTTGGTAGGTGAAGGGCCCCCGTGTTCTAAGCTGGAAAGGAAGTTTAGAGACCGAGAAGAGTCCCACACCACCCCCTGGGTCTCTCTTGTCATGTGAATATGGCCTACTATGCAGGGAGGCAGTGGGACCAACTCCAGTGCCCTCAGTCAGCATGGCAGGGAACAACCCCATGGGCTCTGGGCTCGTCATGAGCCATCAGGCTCGAAGGATGAGGAAGCAAGCAAGGGAGAGCACTGGGACTGCGGTTCTGGGTCTCTGGACCTGGGTGTCTGCAGCCAGTCCTTAGGCTGCATCTGGCCATGGAGCTGTGATGGAGTGACTGGGAGGGGGACCCACAGCAGAGCAAGCTCTCAGGATGGCTATGGAAGCCTTCACTTCCGGCAGCCTGGCAAAGGCTTTTCAAAGAGCTGTAGGTAAATCAGGGTCGGGGTGGTCTTGGGCAAGCCACCTTGCCTCTCCCAACCTCAGTTTCCTTTCCTGCGAAATTGGCATCATGAGCCAGAATCTGTCCCCCTCGCAGCCTGTTGAGAGGATCCAGCGGATGTCTGCTGAGATCACCTTGGCCCTGGGGTCGGGGCCAGGCCCTATGACAGGCTAGGGACTCAGGGGCAAGTGAACGGCAGGAGGCAGGTCACACAGAGGGTTGCAGCTAGACTTGGGAAACATTCCAGAGCTTCGATGTGGACAAGAGTGAGGGGCTCACTGGGGACGGGCTCAGGGCCCAGCTGCCTGCTGAGCTGCCTCGCCATGTTGGCCTAGAAAGGGACGCTAAGGGGCCACAAGGTAGGGCTGTGGCTAGGCTCCCTTACCAGCTCTGAGTCTTCCTCCGGGGCAGGCTGGACCCCCGCTGCCGCTTGGAGTGAGGGGTGAGGTGGTAGATGAGCTGGCGGCAGATCTTATCTGAGGACTTCCAGAGCTCATAGTCCTGTCGGGGGGCAGTGTTGTCAGGGTGAGGCTGAGCCCCATCCCTCCCCCGTCATGGGCCTTGGGGATCCAAGTGTGTGCCCCAGCACATGACTCATCATGGATCACTGAGCTGCCCACTAGCCTCCCCCGCCCACCCCCCACCCTGGCTGTAGCCTGGCTCAGAGCCAGGGGAGGCTGCCCGCTGGTAACTGGACAGGCTGGTCTGAGGCCCGCAGTGCCCGGCGGGAGGAAGCCCAGACAATGGGCCCTTGTTCCCTGTCCTCAGGCCCAAGGCCAGTGTCTCGGGCTATCAGCCGGCTCCCTGCCCACCCTCAGCGCTCCCCGGGGGACTCGCCACCAGGGGAGGCAGGCCTGGGCCCCTCCAGGGAGCCCTGCTCCACTGACGCCACCCTCAGGGAATGGGAACCAGCCAGGTCAGCATGCTCTTCTTCCTCTCACTCTCCAAGCCTGCCTGTGGGGCCTGGGTCTGGGCTGCCAGCACTGGGAGGGTTCATGGTTACGGTACCACCACTTGGATCTCTCCCGGGCCAAGGTGGGCCCTCGTAGAGACCTAGCTCGGAGGACAAACAGGGATGCTCTGCTTTTCGTGGAGCTGGCACTGAGCACACTCCGCCATCCAGCACATTCTTTATCCCGTTCCTCTGTCAATAGTGCGTACGCACAGTAGCAGCAAGCCCTGCCCATCGCCGTGTGGCTCTTGGCTAGCCTCAGAACCCCTGGGGACCACTGCGTATAGATGCAGAGGTCTGGAGCTGGCTGCGCCCATAGCGGGCACCCTTGTTTCACACAGAGACTCACTGTGACTGAGGGGTGGTGGCTGTGTCAGGGGCACAGCATGGGAAGGATGCTCATGGGAAGGATGTTGCCAGGTGCCCCCAGAGCGGGGTTTGGAGTGAATGTGGTGGTTTGGGAGAAGGGGAATGGAGGCCCCAGGTGTATCCATACAGGATGGGGACATGTGGACGGGGGTTCCAGCCCAAGGGGGATCTTTTCTGGCCCCAGGAGCTCAAAAGCTGGGAGTTTGTATCCATCAGCAGATTTATCAGAACATTCTATGTCCCAGTGTCCCTGTGTGGTGTTCTGGGTCCCAGGTCCTGGAGCCCAGGAAGCAGGTCTACCCAACATATGACTTTTGGAGAGTAGGAAACTACAGCTCACGTGTGTTCCTAGTACACTGAACCTGGCCGTAGGTCCCAGTGAGGGACATTAACCAACTTAAGGCCATGAAGCAAGCCAGATGAGGACGAGGCTCCTAGCCCCCAGCCCTGTGCGCTCCTGGTCCCTGTTAGCTGCGTTGCCCAGTCTGAGGTCCGTGTCTACAGGCCTCACCGTTTTGGGGCACTGCAGGTCCCGGGCCAGGTTCCCAAGCAGGTCATGGGAGATGGGGTCCACCAGATTGAGGAAGGCCACATTCCTGTAGAGGATGTCGGTGAGGAGGGTCCCCTCGAGGCCCAGGTCCTGTGAGTGGTGAGGAGAGTTGAGTGAGCGGAGTCAGGCCCCCCTCCAAGCCAGCCCCTCACATCTGTTCCCCTCTCTCAGGCTCCCTCCTTGATGCTTGCTGGAGTCTCTTCCCAGGCGGCAGTGGGCCTGCTGTCCAGGGGCAGTGGGGACCCCTTGGAAGAGGAAAGTGTCAGTGCATCGGGCCCTTCAGGGAGGTGCTAAGGAGGTTCTAAAACCCTTAGACTGTTTTCCCTGCAGGGGAAACATGGTACTGTGACACCTGCCACCTCTGGGGTTGGGCTTATCTGGAGGGCTCTTTGGGGGCTTCTCTGATAACCCCCCAGTGCCGCTGTCCTCCAGCATTCCTTCCGGACCCTTTGCCTCTCTTCCACCTATTCCCAAGCTCTCCGAGTTCTGGCTGCAATCTGTTTGCTGACAGGTGCAGGGCCCTTTGTGGGGGACGGACCTCTCTCTCCGTTCAGATGTCCGAAAGGCAGCTCGGACTGGGCGTGTTCACCTCCTGCCTTGAAGCTGGCCTTGCCTCCTGTGCCCCCGCTCAGTAAAGGGCATCACCATCCCCACCATCCCAGCACTCAGGCAGGAGCCCAGAACCACCCTGCACTCTTCCGTCACCCTTCTCTGCCCAGCTCTCTCTCCCTACTGCTCAAGGAGCTTCAGGCCTTTCTCCCTAACAGCCTCCTCCAGGGCCTGTTGCCTCCTAACAGCCACCTACTTCCAACCCTTGGGCTGCCAGAGCCAGCTCCAGGAAACACATACCTAAGCTCGACCCTTAACCCCTTTGGTGGAGACCAAATGCTCTCGTATAACACTAAGACTCAGGCGCAGCCTGGCCTTCCCACCCTCCCCAGCCCCCCAGTCTCTTTCTCTGGCCTCCATGTCTCCTACCCCTCACAGAGACATCACCACTGGGCCTCGGGCCTGACCTGGCCTCCCTGCCTTCAGTCCTTCAGATCTCCCATAGGACTGGTCTGGCACTGAACACCCTTTTAGAGTATATTCTGATAAGCTGATGGGACAGGTGCAGCCAGGAGGGGCCTCCAGACCCCTGGGTCCTCCCCAAGCCAGAGAGTGAGACCCTCTGTGCATAAGCCCCGATGCACAGGAAGATAGGCCAGGTGGAAGGCCCAAGGACCATAACTGCAAAGTCCCCACGGTTTGTGGGGCTGTATAGCCCCCTCTCTGCACGGGAAGCCTGACCTCTGAGACATGAGAGGGCAACACAGCTGGTTTCCCAGCTTTAAAAAAATGTTCTGCTGGCGCCTTGGGCTCCGGATACCGACAAAGATCTGTACCTCTGGATGGTCTAGCTGGTTGGGTGCTGCTTTGCTGTTTTCATTTTAAACACCATTCAAGTTACAAATGCCAGCTAGGGAAGATCTAGAAGAGAGGGCTAGCTGGTGAGCCCAAGCTGACCCATACAGGGCCCCAGTTGCACAGCCAGCCTTCTGCTGGTCTAGACAGCTCCTCTTAAAGGGCCAGCCCCACCTTTCCAGCCCAGTGAGCCTAGAGAAAGGAAACTCAGTGCATCAGGCGGTGGGGCTGGGAGACTAGAGGTTGGGCTCTGGCCTCAGCTGCCCCCTAATTTTCTTGGTGGCCATAGGCTTGCCACTGTTCTCCAAGCCTCAGTTTCCCTTCTCTAATCATCTACCTGCAGGCCAAACACCTGCATGGCTGATTTCAGATTCCAGGACGGGGCATGTTGGGGCAGCAGCTGCTGTGGAGGGTGGGGACATGGCCAGAGAGGAAAGTGGCTTGCCCAGTGTTGATGCTGGGACCAGAACCCAGGTCTCCTAGGGCACTCCAGGCTGGCTCAGGTATCCGGTGTGTGTGCGACCAGAGGTGCACTCCCCCAACCCCACCCAAGTCCAGATGTGCTGTTGTGATGTACAGATGCCGGTTTATGTACTCAATGGGCGTGATCTGCCTATCAGGAGGACGGGTGGTGTGAGTTGTCGCTGCGTAATGTCACGGCGAGGTGGCACCGGCTGACCAGCTGGGCTGTCACTTTCTGGGGGTCCTCTCTCCAGGGTGCTGTGCAGTGAGTGCCTCCCTTCACCCTGGAGGAGCCAGGAGCTGTCTTCCCCTTGCCCCTCAGTACAAGACGTCGTTCCCCTCCCTCCACTCCCTTGCCGCTCCTCCCAGCCCTACTCTTCTCCTGCCAAGGCCTGAATCTGGGTTCTTAGCTCCAGGCTTGGGGCTCCCTCAACACACACAACTGACCTCTCCAACCCCGGAGAGGTGGACTGCAGTCACGATCCCCGTCTCCACACTCACAGCCCCCAGCCCACCCGCGCAGCCGCGCGGCCTCCACCCCAGCCCGTTGCTTTCCGTGCCTCGCCCTCTCGCCCAGACAAGACCCTTCAGCCGGTCGCACTCTTCCCTTCGGAACCCTCCCGGCCCGCGCACGCAGTCTGGGGCCAGCCCTGTCTCCCGCGCCCCGGGCCAGCTACGCAGCACCTCCCGGCCCCTTCCAGGCCCGCAGCCCGCGGCTCCTGGCCCCTCCCCGGCCTCCAGCCCCGGGTCGGCCCGCTCCTTCTCTCGCCTGGCGCAGGAGGCGCAGTAGCTGCCGGGCGCGCTCGGGCCGCCGCTCACGGAGCATGGACTGGATCTCGCGGAGCCAGCGCACCCGGCGCTCAAAGGGCGCGGGCCCGCACCCCGCCGCCGCCCCGGCTTCTGAGCCCGCCTCGGGTCTGGTCCGCCGGCCCAGCCGCGCCCCCATGGCCGCAGAGCTGCCGGCGCGGAGCTGGAGGGAGTCCCAGCCGTCTGCGCACCGCCCCCGGCCCCGCCCCGCCCCGGCCGGGGCTGCAGCAGGTGGGGAGCTCGGGATCTGGCGGTGCGCGCCCGGGCGGGGCCGCAGCAGTGGAAGGGAGGGGGGCTTCCTGCTGGGCGCCCCCGCCCGGGAGCTCCCAAGCACTCGGTTCGGGAGGTCTCGCTGGAGCCCGCGCTGGAATGGGCGCCGGAGCTATGTGGCCAGAGCCCGGAGCGTTTGGGGGAGGCGCTGAGCCGGGGCCGGACGAGGTGGCGCTTGGCCATGGCCTCCGTGCTGACTGTGGAGCAGTCGCTTTGGTGGTGCAAAGAGCACTGGACTCGGAGTCAGGGCGGGATTCCGTTGCCAGCCTTAGGCAGTGCCATCACCTGTCTTCAGGAATTTCCCTGGCAGTGGGCGATTGTAGTAACTGACCTGTCCACCAGCATAGATGTTCCTGCTTGACAAATATTTACTACCCCTCCCTGCCTGGCTGGGGGCAACCCTGGGCAGGCTAGGTGATGCGGGCTCCCTGTGACCCAGGCCTGGGAGACTAGGGGAATGAAGAGTGCTGGTTAGCCCGAAGGGCTAACTCTGGGCGGGCTGGCAGCGGGTCAGTTGCACCTGCCCCAGGCTTCAGTCTCCCAGCTTGACAGGGGTGCGGAGGCAGTGTGAGGAGGGGGGGGTCCTGGCTCCTCCAGGGATCATGTTTGAGCTAGGGACCTACCCAGCTCTAGGGGCCTTCTTGGGGGCCTACTCTCTGGCCCCCCAATTCTGGGCCCTCACATTCCCTGGGTAGGGGACATTTAGGGCTCCAGACCCCCAAATCCCACAGCAAAGAGGGTGTGTCCAGCCCAAGAGGACAGGTGCAGGAGGGCTGAGCACAGACAGGGTATGTGGGGAGTGAGGGGTGGCCATCTGAGGGCACATGGTAAGTGAGGGCAAACTCAGTTCCTCTTTTGGGTTAAGTATTGCCGTCCAGGAGCGTGTCTGGGGACAAGGTGCCAGGTTCTGTGGTTCCCTGGGGCTGAGCCCCTGGTACAAGACAGAGGACAGCTTAGTGTCCTTGTCACTTGACCGTCCACTGAACCCTGACCCCTTTTGTTGCTTGTTTGGATGCCCGTGTTGGGAATGCTCCTGGGAGCTTTCTATCCTGAGCCCCCTTCTCCCCTGCCATCTGCCAGCTGGACCCAGCAGCCTCCCCTACCCCACTCTGTAGTCAGCATTGTCCTGGGGCCACCTTGGCACCACAGGTTTCCTTCCTGGCAAACCTGCATGCCTGCTTGGCCTGCCTTCCTCCAGGGCCCAGGCGCTGTTGCTGACCTGACGTGGTGTTGACGGGACCAGAGACTTAAGCAGCAGCCACTTGCCCCAGGGACCTCTGAGACCCCGGTCCAGAGCTGGCAGCCTGGTAAGAAACCCCTCCCTTTCCTCTACATCCTCAGGGCTGGACCCAGAGCTGGGATGTCTCCCAAATCCTGACCACATCCTTCCAGAGGCCGAGCCAGGCCTGGACATTGTCCCCTCAAACATGAGAAAGCTGAGGTGGGGGTGGGGGGGTGGGGGGTGTGGGGAGGGAGGGGGCAACCCAGCCAGTGGCAGGCGGGGGTGCTCAGAGTTGGAGTCCCGTGGAAAGCAGAGAACTGCCCCCAGCCCCACCTCTGAGGTCCCACCCCACTCTCTGTGTTCTTGGCTGAGAGATTCCTGGAGGACATTTTCCCAGAAAAAGAGGGAGGTGGCGTCTGGGCCTGGATCCCTGGATGGGCCTCCTTCTGCCTCCTTTGGGGGTGGTTAGGTTGAGTTGGCTCTTAGGGAGTGTTTCTGGACGAAACTGATTTGGGCAGGAGGCCCCCGAGACAGAGCTGTGCCCTCAGGCGTGAGGGGGGTGCAGCATCTCCCCTTACTAGTCTCCATGTATATTTAAGTAAAGGCCTCTCTCCCTGGAATTGCCTTACTCAGTAGGTCTCTGTTTGTGGAGACCCCACTGGGTGGGTGGGTTAGGGATGGGGGGTGGGTGTGTGCTCTGATCACCCTCCCAGCCACTGGGGCTGATATGGAGGTCCCTGGGGCAACCAGTGAGGCATGCAGTTGGGGAGCCAGACACTCAGATGGGAGGGACACAGCCGGACCCCAGGCCTTCCTGGGGGCATCCTGGGCCCCCAAGTGGGGCCTGCGTGGAGACAAGGAGCCCACCAGTTACATCTTTGGCTTCCCGCACCCTTGCCCCCCACCCCACGTGATGGCCCAGCTGGAGTAACAGGGAGCCACGGTCCTGATGATCCAGCAGAAGGGGAGAAGGGATGTGGCTGGAACTGGACCTGCCTCAGGCTTTGGGCCTCTCCTCCACCTGCTCAGCGGGAGAGTCCAAGCCCTGGTACCTGCAAGTTTATGGTACCTCAGCAAGTAGCCAGGTGACAACAAGCCTTCTGGCAGCAATGCCAAAGAAGGATGAAGGATGGTTTGGGAACTCACTAGGAAGAAAGAAGCAGACAAACCCTCGATGGAAACAGTTTCTCTTGGAGCTGGCTCTATAGGGATGTGCTGTAAGCCTTTGAGGGGTCAGGAATCCCCCTGGTGGAGGGAGGGGGACAAAGGCAGAGGCTCAGGACTGATCGGAATCCTCTGTACCTGTCCTTTTTAGAGTATACAAACATAGGCAAAGTAGGTGGCTGTTCCTAGTTTTCTGTGGCTGTTGGAACAAATGATCACATACTTGGTGGCCTAAAGCAACAAACATATTCCCTCACAGTTCTGGAGACTAGAAGTCGGAAATTAAGGGGTTGGCAGAGGCTGCAGTGCCCCTGAGGGCTCTAGGGAAGAATCTTCCTTTGCTTTTTCCTAGCTTCTGGCAGTGACTGGCATCCTTGGCATTCCTTGTTGTCCATCTCCATCACTGCCACCTGGGACTCTGTTGTCACCTGTTATCTTACCTGTGCCTGTATGTCTCTCCTAAAATGGACTTCCTTATTTATTTATTTTTTAAGATTTATTCATTTAGGGTCGACTGGGTAGCTCAGTCAGTTAAGCTCCTTCAGCTTAGCTGCCTTTGGCTAAGGTCATGATCCCAGGGTCCTGGGATTGAACCCCGAATCAGGCTCCCTGCTCAGCGGGGATCCTGCGTCTCCCTCTCCTGCTCCCCCTGCTTGTGCTCTCTCTCTCTCTCAAATAAATAAATAAATCTCTCTTTTATTTTATTTTATTTTTTATTTTTTTAAAAGATTTTATTTACTTATTTGAGAGAGAGAGAGAGAGAATGAGAGAGAGAAAGCATGAGTAGAGAAAGGTCAGCGGGAGAAGCAGACTTCCTGTTGAGCAGGGAGTCCGATGAGGGACTTGATCCCGGGACCCCTGGATCATGACCTGAGCCGAAGGCAGTTGCTCAACCAACTGAGCCACCCAGGTGCCCCCCCCCTTTTAAAAATATTTTATTTATTTATTTGAGAGAGAGTGAGAGAGAGAGAGAGGAGGGAGACACAGAGGGAGAGAGAGAGAGAGTCTCAAGCAGACTCACCAGAGCCCAGAGCCCAGCTGGCCTGATCCCACGATCTGGAGCTCACCACCCAGCTAAAACCAGGAGTTGGATGCTTAACCACCTGCACCACCCAGGTGTCCCTCTTCACATGCCCCACCCCTCTTTTTTAAAAGATTTTATTTACTCATTTGAGAGAGAGGGCTACCCGAGCATGAGCAGAAAGGAGCAGGGTGGAGGGTCAGAGGGAGATGATGTAAGAAAGACGATGTTAGGGGCATCTGGGTGGCTCAGTGGTTAAAGCCTCTGCCTTCGGCTCAGGTCATGATCCCAGGGTCCTGGGATCGAGCCCCGCATTGGGCTCTCCGCTCAGCAGGGAGCCTGCCTCCTCCTCCTCTCTCTCTCTGCCTGCCTCTCTGCCTACTTGTGATCTGTCTGTCAAATAAATTTAAAAAAAAATCTTAAAAAAAAAAAAAGAAAGACGATGTTAGGGTTCAGAGCCAACAGCCAAGAAACAATTCTTGAGACATCTTTGGTGCTAAAAGGTGGTGTTATTAAAACACAAGGGTAGGACCCGTGGGTAGAAAGAGCTGTACCGGGGTCATGAGGACTGGCCCATTATAGACTTTCAAGTTGGGAGAGGGTTAGGAGGATCCTAAGTCTTTAAAGAATTTTGGAATCAAGGTTTCCAGGACCTTGAGGCGGGGCTGGCTATTGATGGGAAAAGGTCATTTATTGACCTTAGTTCGAATAGACCCATAGACCCTTCAGAAGTGTATCCGTGGGCCATATGCTTCAGGGATGATTACCAAAACATATCTTGGGGGGTTTAGAGCTAAAGGAATTTTTGAAGAACTTTTGTGCCTTAAAGTAGACTTATAGGATCCTGGTGGTGGGGTTGGGGGGTGGTGAGGGTAGGACTGCTTTTTGCCCTTAGCGAAGTATTAACATTGAGGCAGTTGAGTCCCTAGAGGAATGTCACTCTGCCTGTTTCAAGGACTTGTCAATGGGCTACAGGTTGTAAGGAAATGTAATAATTTTTCTTCTGCCTTTGTTTCCAATATTAGGAGAGGGAGAAGCAGGCTCCCTGCTCAGCAGGGAGCCTGACATGGGGCTCAATCCCAGGACCCCAGGGTCATGACCTGAGCAGATGCTTAACCCACTGAGCCACCCAGGTGCCGGCACCCCCCCCCTTTTTTTTTTAAAGATTTTATTTATTTATTTGACAGACAGAGATCACAAGTAGTCAGAGAGAGAGGAAGGGAAGCAGACTCCCTGTTGAGCAGAGAGCAGATGCGGGGCTCGATCTCAGGACCCTGGGATCATGACCTGAGCCGAAGGCAGAGGCTTTAACCCACTGAGCCACCCAGGTGCACCCCCCCCCCTTTTTAAGTAATCTCTACACCCATCTAGTAATCTCTACACCCATCGTGGGGCTTGCCACTTAACCAAATGAACCACCCAGGCGCCCTATTCTTACAAGAACACTGGTTATCCTATTTAGGGCCCACGCTAACACCACCTCAAAGACTATTTCTAGACAAGGTCACATTCAGACCTCCCAGATGGTAATGAATTTGGGGGGATGCTGTTCTGTTCACTGTGGTAGCTTCCACAAACTTAAGTTTCCTCACCTGTAACACGGGGAAAATAGGATGCCTGACCGACATTTTATTGTAGGATTAGCCACAACAAAGAAAGAGTCCAGCACACAGTGGTGTTTTCACAGATTGATTTTCTATGGCTTTGTACTGAGTCCGCCCAGCCGCCCCACAGCCTTTATTGGCCCACTCAGTGACGACCATTGGGCGCTGTGGATACTGAGGAGCCTAAGATACAGGAAGTCAAACTAACAGCTACCCCACAGGGGTGGGAGCTGTGTTGGGGGCCCTTACAGGAGTTGAGGAAGACACGGAGGACTTCCGCAGGAGGTTGTATTGGGTCCATGGTCAAAGAAGCGAAACTGATACAAAGCGAAGATCAAGCAAAGCTTTATTTCACGCCAAGGATCGAGAATCAAACTGACTGGCCAGGGCCGTCTCTTGCAAAGAGGCGACCCCTCTCGTCTTTACAGACTAGCTTTTAAGGGCAAAGGCCATGTGGTTGGGCCTGGCCACGCACAGGTGACCAATGAGATTGTAACACAGAGAAAGCTGCACAGTCCTGCTAGGTCACACAGAAGTGACCAATTGAACTAGAATTTACCCTGTAGTAGATATTTGAACTAGCCTATCACCTTGGTCAGAATTGGCGCCCAAAGGGCACCCAAAGGGTGGGGCCCATACTCCTTAGTAGCTAGGGAGACAGTATGCGCCCCCCACCGATTGGATACCTCCACCTGGCCTGACCCACCCTTGTATTTGGACTTTGTTACCTGGGACTGGTTTCTGGGACTTGTTTTTAAGTAAGTTCTCTGAGGAGGGTGGTGCGGGCAGGGTCTGGAGGGAGCTGCTCTGGCTAAATAGGTCCTTAGAGTTGCATTGAGGCTGGGGTCTGAAGGAAGAGCGCCAGCTAGAAGTCCCTACGGAGAGCCTGGGATGAACCTCCCAGAGGAAGGGGTGGGGCCCCAGCAAAGCAGGAATCTATCTAGAGGGCAAAGGAGGCTTTGATGCGTTTTTAGGGAGAGAGGAAGTGCTCAGATTTGCAGGCTCAGCAGGGGCTATGGCAGGGAAACTTTGTCTGTAGACCCGGAGGAGGAGTTACCAGGGGAGAGGGCCTGGGGTCGGGAGTGGCCCCGGAGGGTAGATGGAAGGCTGCTGGACCACTCCAGTGAGGTTGGGGATGGGTCCTGAGGCTAGGCTGGCTGGGGGGAGGTATGTTCCTTAGCTCAGGTTTAGGCAAGCACGCTGACCTGAGGCATCTGAAACAGCAGCCCGCAAAATGTTGCAAGCAAGACTCAGAGTTCAGCTTGAAGTGATGCAGGAGGCGGAGGAATGAGGTGGCGGGGGTGGGGGCAAGGGATGCAGAGGGCCAACAAGGCGTGCAAGGAAAGTGTTGGGTGGTTTTGGCATTAGGAGTAACACGGGTCCACCTACCCCTGGTGGAGGGTCTGGGGTGGGGGCTGGAGAGGCTCCAGTCAGTGACTCCCCATGACGCCTCTCCAGGACCAGATCAAGTCCGGCCCTGGGATGGGGGCTGGGGTGGGAGAGATTGAGCCTTGCTCCTCCACCCATTGGAGCTCCCAGACCCACAGATAATTACGAGGTGATACGATAAATGCTACCTGCACAGGGTGCCGTGGGCGGAGAGGGCAGGGCAGCCGGGAGGAGGGGGCACTTTTTGACTCTGAGCCTGAGCCGTTTGTTCATCAGGCAAGGACCTAGGGGACTGCAGGCCTGGGCCTGGGAACCATGCAGGTAGGAGGCGCTAAGCCACCCAACAATTATTTTACTTTATTTTTTAAAAGATTTTATTTATTTATTGGAGAGAGAGAGAGAGAGAAAGAGAGAGCGAGCGTGAACAGTGGGGGTATGAGCAGGGAGGAGCAGAGGAGAGGGAGAAGCAGACACCCCTCTGAGCAGGGAGTTGGGCTATGGTGGGGCTCGATCCCGGGATTCCAGGATCACAACTTGAGCCAAAGGCAGACACTTAACTGACTGAACCACCTAGGCGCCCCCAATTATTTTAATGATTTCTGCTCCCCAGACAGAAAACTGAGGGCAAGAAGAGACCCTGGGCCTTAGGTGGCAGGGTTGCCTTTGAACCTAGGGACCCGAGAACACATGCCCTTGGCTGTGCTGCTCTCCTGCCTCTGGGCTTGGCCTACCAGGTGCCAGACTGGCCGAGCTGCCAGACATTCCCACGTATTAACGTGCTGACATCTGCGGAGGCCCACACATTGGCAGGGCTCCAGCCTACATCCCTACATCAAAGGTAGGTGTTGAAATGGTGAATATGCCGATGGGGGCAGGGGGTGTCAGCCAGGCTCTAGGGGCTCTGTCTCCTGGCTACCACTGGGCAACACCAGCCTCTTTACTGAGCTGTCTTCCTTCCATCCCGTCCGTGTGGTCTGTGTGGCTGTGAGAGGCTATGGCCGGGTGGCAACAGGGTCCGGGCTGGCCCCTGGTCTTCTGCTTGTGGCTTCAGTGGGCAGGAAGTGAGGTCAGGCCCACCTACAGCATGCTGACTCTCACAACCGCAGAAGCCTTCCAAGAAGGCAAACTGGGGCTTGACCTTGGGAAGAGCTTGCCGACCAATCACAGTCTTGCCATCTTTGAAGATACTGAGATCCCCGTCAGGGAAGGTATGCAAGCTAACCTTTCTGGGTGTTGGAAATAGGATACCATGGACCAAACATTTAAGACTCTGTGATTTTAAAGTTGACTAAGATGCTGTGATGTTGGGCATCAAAGTCACTCCTGTTCGGCCAGTTTACCCAATGTCTCCTTGGTGTGGGTACCAGGGGACACTAAAGGTCTGGGGTGACATCAGGTTTCCTGGCTCCCAGTGGGCCCTGAGATCCTGTCCCAGCAGTTCTGGAGGGACTGGACCTCCCTCCTGGCTCAGGCTCACGGCACGGTGAGGCTCCTGACTGCATTTTGGGAGGTGTTGTCTCTACCTACCAGGGGTGGCCCAACCAGGGCCTGAGGCCCACTTGGCACTTCCTGAGGCTCAGGCCCAGCCCCTCCCAGGACCTGACAGCAGGGTGGGGTGTGGCGGAAGCTGCAGTGAGGTTCTACTTTCAGGAAGTGGTTTACAGGGCGTTCCCCTTTCTATGGTCACTTATTGTCCTACCTTGCAGCCTTGAGTAAGTTTCTTTCCCTCCCAGGTTGTGGTTTCCCTTGAGCACCCTTCTTGCCCCACCAATGCCTTGTTTTCGCAGACACAGAGCTGGGGCAAACCCAAGACCGTCAGAACAGAAAGGGCCCTTGGAGGCCACCTTCCTTCCTCATTTCTCAGAGGAGATGGACCAGGTGTCCTGGCCCCGGGGCCCTTCTGTCTGACCAAGGGCCATAGGGCATGCTAGGCTGCTGATGCCTGCACAAGTAGGGGTGATTAGGAGATAAAAGGTGTCAGGATGGTGGGGTGGCACCCCTCATGCTGCCTTGGCAGTTATCCCTGGCTGGAGGCCAGTCTCGCCTAAGAAACTCTTCAAGGAATGAGGACACGGAGAGCCCATCTCAGCAGTCCACAGCCTTCCACACTCCCTTCGTCCCACAGCCGTTATCCTCTGGTCATCCACCAGGGTCTTAATGAGTGAGCTGGGGTTAATGGGTTACCCAGCCCAGGTGATACATTCACCAGCCTTCTGGGCCTCTCAAAGTCCAGACCCATTGGCCTGGCCTTCAGGGTCTGAGCTCAGCCACTTCCCTTATTAGCATTGACACCTCGGGGCTCAGGAAGGGCCCAGGGAGGTCAAGAGTTTCCCTTGTGCCTCGGTACTCCCAGACTTGCCTCCAGTGCCAGGCTTCAGGTTTCCTCCATCGGGCATGTCCTACCCAACACGATCCCAGCTCTGCCGGATTCCTAAGGCCCCCGTCATGGTGTCTGCCTCTCCTCCAGGGCCCCGGGGGCCTCCTCCTCTCTAGCTGACCATGCTAAGCCTATCTCCAATCCTGCTGGGGGCTCCTTGAGAAAAGCAGCTGGACAGACAAGGCTTAGATGAGGGAATGAATGAAAGGAGGAATTTAAGCCCGGGTGGTGCTAGCGGTGGCCAGTCTGGCGGGCAGCAAGCCATAAGTGGGTCTCAGAGACACAGATAGTCTTGGGCCTGCCAGTCCTGTGGGGGCACCCACCCTATTTTATTTGATGGGCCAGAGCTGGTAGGGGCCTAAGCAGACAACCCCATTCTCCCACCCTTATCCTGAGTCTTCCATCAGCCTTCCTGCTAACCACCCCACAAATTTAGGGGATGAGGAAAGGCTCCCCTGGGTCGTGTGACTCCCTTCAGTCCAAGTGACCAGGGTGTTTGGAGTGACAGCCCCTAGACACTCCACCTGCAGCCCCGAAGATCAGGGGAGAGCATGTCTGGAGGAGCATTTGCTACTACAGAGTCAGGGGGAGAATCTTAGGCTCTTCAACTTGCTGGAGCCTTAGATGCTTGCACTCCCAGCCCCAGTGGTGCAGGTATCTGTTCGCACCCCAACAATGTGTGACCCCTGTCCAGACAGCGTAAGTTGTGGGGAGCCCACCTCCTTCCAGGGGACCTTTGGCCTGACCTGCCTCTGCCTGAAACCTGTTCTCATTCAGCCCCACTGAGGCCTCCCAAGCTCAGGTCTCTCATTCAGTGTTAGGGACCTTACTGGACTCAAAGAAGCCAGCAGCTGACCCAGGTCACACAGCCCCAGGGACAGGACTGGGAGCCAGCCCAGTTCCCACCTGGAAAGGTTCCTGTGCCTTTAAAGCCTCCCTCCACCCAAGCCAGCAGGGAGAGGGAGGGGAGGAGCTGGGTAACAGCTGGGCACCAGGGACTCCCTCTCCTTTCCCTGCTGGAGAGCAGCAGGAGGACCAGCCCTGGAGCCAGGTGAGCCTGGAGCTAGGGGCTTCTGAGGGTGTCTCAGGGCTCTGGGACCCAAAGGACAGCTCGTCCTTTCTGAGCTACTGGACATTGTAGGTTGGGGTAGCTCAGGCTTAGGGCCTCCTGGAAGCATCTGGAAGCGTGGGTTCCATTTCCAGCTCTGCCATGTGCTGGCCTCTACCTCTCTAGCCTCAGCTTATGCACCTGAGTCATGGGGGTGAGCTGAACTTCAGGGTGAAGGGGTTGAGGCTGGTGTGAGTGGATCCTACAAAGAGGTTGCACAGGTCTTTGTCTGACTGGCTCTAGGCTAGAGGGCCTCTTCTTTTTTGTCTGGTAAGAGGGATTGAGGCTGCCTGTCCAGGCTTTGTGGCTCACTGTGCCACAGGTGTGGGGTGGGTAGAGGAGGGCTGTGTGGAGCTGCTGGGCTTCTCTCAGGAAGCCTTTGAAGAAGGCACAACACCCCGCAAGTGGACTTTTGGAATTAAGAGGGAGGAATGCAGCACCGAGAAACTGAGGCCCAGGAAGATCTGGAGAGAGGGAGCTGTGATGGGAGCTGGGTCCTCCGGCCATGCTGGGCCCTCCCCGGGCTCTGGTTTGTGACTGTGAGGGGTTGTGGGGCAGGTTCAGTTGTGCAAGGGGTCATTGCACAACTCTAGGGGGTGCCCACCACCTGGTCATTGCGGATGTGTATAGCTGTTTTGACAGGTATCCGTTTTGATGGCTATCATGCACTGGGGAAGGAGCTTTTTCTAATTCTCAACCTTATGCCACCAGGGTGGGTTGTGAGGGAGACAGATCTCCACCTCGGCCTTGGGCAGTGTGGTAAGCTTCCCCTCGAGGGATGTGGGCCGGGCTCAGGAAGCCAGGGAGAGCTATATGTTCTCAGGTCTGGGGTCGGGGGTGGGGGTGACTCCGGTGTGGGTTCTGGGCCCACGTGCTGGTCCAGGCGCCCCCCACCACCACCCGGGGCCAGCTGATTTTGCATGAACTGTTTGTGAATGGATCTGGGGTTGTGCCCCAGTTTCACCCCTGGAGCTCGGAGGTTGTGGGGACACAGTCGTCAAGCTAGGTTGGAGGATTAATAGAGAAACTTCAGGCTTCCTCTGAGATTTCCACCAGAAAGCTATTCCACTCAGCCTAGATTCTGTGTGTGTGTGTGTGTGTGTGTGTGATAAAGTCAGTATCTCTGGTGGGCGAGGCTTGTACCTTCCTGGGGACAGGGAGCTTACTATCTTATGTGCCTCGGACAGGAACTGTGGGGTCTGGAGGAGGCTTTTCGGGCCAGCGCCTGCAGCCTTTTCCAGGGTGACATGGTTTCCCCAGACAACACCCCTCAGGTCTCTCTGTCAGTGTATAGGGCTTGGGGTGGTGCAGACAAGAAGAGAATGGGACACACTCAACACGTGAGGAAGGTTCTTTGTTCTGTAAATCATGCCTTTGGGCTTTTTTTTTCTTTTTCTTTTCTTTTTTTTTTTTAAATTTCTTTTGAAGATTTTATTTATTTATTTGACAGAGAGAGAGAGATCACAAGTAGGCAGAAAGGCAGGCAGAGAGAGGAGGAAGCAGGCTCCCCGTGGAGCAGAGAGCCCGATGTGGGGCTCGATTCCAGAACCCTGGGATCATGACCTGAGCCGAAGGTGGAGGCTTTAACCCACTGAGCCACCCAGGCGCCCCTTGGGTGTTTTTTTGTTTTTTTGTTTTTTTTTTAGGATTTTATTTATTCATTTGAGAGAGCTCAAGAAAACAGGGCGGCGGGGGGAGGGGCAGAGGGACAAGCAGACCTCCCTGCTGAGCACGGGAGCCCAACTCAGGCTCTGTATCCCAGGACCTGAAGATCATGATCCGAGCTGGTCAGTCCGACGCTTAAACCGAGTGAGCCACCTGGACACCCCCATCACGCCCTCCTTGGCACAGCCTTTAATGAGACTCCTTTCCTCCTGACTCCCCTTCCTGGAACCTACGGCTGCTGCTAGGATTCTGTCTGTGCCCCCAGGCAGCTCTCCACCCCCCATCCCACCCCCATCTTGCCCCAGGTCAGGAGTTTCCTGTTGGGATCACCTGTGGGGTTTAGGCCACCCTTTGCCCACTAACACATTTTTTTTTTTTTTTTAAGATTTTATTTATTATTTGACAGAGAGAGACACAGCGAGAGAGCGAACAGAAGCAGGGGGACTGGGAGAGGGAGAAGCAGGCTTCCTGCCGAGCAGGGAGCTGGATGTGGGGCTCCATCCCAGGACCCTGGGATCATGACCTGAGCTGAAGGCAGACACTTAACCGGCTGAGCCACCCAGGCGTGCACACCCCTCCCCCACACACATTCTTCCTACCCTCCTGCTGCCGCAGATACTGCCATGTCTTATGCCTTCCCAGGCGGGCGGAAATTGCTGAGCAGGCTCAGACAAGGGACAGAGCCCCAAGTCTCTCCACTATAGACCCCTCCTAGCTGACTGCCCTGCTATGCAAATCCCCTGACATCCTTGCTGGCATTTAGCCCTCAGGGACGGGGTCATGGGCCTTGGTCCCTGGCTCCTGCCCTGTCCATCTTCTCAGTCATCCTGGTCTGCAGGTAATGTCCAGGGGAAAAGCTTAGTCATGGCGCCCCCATCCTGGGGCCATGGAGGATTGCATTTGCATAGGAATGCATTTTTCTGTGGATTTCATCCCAGGCCTGCTCAAGGGCAGGGGGTGAGAGGACAAGACTTGTTTTGATTGTGTGACCCAGTGTGGGCAGCCATACCCGGTCAGCCTCTGTCTCTCTTCCTGCTTAGCAGCTGGCACAGCCTTGTACGATGGTCATGGATTAAGCATTCCAGATGGAGGCTGGGGGGCTCCCAGGCAGCCTAGATGCACCAGTTGGGGGACCAGGGAAGGAGTCCTGACTCGAGGAGTGGCTCATCCTTATTCTTGGCAAGTGGAAGCCAAAGGGAAATGGGAAGCAGAGTCCAAGTTCCCCTGGGCTGGGCACGACGGATCCGTTCCTGGCTCAAGATCTTGTTGTTGGGCTGGTCAGGGACACAGCACCTTGGGGGCAGGTATGGGCTGACCAGGTGTGTACTGCTGGCAGTGATTTGCAGCAGCTCTGGCCCTCTCTGGGCCCTTTCCCCCTTTCCAGGCTGCTCAGGTGGTTTCTTGGGCCCGAGGCACTAACATTCCTGCATAGCCAGTGCAACTGGTCTGGACTCGAGGCCTCAGGCTGTGTTCCAGGAAGGCACCCTTGGCATCTGCCTGAGCTGTGTGGTAAGGGCTCTCAGGTCCTGGTTCAAGGCCATCATGTTTGGCCTTGGAGTTCAGATGCTCTGAACAGTGACAGAATGAGCCAGGGGGGTACCCAGCCCAGGGCTTGCTGGCAGGGCACTTGCCAGTGGATTTGCCCTTTGAGGGGTACCAAATCCAAGAGAGCGGGGGACCTTCTGCCTCTGTCACCGCACCTCTCCTTCCCTGCTGGGGCCACACTCCTCACTGACTGCCGTTGTCATGGGGACCCCAAGAGTCCCTGCTGTCACAGCACCTCCTATCTCCCGCCCAGGGCCCTCCCAGGACTGTGTGAACTTTAGTCACTTAGGGACAGGCTGAATCACTGCGCCTCCCTGCTGCCATGACGTCAGACTCTGGGGCTGTCCTCCCTAACAGGCTTGATCTTTTAGAGGACAGTCTATTCTCCACCCTACTCAGACACCTTCAACTGCCCCATGGGGTTGCTGGGCGTCCCCCGGCAAGCCGCTTGCCCCCTCGGGGACTAGGTGAGCAAGAGAGTTCCTTGGCCCTCTCCTGCCCCTTTCCTGCCTCTGCTCCTCCTTGGAGGTACCCTCCCCCAGATCCCAGTCCCAGTCCAGAGGCCCCCTGAGGGGCTCTGCAGGGGCTGCAGGCGTGGCTCTGGGCCACTCCTGGCAGTGGGGGGGGGGGCAGCCGGAGCTGTGGCCCAGACTTTCCCAGGCAGACAAATCTGGCTGTGTCCCAGCCCAGACCTTCTTCTGAGGAACAGGGAGTTTTTTTTTTGGGCCCCTGCCAATCCCAGGCCTCAGGTAAGCCCATTAGGGTCATGAGGAGTGGGGTGGGGGTGTGAAGCCAAGTGCTGTGCCTGGCCTCAGTTTCCCCTCCTGAAACCAACTTAGGTAAGAGCCATGCCTCTGGGCTTGGACGTTATTTTAGTAAGTCTTTGAGAAAAATGTGGGGTATGGGAGGATGGTGGGAAACGGAAGCCCAGTCCCCTGCAGGGTGTCTTCCGCAGGGCAGGAGATATCAGCCTGCAGGGCTTGGCTAGGCCTCCCTGTTGTCCTGTCCAGGGAGCAGAGGTTGGGGGTCAGTGCTGTCCACCCCTAACCATACTCCCTGGCAGTTTGAGCCTTGCTGGGTGCCTCCTATCCCTTCGGAAGCCCACTTGAGCCCTTGAGTGGATGGATGGATAGACAGAGATGGACAGACAGAAGAGACTGGAGTATAGACCACAGGAAGTCATGGCTGGACACTACAGAGGCCGGAGGGGAGAAAAGAGGGCCCTGAAGGGGGGTCTTGGCCAATAGCCCCATGGCTGGGAGAAATGAGGCAATGTCCCCAAGGTGCCTAGTGGATGGGACTAGAGGGCCTCCTTGGCAGGTGTGGCTGTGCCCATGCTGGGAAGGCCTCTGCCCTACCCCACCCACCCCCACCACATGTGATGGGGAAGTTCTGTGTTCCTGGCCCAGCTCCTAAGGCCCCTTGGACCTCCAGCACAGCTGTCTCTACCAGAAATCCTTAACCCTGCTCCAGCCCCCCTGGGGTGTGCTCCGAAGCCCATCAGGCCTGCTGGAAGGCAGAGGGCATAGACTGTCCCCGGGACAGTGGCAGGGGGGAGGATCTGTTTGGCACTTTGGAGAGAGCCTTCTGCTTTCTGGAGGACTAAGGAGCAGGTGACACTGACAGTAGGGAGTGTGGGGAGGAGGCTTTGCAGAAGTCCCACCAGAAAGGATTCAGTCAAGGTGAAGAGAAGAGACCAGCTAGAATCCTCCTGGCGCTGTAGGGTAGTGTCTGCTTTGTGGCTGCCCACTGAGCCTGGGAGGGGAAAGCCCTTCTGGATGTCCCTGACGTGGGGTGAGACTCCATTCCTAGACCATTGCTGGGACACCACTTCTGGCCCTGGAGCTTAGGCCCTCGGAACAGAGGCAGAGTGAACCAGAGGAGTCCCAGCCTGGGGTTTGTTGGGAGATACCCCTTGACCCCCGGAGGTAACCGAGATTGCGCCTGTAACCAAAACTGTCCCTCCTTGCGGGGATCACACCCCTTGCCTGCTGCCAACACGCCAGGGACCCAAAAGCTCACTGTTGTCTCTCCCTGCACAACCGGGAAAGGAGCCAACAGGGAAACAGTGAGCAGGAAGCAGACCAGCTTCCTTCTGCCCACAAACCCCCCTCGCTGACTCCCCCTGTCCAGGCCTCCAGGGCATCACTCTGGTAGCCAGTGACAATTACAGCTAATGCTCCCCGAGCACCCCACCCTTTCCAAGTCACTTACCCTCCACAATATCCCCCTGCAGGATGCCTCAGCCATTCGTACTGGACAGGTGGTCAGTGACCTGCCCAGGGCCCCACATCAGAAGAGGGGGCAAGACTCAGATGGGCTGAGCTTGCTCCCCAGCCTGCACGCCCCATCCCCTTGGCCAGGGACACGTGGGCTTCACCACTTTGTCATATGACACTCACACCACTGAACCCGGGCCCCTTTCTGGGCGAACCCTCTCTCGGCTGTGCCTGGAGATCTCCCACAAACGTGAGAGCAGTTGACAGCCTCCTCTTCAACCCTAGAGTTCATTTGGAGGTCGAGGAACCTCACGGAGCTCCCGGGGTGGGGGAATAGACTCGGGGTGTTTCAGGTATGCTATCTCAGTTTTCAGGAAAACCAGGAGGCTACGTGGTTGTGGTGTCTCTCTGGAGCAGATCCTGCGGCCACAGGCACCTGCCGTGTGTGAGGGAGACCCCCGTTATCTCATCAACGGCTTCAGCCAACCCCCGTCCCCACTGCCCCATTTTTGCAGCCACCTCTGCAGGCAAGGCGTGGGGCTCCCATCCCCTGAGAAAGGTAGGCACCTGCCCTGTTGCCCTCAGCTAACGATTATAGGAGGAGACCAGGGGGGTCCTCTCTCTGAACCCCACAGTCTGTGGCAGGATACTCTGGGAAGGCCCATGGATGGTGCCTGGCTCTGGGCTGAGGTGGGGGTCACAGAAGGAATCAGACCAGGCTTGCCCCTCATGGACTTCTACACTTGGCCATGGCTCCCAGTTTGGGGGATAGCTGAGGCTATGTAGAAGCAGGGGCACATGGAATCTGGGGGCTTCCAGAAGAGGGTTCTGTTGGACATGGGGTCCTTACTGAAATGCGGCCTTGAGGATAAGCAGGGAGGTTTGGGAGGGCACAGATGGGGTCAGGAGTTTCTGGTGGAGGGAATGGCATGAGCAAAGGTCTGGGGGCTGGAAGGAGACACAGGGATGTTTCTGAGACTTCATCTTGGGCTGTGCCCTGTGAAGGTGAGGGTCAGGATGTGCCCAGAGGCAGGCCAGTGGTAGGCCCCTGACTCTGTTATCCTCCACCCCCCACCCCCAACAGGGCCTGCAGAGCCATGAAGAGGAAGTATGTGTTTCTGGTCCTGGTGGCCGTGGTGCTCGTGCTCTTTCTCATCATTGGCCTGTGCGTTTGGCTGCCCTCAGCCTCCAAGACACACAACCATGTCTACCCCAGGGCGGCCGTGGCTGCAGATGCCAAGCATTGCTCGGAGATCGGGAGGTGAGCAGGCAGGGCATGGGAACCCAGGAGGACCACTGCAAGTGGATCTGGCCCAGACCCTCATCCCCCTGAGATGCAGTTTCCCCAACTGTCCCTGAGCTACCTGGACAAGGGGTGACTGATTCACATGGAGCTGCGTGTCCTTTCCTTGGAACTTCTCAGCAGCCTCTGAAGGCGAGAAGGGGAGAAGGGGACACTGACTCCAAGAGCAGGGTGTGGGTTTTCCAGGGCCTAGCTGAGCCCCTTTTTCTCAGACCTAAGAATCTCCATCTCTTTGGATCAACTGTTGTTTTATGCTATTTTCGACCCCTGTCTCACATTATTTACAAAGATCAGTTCCCACTTAGAGACTTAAACAGGAAAAAAAAGTGTTGTCGATAAAAGTAACAATTTTCCCATTTTCTTTCTATTATAAAATGCATGTTCATCTGTTTGCTTGAAAAGGAAGACCATACAAGCCCATTGGCTTGAGAGTTCTATGCAGAACTGGGGGCTCTTCTTCCCTCCTGCTTTGGGCAGGGTGGCCTGACAGGGTGGATGGAGGTGGGTGGCAGGTGCCCGCATCGGGGAGCCCGCAGATGCTCACTGCCCCCGTGTGCCCTGGGTAGGGATGTGCTGAGGGAAGGCGGCTCGGCGGTGGACGCTGCCATCGCGGCCCTCCTGTGCGTGGGGCTCATGAACGTCCACAGCATGGGCATCGGGGGCGGCCTGTTCCTCACCATCTACAACAGCACCACACGTGAGTGCCCCCGGGAACGGGGGGGTGGGGGGTGAATGGCAGCCGCTGTCTAGCTCAGGCTGGACTTGGGCTGGGGGCAGGCAGAGCTGGGCGGCCCCTGGGCTCACACCCTTGGGTGAGGAGGGTTGGTGTGGGTCTGGATTACCCTCCTGCTTCTTCCAGGAAAAGTTGAGATCATCAATGCCCGCGAGGTGGCCCCGGGGCTGGCCTTTGACAGCATGTTCAATAGCTCGGAACAGTCACAGGAAGGTGAGGTGCAAAGTCAGGGTGTGGGTGCAGAGCTGGGCTGAAGGCATGGGCCTCTAGGGCTGGGGACAGCTCTGGATAGGCTGATGCCCACTGTACCCATCCCTTCCTGGCCCCACAACACCCTCCCGTAATGAACAGTCCAGACCATCATCATGGAGGGAAAAAGAGGTGGAGCTTCAGTTATTTTCGGGTCAGGTCCCTCCAGAGCCACCCAGTATTAGTAAACAGAGAGAATAATTATTTCAACGGCTAGCACATACCGTGGGTCACTGGGGCCAGCACTTTGCTCAGCCCTTTTCGCCAGTGAGCCTCTTGAATCCTCCCTTGTATGCTTGGGAGTCCAGGGAAGTGCTGTGTTGATTCTCATTTTACAGGTCCAGAGAGGTAGTGCAAACCAACTGAGCTCACACAGCTGGATGGTGCTGAGGCCAAAATTGGACCTGGGCTGTTGAAACCCTGTGTTTTTCAAAGGCATCCAAGTCATTCATTTGTTCGTTCATTTGTGGGGCTAGCTCTCAAGAGACAAGTCTTTTTTTTTTTTTTTTTTTTTTTTTTAAAGATTTTATTTATTTATTTGACAGGCAGAGATCACAAGTAGGTTTAGAGGCAGGCAGAGAGAGAGGAGGAAGCAGGCTCCCCGATGAGCAGAGAGCCCGATGCGGGGCTCAATCCCAGGACTCTGGGACCATGACCCGAGCCGAAGGCAGAGGCTTTAACCCACTGAGCTACCCAGGTGCCCCGAGACAAGTCTCTTTTTTAACAAAGTCTTATGCGGAGAAGAGGCCCCCAATTTTCCCATGCAGCTGCGGGGAAGCCAGTGGCCACCAGAGGGTGCTGCTTCCAAGGACTCAAACGGGTTGCAGGCTAGGAGGTTGGAAGCAGGAAGTTCTGGCTGTTGGCGTTAACTGGTCCCATCTCCAACTGCAGGTTCTGCTCCTCAGCCCTGGGCGGTGGGCGGGGCCCTGCGGGTAGCCCCGCCCCCTTGGAGTCCTCTCCAACCTACAGTCTTTGTTTGAATTCCTATATCCCTTGGGAACCTCTGAATGGGTAGAAAGGAAATTCACTGGAATCTTACAGGCTTAGCACCTTAGGGGCACTTGGAATACATTTATTTAACCAGGACTAGTTGGGCACCTCTTAAAATGTCAGGGGCTGTTCCCCAAGCCAGGGGACAAAGCAAAGGCAACAGGCGAATTCTGAAATCTGTGGCCCAGTCGAGCCAGGATAGCAGAGGCAGGGAAGAGCCAGATGGCATCGATTCACCAAGTACAGCACGCTCGGGGACGGGCTAAGCAAAGACCCAGAGGCTGGATTGGAGTGAGGGGAGCTGTAGGGGTGTCTGGGGCCAAAGCAAGTGGCCCATGTGGGAAAAAGCGAGGCTGCACTGGCTGACCCCAGGGTCAGAATGGCTCAGATGGCGTCAGACCTCATGGGTCATTGCGAAGACCCTGCTTCTTGTCGGAGAGAGGGAACAGTGTCTCTTGGGGTGTTTGTGGGGGTGGATCTGGGGTAGGTCGGACTTAACCCCTTGGGTTGCTGCAGAAGGGTCAGAGAGCGCGCGGCCTGCCCGTGAGGTGACCTGTCAGGAGGTCACCACAATATTGAGGGAGAGAAGATGGTGTTTGGGAGGTGGTTGGTACTCAACATACCTGGAGTGGGGAGCCTATGCGTCTGCTGATAGGTTGGGTGTGACACATATGCCAAGTGTCCTGAATGACTGGTGTTCGATCTGCATCCGGAAAGAGGGGGCAGCCCTAGCAGAGAACAGCAAGGCTGTGGGGAATGGGTTTGAGAGATAGTCAGGAATTGCGTTTTGAGCGTGTTAAGTTAGAGATGCCTTTTAGGCATGGGCAGCCGCGTCCTCAGGTCTGCCCATCAGAGGAGCAGGCCAGGCTAGAAAGTAAATGTGGAGTTGTGAGCACATAATGGAACTTCAAGTTCCAGTTCAAGCTCTGATCTGGGGGAGTAGAGAACAGAGACTCTAGGAGAGCCTGGCAGGTGGGATGCACAGGTGACCCAGCAGGAGTGATGGACCAGGTAAGGTGAACTTGAGAGGAGACCTGGGTCTGCCAGTATAGGGGTCAGTGGTGGCTTTGGCGAGCAGGGTGGTGTGAGGCCTGATTGGCCCAAGGTCAGGGAGGCATTTATCTAAGGTGGCAGGAATTACGGGCTGGATGTCAGACCTTCTGAGATGTGCAGACATGCAGATCCTAATATCCTGGCTCTCGTGCCCAGCTTCAGGTTGTTATGAACCTAGACTGCCTAGTCTGGGGGTAGCTGAGATGGCCCTTGTCATTCAGGGGTGGAAACAAGAGGGTGTCTGGGAGTGGGGGCCGTGGCTGTACCTTTCTGCACCAGTATCTAATTTAGGGCATGGTGGGCCGTGGGAGTGGGTGGGGACCAGGGTCTACAGGTGTTTCCAGTGGAACTGTGGGCTCCTCTGAGGGAAACTAAGGCCCAGAGACTGTAAAGGGCAGGGGTTTGGGCTCAGGTCCTGGTTCTGAGACAGTAGAAGGGAGAAAGGTAGAGGTCTTGCCTTGGAACTGGCTCAATGTCAGGGTGGCCCCCGGGCTTGCACTGGGAACTTCTGTGGGTTCTGGTGGACCCCTTGAGCCTGTGGGTGAGGAAGCTCAGACTGAGAGATGGCAGGGGTCTGGCTTCCCCACAGTCTTGTGTGCAGCTGTGGCCTGGCACAGGATTTCAAACCCGGTGGCCACCCCCGCAGAGGCAGTCATCTCATCCCTGGACAGCAGAATTCAGCAGAAGGAACCACCTCTCCCTAACCTGTGGCCTCCTTCGCATGTCCCTAACCATCTACACTTTTGCCTGCTGAGTCCAGATAGGACAATGCCATTTCTTTCCGAAACCTCACTGATCCCATTTGGGGACTGTGCCTAGGATGTGGCCTGAGAGAGTATCCCTCCCAGTGTCCCCAGACTAGAGCCACTAACTGTGTGTGTGTGTGTCCCTGTCCCTATGCAGGGGGGCTGTCGGTGGCGGTTCCCGGTGAGATCCGAGGCTATGAACTGGCCCACCAGCGGCACGGGCGGCTGCCCTGGGCTCGCCTCTTCCAGCCCAGCATCCAGCTGGCCCGCAGGGGCTTCCCTGTGGGGAAGGGCTTGGCGGCAGCGCTGGAGAAAAGTCAGGCAGTCATCGAGCAGCGGCCTGCCCTGTGGTATGTCTTGGGGGGGGTTGGCCTGCCCTGGGCCACAGGCTGGGCAGACATGGCCCAAGATTCCCTGCAAGCTGTGAATGACTGGCAGGGTGCTTTCAGGAACCTGTGCTGATGGAGGGCTGAGGTCTAGGATACAGGGACCTTTCCCAATGTGCATGGGATCACATTCTGAGCCTGGTGCCTTCCCAAGCTTGTGTGTCCTGAGTGGCAGGGGCTCTAGGAGGCATGGGCTGGACACCAGAGGATGAGGGTCACACACCCGTGGAAGGGTGCTCGCTGTCTTTTTTTTTAAAGACTTTATTTATTTATTTGGCAGAGAGATAGATCACAGGTAGGCAGAGAGGCAGGCAGAGAGAGGAGGAGGTAGGTTCCCTGCTGAGCAGAGAGCTGATGCGGGGCTTGATCCCAGGACCCTGAGATCATGACCTGAGCCGAAGGCAGAGGCTTATCCCACTGAGCCACCCAGGTGCCCTGCTCACTGTCCTTCGATCTCGTGTGTGATTGGGTGGGAAGTGACTGACTTAATCCAGCCGGCCTGCCAGCCTCACAGGAGCCTCTCTGCCCCAGTGAGGTGTTCTGCCACAATGGGAAAGTGCTGCGGGAAGGGGACAAATTGACCTTGCCACGGTTGGCAGACACGTACGAGACACTGGCCTTGGAGGGAGCCCAAGCCTTCTACAACGGGAGCCTCACAGCCCAGATTATCAAGGACATTCAGGATGCTGGTGAGTGGGCAACCTCAGCGGCCCTGGGGAAGGAACCCTGAGCCAGAGCTCAGAGGTCTTAGGTCCTCTGGTCCTGCTGTGGCCCAGACTCTAGGCCCTCAGCAGCATCTGGTGGAGGGGTGGGTGTCAAGGAGACGTCTGCACCTAGTGACAGGTCACAAGAATCTACAGATCTTGGTTAAGTCATGACTGAGAGACCAGTGCAGTTCAGAGTTCAGGAGAGAAAGTTCTCAATGGATAAATGCAGGCCCAGGTAGGAGCTCAGACTGAGGGAGCCTTGACATGCAGGTCTGGGAGGACTTCCCAGAGGTGGTAGTACATGAACTCCAGATGAGGTCGGAGAGAGGAAGAGCATTCCTGGCAGATGGAACAGGCCAAGGCCCAGAGAGGGTGAGCTTTAACTATCCCTGAGGGTTGCAGCAGATGCGGGTGGGCTTGGCGAGAGAGGCCTTGGAGGAGCTGCAAGCAGGGACAGCTTCTGATGGATTTCAGCCAGGCAGCCTGCGCTGCCTCTCCGTCCCCAGTGTGGATTTCTTCATACTGTTCTTTTTATCAGAGACGCAGAAGAGTGTGATTAGCATGCTGACCTTTAGCACTGGGGCAGGAAATTAGCCTGTATGTAAATAACCTGGTCTGTCTGGAGCCCACTTCCTGTAGAATTAAGAGCCTCCTTTCACCCACCCATTAGTCTCTGGCAGAGAGGACTGGGCAAGGGGGAGATCGGAGCCGATATTTTCCACTTAGGGAAGAGGACTCTTGGTGCCAGGGGAAGAGGAGGTCGACCTGGGGGCCAGTGGGGCAAACAGGTGGAGGGCAGCTGGCCTGAGCCTGGCGATGGGGAGGAGGCATCTTTGGGGAGCACAGAGGGACTGGGGGGGTGGGGCTGTGGGGAGGGGGAGGGGCAGGGACCCTCCAGGTGGGCGAGGGCTTTCAGTTTGATGATCTTGTCCTCCCCTCGGATTTGGGGCCCCGTCCCCATGTCCCCCCACTGAGCTGCTCTTGGCATCAGGGGGCATCATGACCGCCAAGGACCTCAACGACTACCATGCCAGGCTGATCGAGAACCCCCTGAACATCAGCCTTGGGGACTCCCATCTCTACGTGCCCAGCGCCCCGCTCAGTGGCCCGGTGCTGGCTCTTATTCTCAACATCCTTAAGGGTGAGCTGTCCCACCACGACCCTGTAGGGGGTGGGGGGTGTCAGGGGCTAAGGGAGGAAGAGGAGTGGTTGGGAAGTAAAAACGGTGTGGAGCAGCATCCCGGGCTGGGACCAGCCCCTGCAAGGGCTTAGGGGTGACAGGGTCTGTCTGCCTTGCCAAGTTACCCAGTGCTGGAAGTTCACAGCTAGTGGGTGCGGGGGGGCTGGTCCAGAGGATCTGTCTGACAAATCTAAGTGGTCTTCTGGGACTGGGTAAGACTGGGTCGCCCTTCTAGCTGGACATTTGAGGCCCAGGTCCGGGGGTCCCTTGCCTCATTCCATCCCTCCATTCCTCCAAAGTGTCCACTGGTCATTATTCAACGTTCCCCTTCTCAAGCTGGGCCAAGCAAAGAGATTCAGGGAGGTGTGAGCCTACCCTGGAACACTCAGCTGTCTTGGCCGAGCTGGGGTGTCCCAAGGGCCCTGGGACTGCCGGTGTGTCCCATCTCTGCTCCATCAGGGTACAACTTCTCCCGGGCAAGTGTGGAAACCCCCGAGCAGAAGGGTCTGACTTACCACCGCATTGTGGAGGCCTTCCGGTTCGCCTATGCCAAGAGGACCCTGCTTGGGGACCCGGAGTTTGTCGATGTGATGGCGGTAAGAGGCAGGGGCGGTAAGAGGTCCACGATGGGTGGGGAGGGCCTCTCATGGAGGTGCCACGATGGTTCCCTGGGGCCACCCCAACCTCACACATGCTGAATGAATCCATTTCTACCACCGACTTTGGTGGTGGGCCTACCGTGTGCTGGGATGGACTGGTGACCCCGAGTTCAGCCTTCTGCCACAGGGAGCTTGCAGTGTGACGAGTAGGCAATGAGTAATTAGTGGCCCCTATCCCTGGCCAAGCTCACACCTTGGGGGCTGTACCCTTGGTCTGGAAGCTTTTGGAGTGTTCACTGCTGAGCTGAGGAGTACGTAGGGGCATCGTAACCCTCGAGGGTCATGAGGAGGATGGGGGAGGGGCGGGGGGGTCTGGGTGGCAGAGGCCTCAGCCACCAGCTTATTGGTCACACCCAGCAGCTAACCCTTCCCTGATCCCCACCCAGGCCCTGCACAGCCCGACCCACTCATAGCCAAATACCCCAGTTCCAGGCTGAGCCTTCACTGAGCCTCCCATCATGGTGCCCCTTTACCTACTTGGTTCCCCCATTCTGGGGTAGACCTGCAGACCCCCTCACACTGACCTGTGTCTCTCAGCTGCCCCTCTGCTCTCCTGGATCTCTCTTCTTTCCTGAGGACCGTTTCATGCTACTCCCCGTGGCCTTCAGGGACCTGGCGACTCATCCCCCCGAGGCCACTGCATTGCCTCCGTGTCTCTCTGCAGCCCCCGCCCCTGCCGACCTGGCTGAGGCTGGCCCCTCTGCTCCTCCACCTGCCAATTCAGCCTTTCCTGCAGCCCTGCGCTCCCTCCAGCATTCCCATCCTGCCCTTTCTGACAGGTCGTTCTGGAAAGAGGCATCTGCTTGTCGCTGCTGCCTCCCCTTCCTCTGCTTCCACTCAGGGCACACTGGGCCTCTCCATCCCTTTCTCAGGCCCTCTCCCATCAGGCTCTGCCCTCCTCGCTCCACATCCCCCCTGCCAGGACCCCTCACTCCACCCCCCTCAAGAGTCCAGCCTCAGTTTCCCCTCTGGGCCCCCCTCAGCAGCATCTCACACAGTTCAGTTCACCACCTCCTTTCCTCACCTTTTCCTTTTGCCGAGTTGTGGACATTTTGCCCCATCCCCTTCCTCTCTCCATGCTTCCATCCACCCCTTTTTATTGACATGTGTGTGCTCTTTGGGTATCAGATGGTCAGTCCCTGATATCGCACTTTGGGTCGTAGCTCCCGAGACTGAGAGACCTCCATACTGCCTTCGAGAGGACCTGGCCCATTAGACTCCTGTGTTCCCCAGGGTCCCAGGGTTGTTTAGGTCTAGAGCCCATCAGACTCATCCCTCGCAGTTTCTGTTCTGTCCCTCTAGTCTCTGAACCTACAACAGATGTCTGGGGTGTTTTGCTGCTTTTTAAAGCCCAGGGCGGCTGTCCTGCAGAACCATCCCACATCCTGGATTTGACTTTCTGTTTTCTTGGGAGTAGATTCAGACTGAAAATTTTCCCTGTGGGGTGTTGCTGGAAAATTCTGGAGGCATTTTCTTTGCTCGGTCCCCAGGGGCTTTCCTTGCTGGCTCCTGTCTCCTCTCCTCTCCTCTTTGTCCTTACCACCATGGGGACCCTGTTCATGCGCACAGGTTGAAGCAGCGACTGGAGGCTGAGGGCTCCCTGTTTATCCTCAGCCTGGTCTTGCCCATGCACTCCACACACACGGATCCATACCCATCTGCAACAGGAAAAGGCATGTCTCCAAAATCAAGCTCCTGACTGTCCACCTTCACTGTCCCTTCCGCAGGGTCAGCCTCCACAGTTAAATGGCCTCTCTGCACCGAAGGCTTTGGGGCCATTGGTTCTCTCCCATCCGCACCACCCCCGTCTCTCACTTGGTTGATGCCATAGCCTCCCAGTTGGGTTCTACACTATACCCCCACACAGCTGCCAGAGGGATCCTGTGAACTGCTGGTGTGCTCCTTCCTCTGTCCCAGGCCCGGGTGGCTCAAAGCAAAAGCCAGACTCCTTATAGGGCCTCTGAAGACTTATTGGGATAACCCCCAGCTAATGTCTCCTACCACCTCTCTCTTGGACCCTATTCACCCTTTGCCTGTCACTCACAGGCCTGCCTCAGGGCCTTTGCATTTACCACCAGGCCTCATTCAGGCCTCTTTTCAGACATCACCTCCTCTGAGAAGCCCTCCCTGACAATTCTGCTCCCATCTGGTCCTTCTCTATCCCCTTTACCTGGCTTGTTCTCTCCAGCATGTCCCTGCCTCCCTTTATCATCCCTGCCAGAAGGGCAGGGACCCATATATGTCTTCCCTGTTGATCAGGCATGTAGTACAAGCTCCATGAATGAATGAAAGGTTGAATGCAGCCAGAGTGGGGGCTTGTGGGGTAGACAGACCAATGCTTAGAGTTGCTGGACTGCAGCTGAGGCAGAGCCTGGAAAGGGGATCGGACGGGCTATGTGAGGTTGGGGGTGCAGGAGGGTTGTGGTCAGGGCCATGTTGGGGGCTTCCCAAGAGCTGCTCGCACAAGCCTGTGCCCCCTCCCCATCCTCCCCCCTCACCTCCTCAGGCCAGCTCTGGGGTCTCGGCAGGTGGTCCGCAACATGAGCTCCGAGTTCTTTGCCGCTCAGCTCCGGGCCCGGATCTCTGACAGCACCACTCACCCGACCTCCTACTATGAGCCTGAGTTCTACACGCCTGATGATGGTGGCACGGCCCACCTGTCCGTGGTTGCAGAGGATGGCAGCGCTGTGTCCGCCACCAGCACCATCAACCTCTAGTAGGGCTGCTTGGTGGCCCTGGGTGGGCCAGGGGCTGCTTGTGTCTCCCAGGAGGGAGCTCCATCAACCCCTTTCATGGTGGGGAAACTGAGGCCCCACCTTGGTAGAACGCCTGCCCTCAGTCTCCCTGGGCTGGGTAGAGCTTCGGTGGGTGGGTGGCGGCTGGGTGGGGCAGGGGCTGGATCTGGCCCAGTTGTCTGATCTGGGTGGTCTGCAGCTTCGGTTCCAAGGTACGCTCAAAGGTCAGCGGGATCATATTCAATGATGAGATGGATGACTTCAGCTCCCCCAACATCACCAACCAGTTTGGGGTGCCCCCTTCCCCAGCCAACTTCATCAAACCAGGTGCGGGGCGGGGAGGGACTTGGGCCAAGAGATGGCTGGTGCCCTGGGCAGGCAGCTGACCAGCATCTCTGTCCCTGCCTGCCCATCTGGTGACTACAGGGAAGCAGCCCCTCTCGTCCATGTGTCCGGCGATCCTCGTGGGCCAGGATGGCCAGGTCCGCATGGTGGTAGGTGCCTCTGGGGGCACGCACATCACTACGGCCACCGCACTGGTACGTGCCATCTACCTGTCCCCTCCAGCCCCTGCCCCTGGGCCACGCTGACCCCATCCCTTTGCCCTCCAGGCCATCATCCATAACCTGTGGTTTGGCTACGATGTAAAACGGGCAGTAGAGGAGCCCCGACTTCACAACCAGCTTCTGCCCAACACAACAACGCTGGAGAGAGGCATTGACCAGGTGGGACAGGGGCCAAGGAAACTGAGTTATAAGGGGGGGGGTCATGGGGGGGTCCTAGGAAGGAGGCCCGGATCTCCCGAGTCATCAAAAAGTAGACTACCAGGGGCACCTGGGTGGCTCAGTCGTTAAAGCGTCTGCCTTCAGCTCAGGTCATGATCCTGGAGTCCTGGGATCAAGCCCCACATAGGGCTCCCTGCTTGGTGGGGAGCCTGTTTCTCTCAAAAAAAAAAAAAAAAAAAAAAAAAGTAGACTACCAGCCTCTGCCTGGGGCAGATGAACTTTACCTCCACTGCCTGGGCCATCTTGAACCCCTGTGCAGCTTGGGTCAGGCCACCTGCTCCAAGGAGACCCACTAGGCCCAGCTGCCCCCAACTTGTTCTTCCTGGCCTCTGGGTGGAAATGGCACCGTCTATGTGGTTCGGTGTGGGTCTGTGTGGTTCAGATGGCTTCGCAGGCCCTGCTGAGAACCCTCTATCCCCTCCCCCCAACCCAGGCGGTGACCACAGCCCTGAAGACTCGGCATCACAACACTGAGGACACTTCTAGCTTCATTGGTGTGGTGCAAGCCATTGTCCACACGGCCGGTGGCTGGGCAGCTGCCTCAGACCCCAGGAAAGGCGGGGAGCCTGCTGGCTACTGAGTGCTTGGGGTGGGCAAGGCTTCCTGGCAACCTAGGGATGAGATTCCCCGCTGGGGCCAGAGTGGAACTTGGAGGGATTTGCTTCCCCCTGTGAGTGACAAAGCAGTGCAATAAATGGGGGTCGCAGCGTGAGGCTCTGGGCAGCCTTGCTGGCCCAGCTCCCATATCACTGGGCCTCAGTATCCTATGTGTGAATTGGAGCTGTACGGTGAGGAAGGGTGGAGAGGCGGGATTCAGAGGTCATAACCTCTCAGGTGCTGGAGCTAGTCTGAGAACGTACATGAGAGTCCGGCCAGTGGGTGAGTGGAGACGGGACCCACTCAGACCAATCACTGTCCTTCCTCACCTTGAGCCCCAGGACCAGGGGGCCAGGTCCTCCCTTTTCTGGCCTGGGCTATGGCACTTCCTAGTATCAACCACCAGGGGGCGCTGAAGCCCTGGCGTTTACTTGGCCAGTGGGCCGCCAAGAGATGCTTATAACCCCGCTACCTCGTCTGCCTGGCGGGTGCCCCGGGGTTCACACTGTGGAGGATACATGGAGGTGAACCCGAGGTCTGAAGAGTGGGATTGGGCAAGAGGCTGGAGCAAAACGTCTTGGTCAGAGCCAGGCCTAGGGGGTTTTCCAAGCACAAACCCAGAATGAAAACCAAGCTGTGATCAGCTCCAGAAAGAAGCCCGGTTCTCAGGGAACAGTGAGCCAGGAGAGGTCCCCAGATCCCAAGGGTTAGGGCTTGGACCTGTGGGCAGCTGGAGAGTGCAGCCCAGAAAGAGGGGCCTAGAGGGGACTAATGAGACACAGCGGCCTGCCTCCTCCCCCAGGCGCCAGCCTCTCCCGCCATCCCTCAGGGGCTGTTAACTGGATATGATCTCTGACTGAGGAGCTGTGAGAAGCCGGGGTGGGCAGGAGAGGGTGGGTCACAGCCTGATGGCCACCCATGCCCCTGACCAGGGAGCCTAAGCGGGGACCCCTGAGGGCAGGGGCACAGGGGCCACCCCAAGTCTGGGCTCTCCCTCAGGAGACTGGAAAACTTGGTGTTTCTAAAGTGCCCACGAGGAAATGGAGTTTTGTGTCTGCCAGAGTCTGGGCCCTGAGCCCGGGAGGGTGATACATCCGGGGTCCCCTGGGGACGGGATGGAGGCTTGACTGGTGGGAAGTGCAAGTCTCCTCAGCTTTCATTTTGGCCCTAGAGGAAAGGTCATGGCCCCATTTGGAGGAGAGAAGACTGAGGCCTGAGGGGCTAGTCTCGCTCTGGGTGGAGGTTAACTCCTTGGGTTTCTGCATATGGGCTGAGCACACACAGTTCCCCAGGCCCCGTGGGCCTCCGCTGTGGGCTCCACCAGGTGCAGGGGGACTTGGTTTCCTCTCTTTCCTTCCCATTGTCTCCTGCACAAGGATATCAGGCCTTTCCCAGCTCAGTCTGTCCAGCCATACCTCTAGCCAGGCCTAGCATGACGCTCTTTCCTCTCCTGGGACTCGGCTCCTTCAGTCCCTGCCTCCTGGCCTCAGCCTGATCAGGACGGCTGTGGAGATGGGGGAATGTGCCATTCTTAGCACGCCAGACCCCTCTGTCTGCTGCCCCTGCTTTCCCAGAGGGTGGGCAGGCCCTGGGCCAGCAATGCACATTGTTTCTGGGTTGAGCCATGTCACTGTGGTATGGGAGACAGTGGGGACAGAAGAAGGTGCCCACAGCCCTCCCCCCTGCCCCCCCCCTCCCAGACAGCTGTGGAAACAGGCCTGTTGGAGAGACTGCCTGGCTGACCAGGGGCTCGGGTGGGGGCCTGGCAGGCTGTGTGGCTGTGTGGGCGGTTCGTCTGTTGTACTAGGAGGTGTCGAGAGGCCTGGGGTGGGCGATGCTCAGCTGGGGAGGAAGCCAGAGACTATAGGGGGGGTAGTGGGAGCTGTGTGGGAGGGAGTCCAGCCTGGACCCTGCACCCTGTGCTCCCACTGAGCCTGGTCAAGAAGGGCGTCAATGGGTCCCCCCCCACCCAGTTGCCTCCCCATTGGGTAACCCGAGGCCTAGGCAGGGGACCATCCAGACCAGTGTTCCCAGGGGAGGAGGCACAGCCTGCCCAGATGGACACAGGGAAGCGGACACACGGCCAGGGAAGTGCAGTGACCCAGACAGGAGGGCAGCCTCACTCTCAGGAGGCCTATGGTGGTATTCTGACAGCAGGCCCCAGGGGTGGGTGGCCTGGTGGGTAGTGGGCCAGATGTAGGCCCTGTTTACTTTCCTCACACAGAGGTCTTGTAGTCTTGGGTGTTTGATGTGGATCGGGAAGCTGAGCTCACTCCTGGTCACACCAGTTTCCTGGCTAGGCCATGACTGAGCTGGGACTTGAACCCGGATCCTGAGTGACATTGCCTTGGGTCCTGCAATCCCTCTGTCTCTGACCCTCTTCAGCCCCATGTCTGGGCCCCAGACATCCTCAGTGTCCTCTGGCTCTGGGGATGCTGAGGAAATCTTGCTGGGCGCAACCCCACCAAGGAGGTGGGAGGTGGGGTGCCCATGCAGCCCCCTTGTCCCTCTGTGGTGGATCCAGGGGAGGGGACAGGGCAGGTCTGAGTCCTGCTGTCCTGGCTCCCTCGGGGCGGGAGGTGCCAAGTCCCCAAGCACGTGGGGTGGGATAGCCCTGGGCAGGCTGTGGGAATGAGGGAGTTAACGGTGGTGGCTTGCTCCTCTCTGAGAGGAAAACTCCCCATAAACGCCCTGCTCCCTGGCCTCCTGCCAGGGCCAAGAACAGGGGCTGAAAACTGGAAGTTCAGGCAAGCGGCCAGCTCTGCCTCTAGCAGGCACTTGAGCAGGACAGCAGCCCTGTCGCTGCTGGCGGCTTGTCTGTATGCCCATCGGTCCGCCCAGGGGCCTCCAATCATCTGTAAGCCTGTCTGTCCATCTGTCTACAATCCTGTCTCTGTCCAGTGTCTCTCTGACCGTCCTTCTCTTCCTAGCCTATGTTCAGCTGTCTAGCCTGTCAATCCGTTTGTCTGTCTCTGGCTTCCATCTGTTCATCTGTCCCATCACCCGTGAATCTGTGCATTCGTCCGTCCACCTGAGGCTCCACTCTGAGCCTCAGAGCCATGGCCCAAGGCCGCAGGGTCACGGCCAGCATGGTCCTGCTGGGGTTGGGGCTGGCCCTGGCCATTGTTGTGCCAGCCGTGGTCCTCTCTCGCCGCCACACCAGCTGTGGCTCCCAGGCCTTTAGCCGCGCTGCAGTCGCTGCTGACTCCAAGGTCTGCTCGGACATTGGACGGTGAGTAAGATGTGGGTGGAAGCTGGGTGGTTCTCAGTGGCTGGCCCCTCCTGGAGACTCTGTAACTGGTGGTGAGAATGCGGAGAAGGTGTGTGTATAAGTGTGTGTATGTGTGTGTGTGTGCATGTGTGTGCACATAGTGGGGGCTGCACAGCTTCCAGCAAGGAAGCAGCCCCAGGACCCTTGAGCAAGAGGCAGGTGTGCGCATGAGACAGAAAGGGGTTTGGGGATATTGACAGATGTGGTGTATGAGTCTTTTCCTAGCTCCGGGTCTCAGGAGACCCGGAGAGGGCACCGCCACAGTGTCACCGGTCTGGCCCAGGCTGACCCTGATGACTAGTGCTTGGCCATTTAGAGAAGCCACAGCTGTTCTCCAAAGCTGGGGATTTTTCCCAGAAGCGAGGGCAAGACCTGGCCTGTCAGTGTGCACTCAGTGCTGTCCAGGGCCAGTTTCTCACCTGGGCCCAGGACCTGGGAAACCTGTCCTGGCCAGCACCATGTCCCCCACTGCCTTCCCTTCTGATGTCTGGGCCTGGGGCCCAGCCAGGGACTGCTGGATGTTTGGGGCTAGTGCAAGGTGGGTGTTAGAGAGGGGCCCCAGCTGGTGTTTTCCAGCCCTTTTCCAGGAAGCCCAGCCCATGGAAGGCTTCCTCTGCCCACCGGGGCAGAATAGAGCAGGACACCCCTCCTGGCTCTTGGCCCCCAGCCCAGGCTAGTGAGAAGCCCAAGCAGTCATCCCCCTCCCGGCTGGCTGGGTCTGTTTCCTGGAATAACTGCCTCATGGATCATTGTCAGGATCAGAAGTGCTTTGTAAGCCGAGGGGACAGTCCCGGAGCAAGGGGGAGCGTGGCCAAGTCCTCACCCAGGTGGCATTCCGTGCCACCTTTGTTTTGGCTTCCTCGTTCCTGCAAACTTTAACCTTCTGTTTCATTCATTCGCCTCCTCCTTCGTTCCTTCCTCCCTTTGTCTGTCCACCTGTCTTTCCCTACCTGGTCCTCTTTCCCCTCCCTCAGGGCTCCTTCAAGGATGAGGGTGGCAGCTCCAGCGGCATGGCCTCCCCAGGGGCCTCCCCCCCCTCCATGCTCTGGAGAGCATGCAGAGGTGCCGAGTCCACCAGAGCCTAGAGTTGTAAAGAGGCAAACAGGGCCTGGGCTTCAGGCCCCAGAGACCCCTGATGGGGATGTGGCCCCTGGCAGTGGGAGCCACTGCCACCTTTCTCTGTGGGGGGTCTGGGCCCATTGTGTCTCCCGGAGACTTTGTGGGGGGACCTGTATGGCATGTCTTGCTGTGTATGTGAGGGTCAGTGTTGGGGGGATCTCTGCTCGGAGCCCATGATGCCCTCTGCAAGTTTCCTTGGTGAGGAGAGAGGATGTGGTTTCTCCCCCTGTGTTTTGTGTTTGTTGGAAAGCACTCTCCACTTCTTGTTCTTGTTTTAAGAAGCCCGGAGTGGGAGGGAGCCTGGAGCTGGCCCCAGCTGATGTGGAACATGGAACAGGAGACCCTGGCTGGGCTGGGGACCTCCTGGCTTAGATCCCTCCCCTTGAGGGCTCCTGGCCATGCTGCTGCAGGCTCTGAAGGAAGCTGGCGGTCTGAAGCCCCCTCTCCTTCCTCCCCACTGTCCCCCCGCTTTCCCATCGCTGTCCCTTCTCTCCAGCAGGGCCTCCCAGACCCAGTCTTCTCCTCCCCAGCCAGCACCAGGTTGACTCCTTTGGGGTTGGGCCTTCTGCTGCAGCCTCCTGGGGGAGGTTTTTTTTTGTTTTGTTTGTTTTTAGTTTTTGTTTTTTAAGATTTTGACTCCCCACTGAGCGGGGAGCCTGATGTGGGATTTGATCTTGGGACCCCAGGATCATGACCTGAGCCTAAGGCAGACCCTTAACTGACTGAGTCACCTAGGCGTCTCTGGGGGAAGGTTCTTAGGTTGGCATGAGTGAGGACCCAGCACCATGAGGAATGTATAGACCCATGGTGACAACGAGGTCCCTTGCTCTCTAGTTTATCATCTTCCAGCACTAGGTCCCAGCGTGTTAAGCTTGTGTGCAAACTGTGTTCTGAGGCTCAGAGTAAGTGCTCGTCTTTTAGGGAGACTGCATGAGCTTCAGGGTAGTGGTGGCTTTTAGGTTTGTGACATGTGTCTGCTGTGGCCACTTGGAAATACCTGCCGTTCCACAGGATCCTCAGTGGAACGATTCACTGCTTTTCCCAGAATCCAGTGGGATTCATTGCTGAACTTGATTTATAAGGAAACTAGGTCTGTACAGAAGGGAGCTGCCTGGTGTCACAGAGTGAGCAGGCCCAGCTGGGACTGTCCTCTGCTGCCCCTGCAGGGGAGGAAACTGTCCCGAGCTGCTGGAGGGGTGGGGTCCTCCCAGAGCCCTCCATCGCCTATCCTGGATCCAAATGCCTGCCCAGCCTCTAGCAGGCCTGTAAAAGCCAGAGCTTTACTCGTAAAGGGAGTAGTTGTAGAAGACGATGGGTGGGGTAGGGGGGCACCTGGGTGGCTCAGTGGGTTGGGGCCTCTGCTTTCGCCTCAGGTCATGATCTCAGGGTCCTGGGATCGAGCCCCACATCGGGCTCTCTGCTCAGTGGGGAGCCTGCTTCCCTCCTCTCTCTCTGCCTGCATCTCTGCCTGCTTGTGATCTCTCTCTGTCAAATAAATAAATAAAATCTTAAAAAAAAAAAAAAAAAAAGGAAGAAGAAGAAGAGGATGGTGGGGTCCAGAGCTCTCCAGAGCGCTCCAGAACATTGGAGTCTGGGCTGCAAAGATGGGGATGGGATTGGCCCTGAGAGCTGGGTCTTATCAGCTGCTCCAGCCCCATCCAGTGGTCTGGGGGGGTCATGCTCTTAGCACAGAGGAGAGCAGGGACTCTAGCAAGTGGTTGCAACCTTTGAGCCTCAGTTTCCTCACCTGTGAAACGGGACTCATGCCAGCACTTCCCTCATGGGGGTTGGGGGGACGCATGAAGCTTGCCTTGCCAGTAGGTGCTCCCTCGATGTCAGCGGCCTGACCGTTAACTGTTAACATTGGCTTGGACTGGAGTATGGGTCAGCATCTCAGGACCCCGAGTTAGGGCCTGGAGTCAGAGCAGGGAGCCTATGGTGGGGAAGGCTCATAGGGGTTAGGGTGTGACCCCACCCCTTCCTTCCGCCCCAGCTCCTATGACCCTCGTGGTTCTCTGGACTCCTGGCCAGCTCCCCAGGAAATTACTGCATTTCCTCCCCTCTGGGGCCATGCCTGTGGAAACTGCCCATGTGCCTGGACACTGTGCACCCACATGTGGCAGTCTGTCTACGTGGCTGAGTGTATGACAGCAGTGGTGGTGACAGCAGCCCCTTGGCTCCTTGGGGACAGACGTGGCAGAAATCTCTGACTGTTCTGCACGCAGCTCTCTGCGGACTAGGACTGCTCCCACTCACAGTCGAAAATGTTCAGGATGCCTGGATGGCTCGGTAGAGCATATGACTCTTGATCTTGGGGTCATGAGTTTGAGCCCCATGTCGGGTAAAGAGTTCACTTAAAAAACAAAGCAAAATGAAAAAACAGGCTCAGGGAGGTTGAATCCTGCGCCCTGTCTCATGCAGTTGGAATGCAAGGGTGGTTTAACATAATTTAGGAGACAGAAAAATTATTTGATTGTCTTGGTAATGCAGAAATGCATTTGATGTAAAATTTGCATTTGTAGGCATTTGATGTAAAACCTGATAGGAAAGTGGACAAAAAACTTTATTTTATTTTATTTATTTTTTGGGGGGGTTAGCCAAGGTATTTCTTTCTTTTCTTTCTTTTTTTTTTTTTTAAGATTTTATTTATTTATTTGACAGATAGAGATCACAAGTAGGCAGGCAGGCAGAGAGAGAGGAGGAAACAGGCTCCTTGTCGAGTAGAGAGCACAATGTGGGGCTCGATCCCAGAGCCCTGAGATCATGACCTGAGCCGAAGGCAGTGGCTTAACCCACTGAGCCACCCAGGCGCCCCTGGACAAAAATATTTAACAGAAACTTCATAGTAGAGGATATTTGAATGGCCAGGAATCACAAGCCCTCAACATTAGGCATGGATTTGCTTATCCTCTGTCTCAGCTACCACAAAGGCAAGGACTTTGACCATGCGGTTACCACTGTGCCCCCAGGACAATGGCTGCATTGCAGACCGTAGGTGCTGTGTTCCTATTTGATGAAGGATCCTGCAGGTAGAGAAGCTTGTATGCCCCTCATGCATCCACAAGGCCCACTGACTTGTACTCTGTTATACACATTCATAGGCACGGTGGCCCTGGCTCAGGACCCCTTGGGCTGGAGTTCCCACTCACCAGCTACACGATACAGGGCACGTGATTTAACCTCCCTGAGTTGGGGTCTTTTTTTTTTTTTTTTTAAATAAACTCTATACTCAATGTAGGGCTCAAACTCATGACCCTTGGATCAAGAATCACATGCTTAGCTGCATTTCACAAAATTTTTTGCGATTGTTTTGGCTATTTCCCCCCTCAATGCTTTTATATATATATTTAAGATTTTATTTATTTATTTGACAGAGAGAGAGATCACAAGTAAGCAGAACAGCAGGCAGAGATAGAGGGGGAAGCAGGCTCCCTGCCAAGCAGATAGCCTAACACAGGGCTTGATCCCAGGACCCTGAGATCATGACCCAAGCTGAAGGCAGAGGCTTAACCCACTGAGCCACCCAGGTGCCCCTCAATGCTCATATTTTTATGTTTTTAAAGATTTATGTATTTATTTGAGAGAGAGAGAGAGAGAGAGCATGAGCTGGAGGGGCAGCGGGAAAGGGAGAGAGAATCTCAAGTAATCTCAGCACTGAGGGCAGAGCCCAACATAGGGCTCTATCCCACAACCCTGAGACCATGACCTGAGCTGAAATCAAGTCTGATGCTTAACTGACTGAGCCACCCAGGTACCCCTGTTTTTATCTTGAAAAAGTTTTAAACCCACAGAAAAAGAGAAAGAATGCCACTTATACTTCACTTAGGTTCACCAATTGTTAATGTTTCACCTCATTTTCTCTCTGTCCATATGTTATCTATCTACATTTTTAAAAAGTTGCATTAATCATTGCACTTTATCCCTAAATACTTAGGTACATATCTACTATGAATAAGATCAGTCTCCTATATAACATTGATACCATTATCACCCTCAAGAAACTTGACCTTGATATAATAGTAGTATTTGATACTTCATCCAATTCAAATTTTCCCAGTTGATCCAATAAACCTGTCACCTATTATCTATAATCTATCTCTTTAGATATCTCTTTAGATCCAGTATCTAATTAGTGATCATCATTTTTTTTTTAGATTTATTTATTTATTTATTCATGTGACAGACAGAGATCACAAGCAGGCAGAGAGAATGAGAGGGGGAAGCAGGCTCCCTGCTGAGCAGAGAGCCGGATGTGGGGCTCGATCCCAGGACCCTGGGATCATGACCTGAGCCGAAGGCAGAGGCTTTAACCACTGAGCCACCCAGGCGCCCCAGTGATCATCATTTTTTAAAGTCTCCTTTAATCTAGAACTATCTCCTGCTTTTTTTAAAAAAAGATTTTATTTTATTTTATTATTTTATTTTTGACAGAAAGAGACACAGTGAGAGAGGGAACACAAGCAGGGAGAATGGGAGAGGGAGAAGAGGCTTCCCACTGAGCAGGGAGCCTGATGTGGGGCTTGATCCCAGGACCCTAGGATCATGACCTGAGCTGAAGGCAGACTCTTAACTGAGCCACCCAGGTGCCCCTATCCCTTGCTTCTTAAAATACAAACTGATCTTCTATGACATTAACAGTTTTTTTTTTTTAAAGATTTTATTTATTTTATTTGACAGAGAGAGAGATCACAAGTAGGCAGAGAGGCAGGCAGAGACAGAGGGGGAAGCAGGCTCCCCGCTGAGCAGAGAGCCCGATGCGGGGCTCGATCCCAGGACCCTGAGATCATGACCTGAGCCGAAGGCAGCAGCTTAATCCACTGAGCCACCCAGGCGCCCCGACATTAACAGTTTTTAAAGATTGATTGATTGATTGATTGAGAGCATGTGAGTGGGGGGAGGGGCAGGGGTGAGGCAAAAGAGAATCTCAAGCAGACTTCCCGTTGAGCTTGGAGCCTGATGTGGGGCTCAATCCCATGACCCTGAGATCATGACCTGGAATGGAAATCAGGGGTAAGCTGCCTAACCAACTGAGCCAGCCAGGTGCATTATAACATTAACATTTTTAAAGAAGCCTGTCCCCTTGAATCACACAGCCTTGCTTTACAATCTTGGTTTGTCTGATTATTTTCTCATTATCAGATTCTGGTTCAACACGAAAGCTCCCCCATCATTAGTGATGTTAAGTTGGATCATTTCATGAAGGTGGTATCTTCTAGATCTCTTCATTGTAAGGCTATTATTTTCTTTATTAAATTAGTAATATATGTTCTGATACTTTGAGACCAGATGAATATCCTTTTTTCAAACAACACTTGACCCCCTGTTTTAGCATCTATTTTGGTCCTTGTCTGAATAAATTCGTGTTTGCAAAAAGGTGATTTCTAAACCTGTCATTTCTTCAACATTCATGAGTTCGTATTCTTCTGTCAAAAAGATCCCCTCCTCCCCAACCTAGATGTTCTTGAATGTCACTGTTGACTCAAGGATTTTTTCAATTCATTGTGTTATAATCCATCCCTGTTCTTCTTTTTGATCCCCAAGTTGTCACAAATTTGACCAATGGGAGCCACTCTAAGCCAGCAACTATATTCTTTTACGCAAACCCATTAGTCTTAGAAAATTTTCTTGACTTCCTGCCCCAAATGTTCCAAGATCTACTTGTACATTCCCTCAGCCAGATCTGAAATCAGGAATCAGTAGAGTATAGTATTTCAGAAACCAAGATCTGAGGGCTAGGGATGTTCACGGAGACAGGGAAGACATTGCTTCTACATTGTGTCCATGAACGGAAGCAGAAAAATGTACAAATATCTTGAGTCTGTACCAAGACCTCCAGCTGAGATCCATGACCATAGGCTTCTTTCCATCTTCCTCTGTCTGACACTGTGTGTCTCTTCCACGATGGTCAAAGAAGTTCCCATCAATGTTAGTATATTTACATATTGGCTCTATTCCCAATAACCACAAAATAGTTTCAAAATTACTTCAATAAGACCACTATGAACAACAAGTCTACTAAGTAAAATCTGAGATGTCTTTGCAGGTTTGTTGTTGTTTGTTTTTGTTTTATTGTCCTGAGGCTATATTACATAAAAGATCAGTGGTGAAATTAAATTATTTTTCCTGTGTGGTTATCAGTTCAATATACCATTAGCTTATTTTTTTTCAGTTTGTATTGTTTTAGGGTTTCCGTTTTGTTTTAATTTTATTTTTGACTATAAGTCAAAACTATGTAAAGAGATATCCTCAAAGATCTCATTCACATTACCTTCATCCTGTTCCTACTTAGTCTTTTAGAGGGAATAATTTTCATTGGTCTCTAATTTCTTTTTTTCCTGTTTTTTTTTAACTTACATATCATTCTTTTCATTTTCTTTTTTGCTCTTTCCTTTCTTTTTTATTTTTTTTTAAATAATTTTTTATTTTTTTAAATAAACATATAATGTATTATTAGCCCCAGGGGTACAGGTCTGTGAATCGCCAGGTTTACACACTTCACAGCACTCCATAGCATGTACCCTCCCCAATGTCCATAACCCCACCATCTTCCCTTTCTTTTTGCTATTATTTCTGTGTTTCTGTTTGAAAAACAAGCAAATATATCACTTATTGTCTCTTTTTTGCCATAGCTTTTTATATCAAGAAAGACTTGTATTTTTGCCATAATGGTTATTATATTTCCGTTGATATCTTTATTGTATATTATATATGCAATTATAATATTAGATGTATAATTATGGTACTTTTAATTCTGCTTTTTTGGAATATTATTTGTTTGCTCCTCTGATGATTAAACTAGGCTATGGTGCCTAGTCATTTGGTCAAATACTAGTCTAGAGTTTGCTCTGAGGGTATTTTTTAGATGTGATTAACATTTCATTCAGCTGACTTTAATAAAACATTACCCCAAATGTGGGTGGGCCGCATCTAATCAGTTGAAGGTCTAAAATGCAAAACCAGGTTTATCAGAGAAGGAATTCTGCCTCAAATCTATGACATAAAAATCCCATCTGGGGGGCGCCTGGGTGGCTCAGTCCGTTAAACCTCAGCTCTGGTCATGATCCCAGGGTCCTGGGATGGAGAACTGCATCAGGTTCTCTGCTCAGTGGGGAGCCTACATCTCCCTCCACCCCCCATTCATTCTTTCCCTCTCTCTCTGAAATAAATAAAATTAAAAGGTTAAGAAAAAAAAATCCCATGTATGTTTCTATCCTCGTGGCCTGCCCTACAGATTTTGAACTTGCCAGCTTCTACAATAACATGAAACAATTCCTTAAAATAAAAATCTCTCTCTACATCTATCCCATTAGACTTATAGACTTCCCTACTAGGAGTAATATTGAAACTACCTAGAAACCTCTTTTTTCCCCTGTTCCCTTTCTTTCCTAAGAGGATATAAAGGGATATGGGATATCTTTTTACTCTCAATTAATACCTAGCCGTCAATCAATAACCTTATTCTACTTCTTACATAGCCTCCCCATTCACACTCCCATCCTCCTTTTTTTTTTAAATCCACACAATAGGCCTCACTACCCATAATAGCTAAAGCTGTTTCTACTATGTTTTCAGTTAATTTTCTCTTTCCACCAAATGAGTTTTCTGTCCAGACAATCATTAAAAGGAAAATTTTCATTGGTTCGTTTAACACAGCCAAACATCTGGTTTCATGTGCAATAACACAGGCACCTTTGCTTTTATCAATACTAGGGCCTGTAAACCAGAGTATTTTTTTTTAACCTGCCATTGACTGGCCCATAAGTCAAAGACAACAGTCATGTCCTCAAAACAAAATCCCCACTCCATTTTTATGGTTGTACTGTGCCTCCATTTTCAGAAAAATAAGCATTACATTGCTATCCCGTTTCCATAATAACTATCATTTTTAGTCTAAGATCTATGGGTAATTATATATTTAATTCCTACTCTCACTCATGTCGGAATCTTTCCCGTTATTTTGGTTGTCTGATGTCTGTTCTCTATAAGATTCTTCAGAAAGTTTTCATGCTGGAAATATTCACTGAGTTCTTGCATGTCCATAACAAATAGTTTGCGGCCTTCGTAGGTGACGGTCAGTTTAGCTGGATATAAAATCATTGTTCACATTTCCTTTCCTTGAATGTGTTGATTATAACCCTTCCTCAGTCCTGGCACAAAGCATTGCTGTTGAAAAGTCTGATTGCAATCTGATTTTCTTTCTCCTGTAAGAGAGTTAATCTTTTTATCTAGATGCCAAAAAATTTTGTTAATAAAGTCTGATAGGTTTATTAGAGTATACCTCAGTGTTGGCTATTCTGAATTGATTTCCTAATGTAGTGAAGTGCCCTTTTCAATACAGAGTAAATTTTATAGTTTTTTTTTCTCTTTAAATCAGGAAAGTTATCTTGAATTATATTGTTTATTATTCATTCTGTCCCAAAGATTTGGATTTCCACCTTGGGACTCCTATTAAGTGTACATTTGATATTCTTGCCTATCTTTTGTATTTTAAAATCTCTTTTTCATTAAAAAATTTCCCCTTTTCATCTTCTCTTTCATTTAGGGAACCTCTGTAGGTATTTGCTCTGTGTTTATCTTTGTTCAGCCTTCATTTCTTTTTCATTTTTTTAAAAGATTTTATTTATTTATTTGACAGAGAGACAGAGATCACAAGTAGGCAGAGAGGCAGGCAGAGAGAGAGGGGGAAGCAGGCTCCCCGCCAAGCAGAGAGCCTGATGCAGGGCTCGATCCCAGGACCCTGAGATCATGATCCAAGCCAAAAGCAGAGGCTTTAACCCACTGAGCCACCCGGTGCCCCACAGCCTTCATCTCTGAGAGTTTTTTCTCCTATGTTCTATTCTTTCCTGAGTTCTATAATTTTGGTTTTTTTTTCTATAATTTTTAAAAAAGATTTTATTTACTTATTTATGAGAGAGAGAGAGAGAGAATGAAAGTACAAGCAGCTGGAGCAGGAGCCAGAGGGAGAAGCAGGCTTCCCACTAAGCAAGGAGCCCGATCCAGGACCCTACCCTAGATCACAACCTGAGCTGAAGGTGGAGAGTTAACCGACTGAGCCACCCAGGTGTCCCTATAATTCTGTTTTTTAATTCCTCTTTTCCAGTCTCTTCATGGGCAGTTTTTCTAATTCTGATGTCTGCTGCCCCTTCATTGCCTCTGTAATCCTTCTAACTTATTTTGGCACATCCTGAAATACTAATTTGCTGTTTACATCTGATTTGTAAGCTTGTCTTTCTGGTATGGGGTGTGACTTCAACATGTTTTTTTTGTTCACGTTCAAGCAAGATGAATTTTCCTATACGTTTAGGCTGGAAGGCGGGTCAAAATAGTTTTTATCAGTTCATGGCTCTTGAATTCCTTCTGCTGTTTCTGCAAAATGATTGGAAATATATATGGTCTCCTACTTTCTGATAACTGTTTTCTCTTTCCTTTGACTCTGTGGTTCCAGTCCCGTTCAGTTTGCTTCTACTAAAGCAGCTTCTCATCAGGGCGGCTCCCTCTGCCCTGAAGGAGAACGTTGGTTTATTTGTTTTGAGAGTTCTCAGGATCCAGAACTATTTGGCAGCATGCCTTCCCTTGGCCTTCCCTTTCACTCACGCATAATCTGGTGCCAAACCCAACCTTTAACACTCCTCTGAGTAAAGGTTCTCAGATTGTTTGGTCCTCCAGACTTCCCTGTGTGGCCCTGAGGTGAATGTGGGAATTCTTCAGACCCACTGCCTCCCTTCCCCAACATATAGTGTGTTATTAGTTTTAGGGGTAGAGGTCTGTGATTCATCAATCTTATATAATACCCAGTCCTGATTACATCACGTGCCCTTCTTAATTCCCATCACCCAGTTACCCCATCCCCTTACCCCCCCCCCCCGACCTCCTGCAACTCTCAGTTTGTTTCTTATGACTAAGAGTCTCTTATGGTTGGTCCCCTTCTGATTTTGTCTTGTTTTATTTTTCCCTCCCTTTGCCCATGAACCTCTGTTCTGCTTCTTAAATTCCACATGAGCGAGATCATAAAATTGTCTTCTGGTTGACTTATGTTGCTTGGCACAATACCTTCTAGTTCTGTCCACATTATTGCAAATGGCAAGATTTCATTTTTTTAATGGCTGAGTAATATTCTATTGTGCGCACACGGGCGCGCGCACACACACACACACACACACCACATCTTCTTTACCCATTCATATGTCCATGGACATCTGGGCTCTTTCCATAGTTTGGCTGTTGTGGATGTTGCTGCTATAAACATTGGGGTGCACATGCCCCTTCGGATCACTACATCTGTATCTTTATGGTAAATACCCAGTAGTGCGATTGCTGGGTCGTAGGGTAGCTCTGTTTTCAACTTTTTGAGAAATCTCCACAGTTTTCCAGAGTGGCTGCACCAGCTTGCATTCCCACCAACAGTGTAAGAAGGTTCTACATGGGGGTTTTCTTTTCTTTTCTTTTTAAATACTTTATTTATTTATTTGAGAGAGAGAGCGGGAGAGAGAGCACACGCAGGGAGGAGAGGGAGAAGCAGGCTCTCTGCTGAGCAGGGAGCCCGACACAGGGCTCAATCCCAGGGCCCTGAGATGATGACCTGAGCCGAAGGCAGATGCTTAACCAACTGAGCCACCAAGGCGCACCTGTGTGGAGGCGGTTTCTAAGTCATTTGTATTATTTCAGTTCCGTGAAACTTGCTGATATGTTTATATAAATATTTTATGTGTTCTTGAACGTTCTTGTGTGTTCAGCTTCATGACTGTTGGATGCTGCGTCCTGCACATGTCGGCTCAGTCATCTTATCATAGTGGTGACATCCAGATCTTCTATAGCCTCACTGATTTTTCTCCTGCTGATTTTAGAAGTTTCTGAGAGAGTATGTTAGTCTCCTCCCATGTATATTTGTCTATTTCTTTGCATGCTGCCAAGTTTTGCTTTATATGTTTTTTAATCTGTTAAGTGTGCACACATCCAGATTTTTATATCTTTCTATTGAGTTGAGCTTTTTATGATATTAACGTGTCACTGTTATTTCTAATAATGTTTTTCTTCTTAAAGGCTACTTTGTCTGAAATTAATATAGTTATACATGTTGGTTAATGTTCACATGATATATATATATTTTTGTTGTTGTTGTTGTTGTTGTTTTATCCCTACGTCTCTTAATACATTTTCTCTATGTTCTTTACTTTTTTTCCTTCTGTATTTAGATTTTGATATTTTTGTATTGAATTAATCTTTTTTTGAAAAAAATCTGTGTCTAGGGTGCCTGGGTTGGCTCAGTTGTTTGAGCATCTGCCTTCGGCTCAGGTCATGATCCCAGGTCCTGGGATAGAGCCTCACATGGGGCTCCCTGCTCAGCGGGGCATCTGCTTCTCCTTCTGCTTCTGCCACTCCTCCCTGCTCATGCTCTTTCACTCCCTGTCACTCTCGTACTCACTCAAATAAATGAATAAAAATCTTTAAAAATTTTTGTGTCCAGGGGCGCCTGAGTGGCTCAGTGGGTTAAGCCGCTGCCTTCGGCTCAGGTCATGATCTCAGGGTCCTGGGATCGAGTCCCGCATCGGGCTCTCTGCTCAGCAGGGAACCTGCTTCCTCCTCTCTCTCTGCCTGCCTCTCTGCCTACTTGTGATCTCTCTGTCAAATAAATAAGTAAAATCTTAAAAAAATTTTTGTGTGTGTGTCCAATCTCTTATTAATGCACTGTTAGCATTGAGCTCCTAATTCCATGTTTTATCATTGCCATTTCTCTGGGGAAATCCTTCATCTTGTCTTTTATATCCTTAAATGTAGTTATTTAAAATCTGTGGTCAGACAGTTTCATAATCTGGAGGTCCCATGGGTCTCTTTCTCCTATTGTTTGTGCTTTCTCTTGGGCTTTGTTTATGTTGTATTATTACTGCCTTGTTTGCTTGGTTATTTTGAAGACAGCCTTTGCAGAGTGTGTCAAAAATTGTTCAAGAAAATTGTTAGAAATAATTTGAGGTCCAGAATACCAACATTCTGGAATGACTTTAATTCCATTTGACTGAGAGTTGATTTGAAGCTGGGCCACTGGGCTTGTCAGGCCTGGCCCGTTTCTCGTTTTACCCCCAGAGTGAGGACAACCCATCGCAAGTCCGGTTCACCAGCACACCCAGGCTCCGGCCACACAATGATGTCAAAAGCACTATGTGGCTTCTTGGCCCCTTCTTTCAGAACTGGCAAACATTTTGAGGAGGGAAAGCTATCTCCAAATGCCAGACTCCTCTGTCTCTAGGCCTGCATTTCTTTCCTGCCTGTGATGCCTTTATTTATTTTTTTTTTTAAAGATTATTTATTTATTTGAGAGAGAAAGGACATGAGCAGGGGTGGGGGAGCACGGAGGGGAGAAAAAAGCAGGCTCCTGCAGAGCCCGATGCAGGGCTAGATCCCAAGACACAGATGGTGACCAGAGCCAAGGGCAGACACTTAAAGGACTGAACCATCCAGGCACAACCCCCGTCCCCCGTCCCCTGCCCCCGTGATGTTTTAAAGTAGATGTTTTCCCTTTGTCTGGCTCTTCTAGTGGTCTGTGGGAAATTTAATCCGAATGATTTTGTTTCCCATTACAGCGATGTCTGATTTACATTTTGACAGACGATTTTGTTAAAACAGAAGGGGGATGGCAGATGTTGGGGACCAAGGAGGAGGCCGTTGCAATAACCCAGTAAGAGATGCCTGTGGCTTGGATCTGGGGATGAAAGAAAGTGACCAACCAAGAGTGGCTCCAGCGTTCACAGCCTAAGCAAATGGGTGAAGGGTTATGTCCTTTTCTAAGATAATGATGGTAGAAAGGGAGCCATTTTGGGGGGCAGAGGTAAGAAGGAAGGAAATGGAGTTTAGGTCACATTGAGAGGGAAATGCCCTGGCGCCTGTGTGGCTCAGCCATTAAGCATCTGCCTTCAGCTCATGTCATGATCCTGGGGTCCTGTGTTCCAGCCCTGTATTGGGCTCCCTGCTTGGCGGGAAGCCTGCTTCTCCCTCTCCCAGTCCCCCTGCTTGTGTTCCCTCTCTCTCTGTGTTTCTCTCTGTCAAATAAATAAAATCTTAGAAAAAGAAAGTGAAATACCTCAAATAAAGACTTAAGAAAGAAACAAACAAACCCAAACCAAATAAAACAAAAAATGAAATGCTTCTCAAGCACCCAAAGGAGGTATCTTGTGGATGGCTGGGGTGTGCCTGGAGTTTAGGGGAGAGGTCTAAGCTGGAGATAAAACTTGGCTATCATCAGAATAGAGTTACATTTTGGGCGCCTGGGTGGCTCAGTGGGTTAAGCCGCTGCCTTCGGCTCGGGTCATGATCTCAGGGTCCTGGGATCGAGTCCCGAGTCGGGCTCTCTGCTCAGCAGGGAGTCTGCTTCCTCCTCTCTCTCTCTGCCTGCCTCTCTGCCTACTTGTAATCTCTCTCTGTCAAATAAATAAATAAAATCTTAAAAAAAAAAAAAAAAAAAAAAAAAGAATAGAGTTGCATTTTAAGCCCTGAGCCTAGATCAGCTCATCTGGGAGAAGAAAACAGGTGCACAAGGATGGAAGACTGAGCCTGAGGCCCCCAACAGCATGAGGTGAGGGAAGTGGGGAGAAACCAGAGCATGGTGGCAGGCGGTGGTGGGGGCCTGGAAGCCGACTGCAGAAAGCACTTCCAGAAGCCGGGAATAATGGGTCAGGTGACATAAGGCTTTTGTGACGGGAAGTTTTTGTTTTTTAAATAGTTTTCCAGTTTGTCTTTTGTTTTTGTATGTGGTGTTTTAATTTTGTGAGGCATCTGTGTTTCTCCCTGCCTGGATGTGACCATCTTCGTTGTGTCATGCTGCTGGCTTCCGCCCCTTTTCCCGGTCCAACATACCGCGTGTCCATGCTATAGCCATGTGTGCCCATGGGTGGGCCCAGAGCAAGGACATTGGCTCAGGGGAGCTTGTGAGCCGAGGGTTGGAGGGGGGTGTCAGGCTGAAGTGCCGGAGCTGAGGGAGGGTACCGGGGTCGGAGGTCCTATGGGGTGGGGGAGGGGAACGGGGTCCACTCCCTCTCTGGGCCTTGGTTTCCCCATCTGTAATTGGTTTAAATGCTCACTTCCTGGAAGTTTTGTGGAGGATTCCTTAGTGTTCAGGAAGGGGCGGCCTCCAGTGAACTGCTCAGGGCTGTGCCCTAGGAACAAGGTCATTTCCTCAACACAGGCCAGTCTGACTAGACCCATGGAGCTAAAAGGTCTATCCGTTGGTGCCCACAGACAGGTGGGAGACTGAGACCAGAGAACGTTCCCACAGACACTGGAGCCCCAGGAGGGGCTGGGGAACCCATTAGCCCAGGCCCCTGGTGACAGGGCAGGCTCCTGGGATCACCTGAAAACAGTCCAGTCTTAAAAGGATTGGGACCTGTGGTATCCCCAGTAGGATGCTGAGTGGGAGCTGCCTAGGCTGGGCTCCTGGACTGCTGGGGACTGGGGGGTCTGGCCCAGGCAAGTGAGTCATGGCTGCTGGGAGGGACTAGGGAACAATGGCTGTAAAAACACTGCACAAACTGAGAAGTACCTTATGTAAGGCAAGGGGGAGTGTAAATGCCATTATGATTTGCAGTCTGTAGAGAGCTATGGACCTGTGAGCAGCTGGACTTGAGGGGTCAGCCCAATGTAGTCTCCAACCTAACCCAGAGTTTGGTAGCTGCAGATGGTCACCCACATGTCTCCATTCCCTGGTAAATGCCAGCTGAGGAAGCCCATGTTGGGAGGCTGGGGCCAGGGAGCCAGACCTCTTGTTCTGTGTCATGTTCCCTAGAGCCATTCTCCAGCAGCAGGGCTCACCTGTGGATGCCACCATCGCAGCTCTGGTCTGCACTGGAGTCGTCAACCCTCAGAGCATGGGCCTGGGCGGAGGGGTCATCTTCACCATCTACAATGCAACCACGGGTGAGTTCATATGAGGGTCCCCATGGCGAGGACAGGCTGGTCCACAAGCGCTAACAGTGAAGTGCTTACAAACATCCTAAGAGTTTGCCGTGCACCCACACATCTTCCTGGGTCCTCTTGGTGCCCCCCATGTGCAAAGCCACTGCAGCCCATCTCAGATAGGAGCACTGCCAGGGAGGAGGAAATTCTTCTGCCCTTCAAGGTCCTTCTAGCTAACTATTAAATTGACAAGAGGGAAAGTGACAGGACAAAATCAAATTTAACTTCCTATGTATGGGGAATCCACACAGACATGGAAATCCCACAGACAGACAAAATCAGCTGTCTAGCGGATAGGGGTCTGGGACTTCAAAGGGAAGGAATGCAATTCACAGGAAGATAAAGAAGAGTAAACATTTGCTAAGCAAATGTGCACGTGGCCACTGGGAAACAATGGGACCCAAAGGCCTCGCAAGGTCCCTCCCTGTCTCTCCGACCTAGCTTGTATCCTGCTATAGTTGTCTATGGTGATGGTTCTCTTCCTGGAGAAGGTCTTCTGTCTAAATTCTTTCAGGCAGTAGTAGAGGGGAGATAGAAAGCTCTTCTGGACTCAAAAATAATCTTCAAGGCAAAGTGGTCCATTTTGGGGTGTTCTGCTTTTGGCCCCTACAGCACAGAGTCAAGTTCAAGGTACAAAGAGAGAAACAGGCCTAGAACAGGGCCAGGGGCATATGAGGGGAGCGTATGGTGTGGGGTGAGACCCAGAAGCCACAGGAGTGCCCCTGAGTGCTCACGTGCCCTGACCCAACTCCAGGAAAGGTGGAAGTCATCAATGCCAGGGAGACAGTGCCTGCCAACTACGTCCCGGGTCTGCTGGACCAGTGTGAGCAGGCCCAGCCACTGGGCACAGGTGAGACCCTTGGAGGGACCACCCTCTCATCCTACCAGGCCACTGAGGCTGACTAGAACCCTCCCCTGAAGGGGCTTTGTGGACAGGCTGTGCCACCCTGGTGCTAAGGGAGCCCCCCTCGAGGTCCTGACCCCCCGGAGTTGAGAGTCTTCCTGGGACAGGGCTTTCTGAGTAGGGAGTGGTAATCCAGGCAGAGGGACCAGACTGGCAAAGGTCTGGAAGGTTCAGTGGCGATGGGATGGTGGGTGGGGTGGGAGGTCCTGAGGCCAGTTTGGACTGGGCCCTGAGGGAAGGCAGTGGGGAGCCACGGGGTGGTTATGTGGGGAGTTGAGCGGGGAATGACAACATCAGGTGTCTGGGCTCCAGAAAGCTCATTCTGGCTGCCATGCTAGGGGGACCAAGTGGGTGGGGCAAGTGTGGGGTGGTGGAGAACCCCTGCGGAAGGTTATGGGGCTGAGGGCAGGAACATGACATCACTGGGCCTTGCAGGGGCCCAGTGGATCGGAGTGCCAGGGGAGCTCCGTGGCTATGCTGAGGCCCACCGCCGCCACGGCCGCCTGCCCTGGGCACAGCTCTTCAGGCCCACCATCTCCCTGCTCCGAGGGGACTACCGCATGCCCTTCATCCTCAGTCAGTTCCTGCAGAGTGACTTCCTGCGGCCTTCCTTATACAAGACATCCCTGAGGTGAGCACTGCCTCAGGGGCTCCCCGGACTCCTGCTCAGCTCCTGGGTTCAGGCTCTGGCCCGTCTGCCTTGCTCCCACCTCAGTTCCACCCAGCCCCTCCTTGAACTTGAAGGTTGACCTGTGTGGGTGTCGGGGGCCTGAAGGCCGGGAAGGCTAGTGCTTTGCTGTCCCAGTTGACAGACCTTTGAGCTAGAATGTAACCAGAGGGGCTCAGGCCAGAAGTTTACATCCAAGTGACGGGACTCCGGGATGTGGATTTGGGCTCTGCCACTGCCCTCTGGCCCTGCCCTCTCCACCCCCACCATATCCACGCCAGCCCACTGACCAAGTCTTCCCAGAGGTGTCCTGGGCCCATGTAGGGAGCGTGTCTTCCCCGGGCCAAGGTGATGAGTGAGGTAAGAGGTTTCAGCCCCCCCCCCCCCCAAGCCTAGAGGAGCCATCTCCCCTGATGTCTACACCAGCTCCTCAGGACCCCAGACCAGGACTGCCTCCCTATAGGCTCCCAAGGAAACCACAAGAACCCCTGCAGGAGTGTGTCTGCCTTCCAGGGCCCGGCCCCACCCTGAGGCTACCCCCAACTCCCCAGGGAGCTCTTTTTCAACGGCACAGAACCCCTGAGGGCTCAGGACCCATTCCCCTGGCCCGCACTGGCTGCCACCCTGGAAACCGTGGCCACGGAGGGGGCAGAGGCCTTCTACACAGGGACGCTGGGCCAGACGCTGCTGGAGGACATTGCCAATCAAGGTCAGCTGCGCCGAGGTCCCAGAGCCCCCGCCCCTGCCAGAGAAAGAGTTGGGCTCTGGGTACTAGGGGTGAGGCAGGCCCTTCCGCAAGCCTGCCGGAATGTCAGTTTCTCCCAGGACTCAGGGAGGCCATGCGTCCAGGCCTGTCCACTGCTGGCCTCAAGGACCCTGTGGTCAGGGCCCCTGGGGAGCAGAGCCCCATAAATCAGCGAGTTAGTGCTGGCGATAGTGGGTCACAGTGGGCTCCTGGGCCTGGAGCTGGCTACCCTCACAATATGTCAGAGGCCAGCTTCCTCTCACCTCCCTGTCCTCTTCCCGCCAACCGGCCTGCCTCTGGCCTCCGTCCCCCCACCCCTGAGTGGCCCGGCTCTAGGGCCCAGCCCTGGCGGCGCTGCCCGCAGACCCTCCATCACCCCTAGGGTTCTAAGAGGCTAGGTGGATGTGGGGAGCCCCACCACATGACCTGGGATCAGGAGCTGTCACTCTGCCTCAGTTTCTCCATCCACACTTGGGGTCTCTTTCGTCTCACCTCAGGCAGCAGGCTGACCCTGCAGGACCTGGCATCGTTCCAGCCGGAGGTCGTAGATGCCCTAGAGATGCCCCTGGGGGACTACACCCTGTACTCACCGCCACCGCCTGCAGCGGGTGCGATTCTCAGCCTTGTCCTCAACGTGCTCAAAGGTGAGACTCCCCCTCCGTCCCACCCAGAGTCCTGCCCCACTGGCGTCTCTGAGCCCAGCTGGAGCTTTGGGCAGCCTTCCTCTTCCAGCTCAGCCCCTCCTCAGACACCAAATGGAAATGGGTCAGGACGTTATGCCCTAGAGCTGGTCTCCGGCGCAGTCCACACAGTGGGGCTTTGCTGAAGGGTTGAGGTCATCCACCCAGGGAGTCCGGCCCCGCAGGTGGTGAGCGGCCTGGCCAGCGTGTGCCCCTAGGGCTGAAGTCTGGCCTGCGGGATGGCAAATGGAGGTGGGGGGCGTTCCCAGTCGTGCCCAGGTTTGGGGCGGCCCGCTGCTGACTGTGTCAGTTCTTGGAGACTACCGTGACGGAGTTGAGGCTTAAAGCAACAGACATTTATTTCCTCCTAGTTCTGGAGGCCAGAAGTCCAAAATCAAGGTGTCAGCTGATCTGTGTTTCCTCTGGGGACTCTGGGGGACAATCTGTTCTTTGTCTCCTCCAGCTCTGGGTGGCTGCGGGCATTCCCAGGCTGCGGCTGCAGCAGCACCCATGTCTCTCCCTCTGCTCACACAGCCTCCTCCTCTTCTCTGTGTGTCTGTTTTATACGATTACATTTAATTGTGTGATTACATTTAGAGCCCTCCGGATAATCCAGGATAATCTGCTCTTCTCAAGATCCTTAACTTAATCACACATTTTGCCATATAAGGTAAAATTCACTCCTTTGCCCTATAAGGTAGTATTCACAGGTTCTGGGGATTAGGACATGGATGAATCTTTTTTGAGGGGGGCCAACAGTCCACCCACCACACGGGGTGACCCCGACCTGCGCCCATCCCCTCCCCAGGGTTCAACTTCTCCTCAGAGTCGATGGCCAGGTCCGAGGGGAGGACGAACTTGTACCATCACCTCGTGGAGACGCTCAAGTTTGCTGGGGGACAGAGGTGGCGGCTGTGGGACCCCCGCAGCCACTTGGATATCCAGGTGAGGTGGCCTGTGGCCACTGGAGAGCCCCCTTCCCAGCCCCCAGGGTTCTGCATGAACAGAACAGAGGCTGTCCCTGGACCCCGGGAGTCTGACTGGGTGAGGGTGGAGGTGGGCGTACAGAGTTTCAGGACAGGACAGCCTGTCAGTGGCCCCGGGCAGGGAGGGTGAGGCAGGTCTGCAGACTGGAAGGGACCCCTGAGTGGCAAGTATTAGAGGGACAGTGTTGGCACCATAATTCAGAGGACGTGGAGGACGGGCAGGGTCTGGGGGTAGCTTGGGCTGGAGGAAGACAGACTGGGGAGGGCCTCTCAAGGGACCCTCTTCTCTGTGGGCCCCCCGGCTCCTCATTGACCTTGCCACCTGCCCGGCCACCCCAGAACGTTTCCCAGGACCTGCTGGGAGAGACTTTGGCCCAGCAGATCCGCCAGCAGATCGACGCTCGGGGAGACCACCAGCTCAGCCACTACAGCCTGGCTGGGACCTGGGGCCGCCAGATGGGCACGTCGCATGTGTCTGTGCTGGGGGAGGACGGCAGTGCTGTGGCAGCCACCAGCACCATCAACACGCCGTATGTGCCTGACTGACCCTGGGGTGCCCTCCTTTGCTCCCTTAGCAGGTCTTACGACACCCCCCCCCCCCCGTCTCCCCTTGCTTGTGTCCAGAGGGCAGTACCTTGCTTTTCTCTTCGCTGCCTTTCCGTCAGAAGGGCCACTCTCCTGTCTTCTCTGGCTGGAAGGCTGCTGACGGGTGGCCATGAGCCAGGACCTGCTCGGGGATGAGGTTTACCCAGAAGGATGTCCTGACAGGGCGGCCCAGAGGGATCTTTGGGGGCAGTGCCAGGGAGAGAATAGCGGCCCCGGGGTGCTAGCGGGCTGTCACTTGCATGAGCGGGTCAGGCACGCGTTCCAGGGTGGGAGCCTGGAGCCTGGAACTCCAAGCCCAGACCCGACCTCACCTGCAGCTTTGGAGCAATGCTGTACTCACCACGCACTGGCATCCTCCTCAATAACGAGCTTCTGGACCTATGCTGGAGGCGTCCCCCGGGCTCCCAAGTCACCCCCCAACCCGGTGAGCCTGAGGACCACACTGGTGGGAAGAGGGCAAGTGGACAGGCCAGGTGGTGCAAGGCAGCTCCTGGGCCAGCCCCAGTGTGCACAGCAGTGAATGGAAACACAGATGGAGGCAGGCGGGGGGGCGTCTGGAGGGTGCTGGCTGTAGGTGGGGGTGCGGGTGACACCCACCTGGCCTCTAGTTCCAGGCGAGAGGCCTCCATCGTCCATGGTTCCCTCCATCTTGGTCAACACAGCCCGGGGGTCAAAGCTGGTGATTGGTGGGGCTGGTGGAGAGCTCATCATCTCTGCTGTGGCCCAGGTGAGTTGGGGAACACCTGGCTGGAACATCCCCACTCCTGGCGGGGGAAGGAAGGAGCTGGTGTATGGTGGCTGTGGTCAGTGTCCCCTCCCTCCCCTCCTGTGTTCTCCTTCTCTTCCCCAGGCCATCATAAACAAGCTGTGGCTTGACTTTGACCTAAGAACTGCCATTGCAGCCCCTATCCTACATGTCAACAGCAAGGGCCATGTGGAGTATGAGCCCACCTTCAGCCAGGTAAGGCCTCTGTCCCTGCCACCACCAGGACTGATGCCTCGGTGCATGTTGCTCAAAGCCCCCAGTGGGATCTCAGCCACTGAGTCTCTTCAGCTGGGCTCACTTCCCCTTCTGGGGCCATCCATTCAGAAGCTCAGTGTGCTTCTGAGCCAGGCCAGTCTTATGGCCCCTGAGGCAGAGAACAGGGTGTCATCCATGCTTTTCCCAGGCCCGGCATCTCTGCCCCTTGGTTTCTGCTCTGTTCTGTTCTCTCCAGATGCTAGTCTTCCTGGCTGTGGCTTTGCAGACTCTCTCTTATAGTGATCTGTTTCCTTATGGGGCTTGTAGCTTTCATGTGTGAGTTTATTTGTAAGAGTAGTAGTCATTTCCTTCTGAGGCTTGGTGTTGCATTAGTGTTGGTCCTTATGAATATTTCTTGGGTTACCCCCCTCACAAGCAGGTCCCCAGAGCTAAATTCTCTCATCTGACTCCCTGCCCCCAAACCCCTGCCCCAATACATAGTCACCTTCTTCTCTGGGCTGGGAAATGCCCTTTGTTAAGGTCTTTTTTTTTTTTTTAAAGATTTTATTTATTTATTTGTCAGAGAGAGTGAGCACAGGCAGACAGAGTGTGACAGGCAGAGGCAGAGGGAGAAGCAAGCTCCCTGCTGAGCAAGGAGCCCAATGTGGGACTCGATCCCAGGATGCTGGGATCATGACCTGAGCTGAAGGCAGCCACTTAACCAACTGAGCCACCCAGGCGTCCTTTTTTTTTTTTTTAAGATTTTATTTATTTATTTGACAGGCAGAGATCTCAAGTAGGCATAGAGTCAGGCAGAGAGAGAGGGGGAAGCAGGCCCCTTGCTGAGCAGACAGCCCGATGTGGGGCTCAATCCCAGGACCCTGAGATCATGACCTGAGCCAAAGGCAGAGGCTTTAACCCACTGAGCCACCCAGGCGCCCCCCTTTGCTAAGATCTAATTTATTTTTATTTATTTTTTATTTGTCAGAGAGAGAGTACAGGCAGACAGAATGGCAGGCAGATGTGGAGGCAGAGGGAGAAGCAGGCTCCCCGCTGAGCATGGAGCCTGATGTGGGACTCGATCCCGGGACACCAGGATCATGACCCGAGCCAAATGCAGCCGCTCAACCAACTGAGCCACCCAGGCGTCCCTGCTAAGATCTAATTTAAAAGTCTGGCAGATTTTGAAGGCTTTGAGCTTCATGCCTGGGGTCTGTATAGCCAGCTGGGGTTTAAGGTCCTCAAAGCTGCCTCGTCCATGGTGAGGGGCTCTTGGTGTCAAGGCTGCCTCCCGTGGCCCTTGGAGCACTGAGGACCATACAGTGAGGAAACGTTACTCCAAGGGAGTTTGCAATCCCTGAGAACCTTGGCCCTGGGGCCTGGAGACTAAGGATTCTCAGATTCTGAGGTGCTCCACCTCCCTATATAGGGTCCTCCCCATGGTGTCCTCAGATCCAGGCCAGAAACGGTCTTGCATCTCAAGCTCCTTCTGGCCTGGGTATTGTTCTCTCTGCCATGCTCCGCAGAGCCTGGCTTCTCCACTGGGACTTACTGTGGGAGGCCATGGGCTCCAGGCCCTCCAAACGAGGCCAGAGCCACTGTCCTCCCATCCTTACCTCCACTGATGCCCAGTCCTGCCTCCTCAGTTGGGACACAGATCTCTGCCCGGGCCCTAGGCCCTCAACAGGTGGAGCTAAGCTGTCTTCACCTGTGCACTGGCCTTCTCTCCCCTCCAGGAAGTGCAGAAGGGGCTCCAGGCCAGAGGCCACAACCACACCAGGAATCCCTTTTTCCTGAATGTGGTCCAGGCAGTGTCCCAGGACGGGGCCTGTGTGTATGCTGCAGCGGACCCGAGGAAAGGTGGGGAGGCCTCAGGCTACTGAGGAGACTGCTCCTGAGAGCTGCAATCCGGCCCCACCACCAGTGTGTGCCCAGGCCTGGCCTTGGCCTTGGGACCAGGATCTGGACCTTCTGGCGGAGGGTCAGTCTGGGGCTGCAAGAGGTGGGGACAGCCTGGAAGATGGATGACTGTGGGGGCTGAGCCTTCTCCCAGAGCCCCTTGTGGCCCTGCCCCTGACCACCCCCGCCCCCACCAAGTCTTCCCTAGGCCTCTCACCCAGGACTGTGGCGTACCCTTGCCCCAGGCTGCACTCCCCACCTGTATACTGTCTAGTCCAACATTAAAGAGGATGGTGGACCTCCGCCTGATTTGGGGTCTAGTTGTGGGACGGCACCCTTAGAAAGCACACTCACTGAGTTCCTACAGTCCTCCATGACACACCAGCATGGAGGTGTAGCAACCGAGACCTAGCAACCGGCTGGCCTCGGGCCAGCCCTGGACGGAGGTGGCACCCCACTACCCGCTGGGCCTCTGCAATATGGCTGTCGGGGGCCTGCGTGTTGGTGGGAAGGCAGGGCTGTGGCCAAGAGGCACCTGCCCCTGACTTTCGCCAGGACCATCTCTGGAACTTGTCCTCTGTGCCAGGAAAAGGTCGGGTGAACTAGGACCTGCGACCCCCACCCCGGTCCCCAGTCCCAACAATTGCCCATGTTCTCACCCTCAGCACTGTTGGCATTTTGAATGAAAGAGTCTTTGTTGGGGGGCTGTCCCCCCATTGTAGTGTGTTGAGCAGCCTCTCTGGCTTCTTCTTCCAGGATGCAGAATGCCCACTACCACCAGCAGTGGCCAAATCATCCCTAGTTGAAAATGACTGCTCTGGACCCTTTAGCCCCTAGTTGCTGAGAATGGCTTTGCCAGCTGCTGTGGTGGGCTGCCCTCCCGGAGGGTGCCTCACGGGACTGAGCTGGGGTTCCTGCCCCACACTGATTCCTGGGAGCACATCTCTACCTGGCAGGGTCTGAGGCCCGTTCCACTGCTGAGCCATTGGTCGTGGCTTCCCACCCCACTTGTCACTTCTGCCGTATGAGGTTCACATTCTCAAGTGCTAGGGATCAGGATGAGGACCTATGGGGACCACACACGGGGAGAATGGGGTAGATGGGGAAGATCTGTGATCTGAGCTGGACTGTGAGGGTCTAAGGGGGTATTCTGACAGACTCCAGGAGAAAGGACTGGGGACAAGGGTGGCTGACTTGGAGAAGGGGAACAAGGCCTGCGATTGTCACTGTGCTCCGTGGTGGACCTCGGGGCTGCTCACTGCTGCACCTGACATCCTGGAGACCACAGCTCCTCCCAGAGTCTGACGTCGGCAGGGAGTGGGAAGGACTTTTGGGAAGGGCAGGTCTGGTTCAGCAGTCAAGGGTGCAGAAAAAGTGGGCGGAGACAAGCAGGAGTTGGGAGCGTGCAGTTTCTGACCTGGTGGGCTCCAGAGTCTGGCCCTGTGCTGTCAGGGGGGCCTCCCCTAGGGGAGGGCGCCTTGGCCACTGTCCCGATGTGTCCAGCACTTTGTTCACTGAACTTCACAACCAGCCGAAGTGACAGAGCTCCCCCCCACACTACTTTTGAAGCTTAACAGAAGTCCCAGGGCAGCTCTCACGGGCCCAGCAAGTCCCCCCCCCCCCCACCCCAGGCTCAGTTATCACACATGGGCTGATGGGTCCCCACCCCCTCTCTGTACCAGGTTTCTGGATCATCAGACCCCATACCCACACGTCAGCTGTGGCCAGAGGCATCTCAGACTCAACACGCCCAAATGGAAGCCAGCTCTAAGGCAACCGGAAACTCTCTGGTGTCCTCCTCTCTGACCCTGGGCACCCAATCCTCCCTCTCCCCCTCTGCCTGGCTCAGCCCTGGCCCCTTCGCCTTATCCCTCTCCACCTCCTTGGTGCGGCCACTGCCTCCACCCACTCCCTACTCATGACAATCATGGGCCTGGAAAAATCCCGTTAGGAGGCAGTGCAGAGCTCTCCTTGGTTCCTGGTGCCCCGAAGGAATCCCACTCCTCTCCCTCCCTGCCCATCCACCCTCGGGGGCTTGCCCAGCCGGTGCCCACATCCCACAAGGACCACCAGCTATGTCCGTGATCCCACTTACCCAGCCGAGTCAGGGACTCCTTTGCACATCTTGCTACACAGAGGAAATCAGAACCAGGGCTAGAGTATCCCCAAAATAACATCGGCACAGTACAGACCAGCCCCTACAGAATATGGCTAATGCGGGATCCAGGGAAAATGCATTGTCTGAAACAATTGCATGAACTATAAGCATCAAAATGAATAAAGGATCTAAGTGAAAGTTAGTAAAGGAGCAGTCAGAACAATCAGGAAAGCAAGGGGAAAGGCTCAGTAACAACTGAAACTGAGACTGATAAATCTGAAATCAGGAAAACGGGTCTTTGGGAAAAAAAATGGGTTATTCCACAGCTTACAGTACAAAAGAAGAAAATGCAAACATACAAAAGGAATGACAGCGGGGGAATGAGCTCAGATATAGAGGAACTCAAAGGATCATTCATCCAAATAAATTTGGCAAGTTCAATAAAGTAAATTACTCTCTAGGATGATGTAAGTAGGGTTACATGGGACATACACTGAAGACATTGTTTATCTGAAATTCAAATTTAAGTGGGCATCCTACATTTTTGTTCGCTAAATCTGGCAACCTTTAATATAAATGACAGATCCAAGGAGGGGCAAAGATGTGTCAACAATCACTGAAAAAAATTAAGAACATTGCAGGAACACTGGCTTACCTCAAACACCCTTCTAGAAATTTCCTCAGGTGAAGTGTGTCCTGCCATTAAGGCCAGAGACCTGTCTTGCCAGTTAAGCCCCCACAGGCAGGAGCAAGAAGGAAAATGTCTACATTCATTTTATGAAGCCAGCAAAACAACGACCCTAAACCTTCTAAAGAGAACGACAGACCAGTTGTGTTTTTGAAATTCAACATGAAGTTCCTAAAAAATATTAGCATGGAGAATCTAGCAACACGTGGACACAATGACATGTCCCACCTCACCCAGTAGGGCAGACACCAGCATTGCAAGAAAGGTCTTCTTCTTTCAGTGTATCCATGAGTGTGACTCTCATATCTTCTCTTCTATCCTGAGGAGAAATGATTTATCTCTACAGAGAATGAGGAAGCACTTGACAAATTTCAATACCCCTTCTATTTTTTTGTTTAAAGATTTTATTTATTCATTTGAGAGAGAGAGAACACAAGCAGGGGAAGAGGGGGAGGGAGAAGTGAACGTCCCACTGAGCAGGGAGCCCCACGTGGCCCATATCCCAGGACCTGGAGATGATGACCCGAGCCGAAGGCAGACGCTTAACTGATTGAACCACCCAGGCGCCCCTCAACACCCATTCTTGATAAAAATGACAAAAGAAAGAAAGAAACCCACCAAAAACCCACTGAATAAAATGGGAATGAATGGATACTCCTTTAATGCGAATATATGTCCCAAGGCAACAATAGAAACCTCTGCTGGGCATTGACCATGGGCTGGGTACCTGTCTATTGCTTTACATGTATTAACTCAACATATAATTCTCCTTAATGAAGTGGAGCTATGATTATCCCAGTTTTACAGATGAGGATCCTGAAGTCATAATGAACCAAGGGTCATGCAGAATACACGCCAGAAACAAACGTCCGATACACTGATAGAGAAAATCAATCTTGATTCCTACCTCACACCAAATATAAAAATCAATGATGAATCTTAGGCCTAAATGGAGAAGTTAAAACAAGTGCTTGGGCAAATGTTCCATCATCAATTATTATAAAGACCTTTATTTTCTTGAATTCCATCGGGGAGGGAAAAAATCAAGGGGCTCCTGGGTGGCTCAGTCAGTAATTGTCTGCCTTCGGCTCAGGTCATGATCCTGGGGTCCTGGAGTTGAGCCCCACGTCAGGCTCCCTGCTCGGTGTGGAGTCTTCTTCTCCCTCTCCCCACCATACCCTCTCATGTTCTCTCTTGCTCTCTCAAATAAAGAAAATATTTTTAAAAAATCAAGTAAACAAATCCATCCGAATTTGTTTTATTTGTTTTATTTTTTTTTTTAAAGATTTTATTTATTTATTTGACAGACAGAGATCACAAGTAGGCAGAGAGGCAGGCAGAGAGAGAGAGGGAAGCAGGCTCCCTGCTGAGCAGAGAGCCCGATGCGGGACTCGATCCCAGGTCCCTGGGATCATGACCTGAGCTGAAGGCAGCGGCTTAACCCACTGAGCCACCCAGGCGCCCCCGAATTTGTTTTAAAACAAATTATAAACATACAGTTGTTAAAGCAGCATATGAGTAAACCTACGAAGTCAAGCAACCACAATATAAACTCCACAAAGAGTTGTAAATAAATATGGAAATCACGTCTCTGCTAAAGGAGCGGTTCAAAGCCATAAGAAAAAGATTGTTATCAATACCTCTTGGAACAAGTGGGCAGCCACCTAGGAAAATAATGAAGTGGGATCCCTACCTTTTTATCTACACCAAAATAAATTCCAGTCAGATCAAGACTGAAGTGTTAAAAGTGAAACCATATAAATCTATAAAATATCAAATGCAGGGCACCTGGGTGGCTCAGTCGGTTAAGCGTCTGCCTTCCACTCAGGTCATGATCCCAGTGTCCTGGGATCAAGCCCTGCACCAGGCTCCCTGTTCGGCAGAGAGCCTGCTTCTCCCTCTCCCTTTCCCCCGCGCTTGCTCTCTCTCTCTCTCTCTCTGTGTCACATAAATAAAATCTTTTAAAAAAAGTTAAAAAAAACAACAAACAAAACATCACAAGGAAATTTTATTTATATTCTTAGAGAAAGGAAAACCTTTTTAGGCATGACATAAAAACAAGAAGTAAAAGAAAAAAAAGAACACCAGATATATTTGAACACGTAAAAAGTAGAAATTTTGACGTAGAAAACTTCTTTAAAGACCAAAAAACACAAATAAAAATCTTAAAAAAAAAAAAAAAAGACCAACAGAGATTTGTGACGATGAGGGTGGAGCTAGAGCAGATTATGCTAAGCAAAATAAGTCAGAGGAAGACAAATACCATATGATTTCACTCAAACGTGGAATTTTTTTTTTTTAAAGATTTTATTTATTTGACAGAGAGAGATCACAGTAGGAGAGAGGAAGGGAAGAGATCACAGAGAGAGGAAGGGAAGCAGGCCCCCTGCTGAGCAGAGAGCCCAATGTGGGACTCGATCCCAGGACCCTGAGATCATGACCTGAGCCAAAGGCAGCGGCTTAACCCACTGAGCCACCCAAGCGCCCTCATACGTGGAATTTAAGAAACACGACAAACGAGCAAAGAAAACGAGAGAGGAACCAAAAAACAGACTCTTAACTATAGAAAACAAACTGGTAGTAACCAGAGGAGGGGGGCGGAGGGGGGTGTACTAGGGAATGGGGATTAAAAATTACACGTACCCCGATGAGCCCTGAGTAATGAGCCCTGAATGGTCGAGTCACTACATTGTACGCCTGAAAGTAATGTAACACTGTATGTTAATTATGCTGGAATTAAAACTCTTAATAAAAAAAATAGTTTCAGTACATAATGCTCTATGGGGTTGGGTTCTTTAATATTTAAATACTTAAATATTTAATGTCAAAGACCAAGTGTCCATTAGAAAGATGCACAGGGACATGGCTCATTGTAGACCACAGAAAGCGAGCTACAGTGATTGCTCTAACATAGAAAAAGTTGCTCAACCTCCCTCATAAATGAGCATGGCCAATAAAAACAATAGTGAGACCCCCCGCAGGGACAAAGTAAATAACTCCAGGCTCAGAAAGCTTCCTCTGTGAGTTCTTCCAAACACTGATGGGAGGAAAAACACCAGTCTTACACAAACTCTTCCAGAGAACAGAAAAGAGGAAAGAGACATTGCACAATGCTTTAAATGAGGCAGCATCATCCTGAGAACAAAACCCGACAAAGAAATGTCAGGAAGGAAAAGTGGAGGGCGATTTCATCTGTGGACAGAGAGGCAAAACTCCTCAATGAATGATGAGCAAACCAAATCACTCCCAGTTGGCGTTTATTCTGGGAGTGCGAAACGGGTTACCCATGAGAAAGTCAAGCCATGTAATTCACTGTACTAACATAGTAACAGAATAAAGGGAAAAAAAAAAAAAGAGAATCAGCCATCTCGATATATGCAGAAGAGAGTTTGGTAAGATTTACCAACTTGCATTCACAGTAAGAAGTTTCAGGAACTGTTAACGGAAAGAAACTTCCTTAATCTGATAAATTGCAGCGGCAGAACCTTTAGAGAAAACGTCATACTTCGTGGTAAAACATAAAAAGCCTTCCTTCTGAGACTGTGACCAGCTCCTTTTGAGACCAAGATAAGCATGGTGGGCTGTCATCACTTCCTTCCATTAACGGCAGGGAAGTTTTCACTAGCGTAACAAGGTGAGGGAAAAAAAATAAGACACAAGGACTTTCCGGGAAGGAGAACATAAAATTGTAGCTACTTTACAGATAAACCATTAGAAATCGATGAATTTCACACAATCACTGGAATCAAGGAAAATGTACAAAAACCAATAGTATTTCTACATACCAGCCACAAATAGAAAACATTTTTGGAACTGAAATCATAAAAGTATTAAAAAAAAAGAAAATCAGGGGCCTCTGGGAGGCTCAGTAGGTTAAAGCCTCTGCCTTTAGCTCAGGTCATGATCTCAGGGTCCTGGGATGGAGTCCCAAGTCTGGCTCTCTGCTCAGTGCGAAGCTTGTTTCTTTTTAAATACTTTATTTATTTATTTATTTATTTATTTTTATTGTTTGTCAAATAAATAAATAAATAACATCTTTTAAAAAAAAATCAAAGCCTAAAAGTGAAACTAACATGGGTATGTGAGATCTTTATAATAAACATAAAATGGGAGAATTTTTAAAAGACCTAAATAAATGGAGACTTATACTAGGCTCATGAACTAGGAGGCTTCATTCTCCTCACATTCATCTAGAGAGTCAATGCAAGCTTCTTCTTCTTCTTCTTTTTTTTTTTTAAAGATTTTGTTTATTTGACAGACAGATCACAAATAGGCAGAGAGGCAGGCAGAGAGAGGAGGAAGCAGGCTCCCTGCTTAGCAGAGAGCCCAATGCGGGGCTCGATCCCAGGACCCTGGGATCATGACCTGAGCCAAAGGCAGAGGCTTTAACCCACTGAGCCACCCAGGTGCCCCTGGCAAGCTGCTTCTAAAATTCATGTGGAAACACCAAGAATCAAAACCAGCCCAGGCAATTTTGAAGAATAACATAAATGGAGGACTCACACTACTAGATATCAAGAACAAGCTATGTAATTAAGTAATTAGATAATTGATAAGTAAGGCAATTTGGTACTGGTGCGAAGATAAACTAGGCATAGGACAGAACAAAGACTCACCGTGCCTCTGATAGTGGGGACACAGCAGTGCAGAGGGCAAGGAGGGTTTTTTCAACACGTGGTAGCTGAGACAACTGGATATTTGCATGAAAAATGTGTATCCTGACCCCTACCTCACACCATGCACAATCTATTCCAGATGGCTTGCAGATTTCATTATGAAGTATGAAGCAACAATGCTTTTATAGGAAAACACAAGACAGCTTTGTAACTTTGGAGTAGGCGAGTGTTCTTGGGACACAAGAAGTATTAACTATAAAAGAAAAAATTGATAGACTATATTAAAGAACTTCTGTTTGACAAAAGACATCATTAAAACAGTGAAAGTCATTAAAACAGCAACTCACAGAGTGGGAGAGTATTTATACTACTTATATCTGACAACAAACTCTTATCCAGAGAAAAGAATTTCTACAAATTAATTTGAAACATCCAGGTAACCCAACAGAAAATGGGCAAAGGACTAGAACAGACTCCTCACAAAAGAGGTGCTCCAGATGGCCAATGAACATATGAAAAGGTGTAGAGCTTCACTAAATGTCAGAAAAATGCCAAGTAAGTATATGCTAGTATATGCTACTAGTCCATATACATGAAAATGGCCAAAATGAAAAAGACTGACAATACCAAGTGTTAGCGAAGATATAGCAAAAGGGAATTATCATACGTTGTTGGTGGGAAGGTCAGTGTTGGGGTCTGTTATCAAAGGAAAGAGACTGAGGCAAAGTGAAAGTTATGCAAAGCCTTATTCTATATCAAGCATTAGAAGTCAGACTGAGCAGCCAGGCCGCCTCCGAAGAGAGCGACCCTGCCCTGATCTCACAGGCTGGTTTTATAGGGCAGAACCGCAGACCCAAGGCTTCTATTGTTAAGGCATTTACTCCCGGAATTGATACCCGGAACCATAGCAGGAGCTACTGGGGCGTTTATTCCCATAATGAAATCCGTGGATGTAAACAACAATATGGCTACGTAGGCAATATGGAGTTGCTCTGGCTAAGCAGGCCCTAATAGTTAAACAGGTTTTAACATTAAGTCAGCCCTAACAGTCAGTTGTTAAAATCACTTTGGAAAATTGGCATTATCTATTAAAGCTACCAACACACACATGCCTCAGGCCCAGCAGTGCGTGTTCCTGGAAACTTACCCAACATAAATTCATATATTTTTGTGTCAAAAGTAACATACAAGAGGGGCTAGGGATGCCTGGGTGGCTCAGTGGGTTAAAGCCTCTGCCTTCGGGTCATGTCATGATCTCAGGGTCTTGGGATCAAGCCCCGCATCGGGCTCTCTGCTCAGCAGGGAGCCTGCTTCCTCCTGCCTCTCTGCCTGCCTCTCTGCCTACTTGTGATCTCTCTCTCTCTGCGTCAAATAAATAAAATCTTAAAAAAAAAAAAAAGAAAAAAGAAAAGAAAAGAGGGTCTCCTGCGTGGCTCAGTCATTAAGCGTCTGCCTTCAGCTCAGGTTGTGATCCCAGAGTCCTGGGATTGAGCCCCGCATTGGGCTCCCTGCTAAACAGGAAGCCTGCTTCTCCCTCTCCCACTCTCCCTGCTTGTGTTCCCTCTCTCATTATGTCTCTCTCTGTCAAATAAGAAAATAAAATCTTTAAAAAAAAAGGAAAAAACAAAAGACACATACAGAAATGTTCACGGCACTAGCCATTATAGCTCCAAACTAAGAAACCAACCCAATGTGCCTCAGCAGGAAAATGGATAAATAAATTCATTCGATGGAAGAATCCTCAAGAAAAAAAAAAGTCAGTGACAACCTCATACCTCAACACGGATGAATCTTTGCACATGCAAAAAGAGCCAGGCACAAAAGAGGATCTCCCCTATGATTCCATCTTATTAAAGTAAAAAGCCCACAAAACTAACATAAGGTGTGAGAAATCAGTGACTAACCTGGGGACGAGGGGGAGGGCAGTGCCTGATAGAGAAAATGGGGGAGGGTGTAAGGGGGTTGGTACTGTTCAATTTCTTGACATGAGTGGTGGTTAACTGGGCATACTTTGGATTTTTTAAAAAAATATTTTATTTACTTATTTGAGAGAGGGAGAGAACAAGTACAGGGAGTGACAGAGGGAGAGGGAGAAGCAGGCTTTCCACCAAGCAGGGAGTCCAATGTGGGGCTCGATCCCAGGACCTGGCAGCATGACCTAAGCCGAATGCAGATGTTCAACAGACTGAGCCACCCAGGCGCCTCTTTGTTTTGGATTAATTCATTGAGGTGGACCCTGGAGCAGTGTGCTTCCTTGCATTTAATTTATACTTGATTTATCAGGGTTCCCTCAGAGAACCTGCCACCGTGGGAGCTGGTCAAGGGACCTCTGTGAGACTGTTGTCTCCTAGCTGCTCTTGGAGCTTGAGCTTCGTGTGGCAGAGTCTGGAGGGCAGGCAGGTGGACGTTAGGTGGAGGGGGTGCTCCAGAGCTGGCTGGAACCCCGCTTGTGGGTTGGAGCCCACATGGATTAGTTGATACCCAACAGCCTTCTTGCTGCCAAGGGAGGCAAATGTTCCTGCAGAAGCTGGACACCTTTGTCAGGCACCCAGCCCAGCAGTAGAGAAGCTGAACGTGGCCTGAGGGCAAGTGAAATGGCTTCCGCCCTTGACCTCTTCTGGTGCCATCTGAGCTGAGCCAGTAGACACAACGATGAGTGTGAGCTATGAATGAGACCGCCGATCCGTTTCCCGCCTCCGAATTGGGCGGGAACTCTCTTGCGGTCCCTCCTGACCCAGATGGGAATTCTGGGAATGTCCAGTCTAGCCAAGTTGATGAGGGCCTCACCACATGTTTTATCTTTCTGGCAAAGAGCAAACAGTATGAAGCCTCCTTGTACTGATGGGGGTGAGGGGACCCGGCTCTCCCAGTCACTTAGGGTGTCAGTGAGTGCCACTCCAGGAGGACAATGCACGGGTTGTTTAACCAGCCAGTCCTCTGGTATGAACTGCTCCTGCAAATAAACCTGAACTTCCTGACAAAGGACAGCAGTGCTTGAAGAAGCAAAAGACTGAACACAGCTTCATGCCCACCAACTGGGGACTAGTTCCATAAACTTCAAATTTTTAATTTTGTATTGTAGGAAAATAACGTAAACATGGAACCTTCACCATCTGAACTCATTTAGAAGAGTCAGGCTTGGAGGCATTAAGCACTTTCACGGTGTTGACCCACCGTTGGCACCCATACCTCTCCAGAATGTTTTCATCTTCCCAGACCGAAACTTTGGTCCCATTAAACACTAGCTCCCCATTCCCCTCCCCGGGCCCTGGTAAGTTTTTACTATCTGTCTCTATGAATGTGGTGACTCTAGGAGCTTCGTATGAGCGGAATAGTACAAGCATTTTCCTTTTGTGTCTTTTTTTTTTTTTTTTTAATATTTATTTGACAGAGAGACAGAGAGGGAGCACAAGCAGGGGTAGTGGGAGAGGGAGAAGCAGGCTTCCTGCTGAGCAGGGAGCCCGATGCAGACAGGGCTTCATCCCATCCCAGGACCCTGGGATCTCGACCTGAGCTGAAGGCAGACACTTAACTGACAGAGCCACCTGGGCGCCCCTGAGCAAGAAGTCTTCGCGTTCGCCCATGTCAGAGCCTGTGGAGAACATTCTGCCGCGTGGGCGCGCCATGTCTCCTTTACCCCTTCCACCGTCCATGGACACTTGGTTGCTTCCACCTTTTGGCTGTCATGAATAACAGTGCTGTGAACACTGACCTATCTTGAGTATTTAAAAACCTTATGCCCATAGAATCTATTTTCAACAGTAATGAACAACGTCAGACCATCTTTTTGTATCCCTGCCCCTGGCATTAGAGTTAAGAGAAACTGCTGCAAAAATGGGCCTCAAAATGAATTATGATTTGGGATACCTGGGTGGCTCAGTGGGTTCAAGCCTCTGCCTTCAGCTCAGGTCATGATCCCAGGGTCCTGGGTCGAGCCCTGCATCTAGGTCTCTGCTCAGCAGGGAGCCTGCTTCCTCCTCTCTCTCTCTCTGCCTGCCTCTCTACCTACTTGTGATCTCTGTCAAATAAATTTAAAAAAAAAATAATAAAATCTTAAAAAAAAAAAAAGTACTATGGTTAAATCACCAGTTTTCTTGTTCTGGTGGTAGTACCGGATGGCTGAAAAGGTCAGTGGGGGGGGGGGGGGGGTTCCCTGCCACATGCTGAGGACCCACGTTGGTCCAGAGCCACCCTTGTAACAGAAGGCAGCAGAAAGATCTTGGAGGGATGTACCCTGTTCTTTTCTGCTCGCTTGGCACGAGCTACGACTCAGTCCCGTGACCACCCCAGCGCAAGGGGCGCTAGGAAATGCAGTCCAGTGTGCAACCCAGGAGCGGCATCTGGGTTTCCCGGGCTGCTTGGCTCTGCTGTCTGCAGGCACCTACTCAATCTCACTTCCCTAATGGTTTTTGTCCTTTGAAGTTCTGCTGGAATGGGACTCCTCCAGGAAGCATGCCTTGATTTCCTACTCCTGAGACATACTGCACTGAGCTTGCCCCCACAATGGGCAGCCGTCGGACTGTGAGCTCTGAGGAAAGAGGCGGCCCAGGGAAGACACTCAACCACCCCAAGGCTTGCAGAAGGAGCCAGGCTGGCCAAAGAGGGGGCCCTGCTCCCCACTGTGCTGTACCAGTCTCTTGGCCCTGTGCTTCCCACTGTCTTCAGCTAATGGGCGGCCTTAGGGAGAGGTCGGAGGGTGGAAGCAACATGTGCTTCCCCCATCTTGGGACTGTGGCTCCTGCTAGGACCCTCTGGCCTGCATGGTTCCTGCTGTGAGGTTCCCACGTTTGTGAGCACCTGGGCCTGGCTTTGTCACCCTCCTTCTTTTGTTCCTCAGCCCAGGGCTGTTGCTGGGGTCCCGTGGTGGCCTCACCAGCTACTTGGCTTGCGTCCGGATTCTCCCATCCCTGTGTTTCTACGTTCTTGGATTATTGTCTCTCAAACCCCAACCAATACAAAAGATAAGGGGCTAGACATTGGGGTCTGCTAACTTGGCACTGTGGTTTGGGGAAACCACTCCCCTGAGACGGTGGTCCTGCCTTTGAGGTCTCTAACAGGAGTCTTTGTGGGACTCTGGGACCTTTTGCCTCACACAGGCCCAGCAGTACCCGACTCCCTTGAGTCCCATGGGAAAACCCATCAGGTGTGGGGCTTCCCAGCCTGGCCTGTCCCTGGCAGCGGGAATTCCAGACGTCTGGGGGCCAGGGCCACAGAGAGCGCACCCCTTCTGTGGGGGAGGGTTTGGGGCAGCTCTTGGTCCCAACAAGTGCAGGTTGGGAAGCCAGAGGGAGGCTATGTTTTTCTCTTTTAGGATGAAGCGTAACTGCCCAGGTCTGTTGGAGTGGGAGCCTCACTATTCCTCAGACTGGGTGGCACTTCTCTTCCTCTGAGCCTCGCCCAGGCTGTTCCTCTGCCTGGAACGTCCTCGCTAACCAATCACGTCTCTGAGAATTGGACCTAACCTTTCAGTTATGGCCCAGGAGTTGTGAGCTTTCCCCTGACATCCCTGGGGTACCTGCTCCCCCAGGTCCAGGGTGCCTCAGGAGGAAACTGACCTGTCACCCACTGTCTTGTGCCTGGACCAGCACTGAGGATTCAGGTCTGTGGGAAGCCAGCCCTGTCTTACCACATCTGCAGAGAGGAAAGTACCTGCTCAGTGGCCAAAGAGCCAGCTCTCAGCCCCAGCCTGCCCTGAGCTGGAAAACAGTGAGGAAGCAGCAGCGTGGGTCCTGACCCCCATATCCCTCCTTAGGTCTCTTGGGTACCACCCTATGAAGACCCCCAACCCCTCATCTGTTCTCTGAACATACCCCATCATGCAAGACTACCTCCTCCAGGAAGCCTTCCAGACTGCACCTGCCCCTACCACCCAACTTTCCCACCTTTGCCCAGGACCCTCAGCCAATGGTAAGTCTAGCAGGGTGGGGAAGCTCTGCTTCTGCCCCTGGTGGCCAGTGCCAGCTGGATGGCCTGTGCTCCGGAGACTGCGGGATGACTCAAGGCCTTCCTAGCAGAGGGCGATGCAGAAGTGGGCCTGCATGGGCCTTGCTTGGTCAAGGTAGTGACAAGCCCACTGGCCCAAATGGAGAGTCTGCGGACTGTCAGGACCTGGTGGTCTAGGTCCCATCTCTGTTCCTACCATCTGCTGCCCCCACGTGGCCACTATCAGCACTGCAGGTCGCAGTGAAGGGAGCCTCCACTTCCACTCATTGCCTCCCACCCAAGGTTTTACATCCCTTGGGCAAGCTCGAGCCACTGGCCTGGACCAGGGCGAAATCAACCTCCAATCCTCTCCTCCACTGTGCTTTCCCGGAGACCCATGATGCAAGCCTGGTCCTAGCCTATGCTGCCAAGGCCCTCCCCTAGCTCACCACTCAGCACCCTCCCTAGCAATAGCATGAAACCTGATCTCCATACCCCGCTTCTGGACACTCCTAGGTAAAGAGCCCAGGCACCCAGAACATGGGCTCTGGTAGTGCTGGGGCAGGGGAGGGGCCCAGGGGCGGGCTGGGCTGGGACAGCAGGCTGCAGGGGTGGGAAGTGCAGGTGCCAGTGCTGGCCCCACCCCCTCCTGGGCACCCAGCATGGCACGCCATGGTGAACGCTTTGCAGAAACAGTCCCTTGTCTTCAGCCCAAGAAGTGGCCACTGTTCTCAATCCCACTTTTCAGGTGGAGGCAGGCCAGTGAGGGACCCACCCTAGGTGGCTGGACAGTGGACCAAGGTTGCTCTCGGTGCTGCCGGCCCCACAAAGCAACCACAGAACCGTCCAGAATCAAAGTGTAGCATGAGCACCAGGACACCAGGGAGGGGGCACCACAGGCTTGTTTTCTCTGGGTAGAGAGGGAGGGGTATCTCAAGTGACATTCCAGTAGAGTTAGAAGGGACATTCCAGAAGAGTTAGAAGTGACATTCCAGAAGGGTTAGAACTCTGAGCCTGGAGTTCAGAGAGTGACCCTCCACACTGGGGTCCTGAGGCCTCTCCCACCGAGGCTGGGCCAAGTCCTGCAATCAAGGCAGCTGGGTGCTAAGGCTCCTGTGTTGGGGCACCAGGGACCAGTGGATTGGGATCACAGGTTTCAGACACGGAATCTGAGGTACCACCATTTGAGTTTCAAGTACCAGAGTGCTGGATCTCTGGAGACAGGTGATAGAATTGGAGGGAACTGAGTCTGGGGGTGAGAGCTTAGACTACTTGGGGACTAGAGCACCAGGTGCCTGTCGGGAGCTTCCCGGCTCGAGCCAGGTGTCCAGGTCTAAGGAGACAGAGCAGGGCACTAGGGTAAGGGTACACATGGGCATTAAAGGCTCAGGTATCAGGTGTCCAGGTCCCTGTACATGGTGCAAGGGATAGGGGGATCGAAGTGCCGGGGTGCACGCTCTCCAGCGCTTTCTCCTGGGAGGCTGGTCTTGGCTCCAGGTTCTTGGTCTCTGGCTGTGGGCCAAATGAGCCTCCTTCAGGGCTGCGAACCCCAGCTGGCCCTGGAACAGAGACACCATCTAGAGCAGACATGGGGGGCACTGTGGGGTCTCAGTGGGCTGAGACTCTCCCTAGTGCCAACAAGGGAGGGGCACAGATGGGGGTCCCGCTGGCAGAACCCTGGGTCTGTGGGGCTGGGGGGCGGGGCCTCACATGTTGCCCTTCCTGCGGCGTAGAAGCACATACACCAGCGCGACCAGAGCCACCACGGCCAGGCCTCCGAAGATGATGCTCAGTAGGACCGCATGGCTCCGAGCTGGAAACAGGGCAGAGGGGTGAGGGCACTTGCGGGCGAGGTGGGGTGGGGGGAGAGGCAGGTGGGCCGGGCACCCTCACCTGGCTGGCACATGGGGCTGGGCCTGGACCAGGTACCATCGGCCTGGCAGGTGCTGGCCTCTGCCCCAAACAGGTTGTAGCCGCTGTCACAGTGGAAGTGGACTGTGGAGCCCGCCAGGTAGCTGATCCCCTCCTTGTGCCCATTGAGGGGCGGAGCCAGCCAGCCGCAAGACGTCACTGGGGTAGGGGACCAGGAGTAGAGCACAGGATGACGCTACTGGCCGACAACCCCCACCCCCTACGCTGCAGCTACCAGCTTAGGAGGTCACGTCCCAGCAGGACGTGCCCATCCCATCTCTTCGGGCCCCCAGCCGCCCTCACCAGGCCGCAGGCTCTGCATACGATGCTGGTGCCGCTGGTGGGCCATCAGCGTGCTGTTGCCCACGCTCAGGCTCCCAGTGGCCATCACATCAAAAGCGCAGAAATGGTCATCTCCACATAATTCAGCCACCTCGGGCTGATTGGGGTTGGGGGTGGTCTCCTCGGCGAACAGGGGCTGAAAGGTGTAGTCATGCTTGGACTGATACAGGAAGTTGTTGACCAGGAACCAAGAGTCATAGGTAAGCAGGGACGAGGCGTTCTCCACGGCCCCTGGGGAGACACACAGCGGGTCGTGCTGGTGGCCGACGGTTCTGGAGTGTCTCCCTTTACACTGCCATGTTCCCCCCCATCCCCAGTGGGCCTCAGGGTCACTCACAGTCGGCCCCAAAGCGGAACAGCTCCCGGGAAGTGGACTTGGGGGGCAAGACCCTCCCATTGCGCAGGGTAAAGTCGTCGGTGGGGTCATCATTCAGTGTCCCAAGAAGGCCTTGCGTGTGGGTAAGGAACTTCTCAGGCAGGAGAACAGTCACACTCAGGAACGGACGCTGGGCGAGGACCTCCAGGCCAGCCCCTGATGACAGCATGATGGACACGCTGTCTTGGGCAGCTATGGACAGGAACATACCTGGGCACAGGGGGATCTGGAGTCAGGGTTGTCCACTCAGGGCACTGTGCCGTGACTCCACAGCCCCAGGGTGAGTGCAGCAACCTCCGTGGGCTCCCAGGGGAGGAGAAGGTGTCCCCAGGGCCAACCCTGCTGTGACACTCCCTCACCCCAGGCCCACACTTTTTCTGGGACCCCCAGGCTCCGAAGGGACCCCTCACACCAAGGGGGGGGGTCACCTGTGGGCCCTCACTCCTCAAGAAAGGCAGCAGCCATGCCCACCTCCACCCTTCCTGGGAGTCCCTGTAACCATCCGCAGTAGCAGGCCCAGCCCAGGTCCTGACCTGACCCACCCCAACCGCAAGAAACTCATTTCATTAGCTCAGTTCCCTGAGGTTGTGCCACCACAGAAGGGGCGGACAGAGGGCTGCTCCTTAGCCCTTGGGGCCGACCAGCATCCTCGAAGCAGGTTATTCCTATCACTGCCGCTTCCAGCTCCTCGTCCCACCATCCGGGCATCTCAGGATTCTGATCACATGGCTGGGGCTCCATGGGTGTGAAAGCATGAGATGAGACCAGGTGCCCAGGCTGGACCTCCCTACCTGGGGCCTAGAACCTCACTTGCCCAGACAGCCGTGGGCTGGGGACGTGGGTCCACTGTGCTGGGCCCCTCACCATGGGGCGCAGGGGAGAGGGGCAAACTTGTGCCGCTAAGCTGGGACAGCATACGGACCATATCGAGGCCCCCATCTCCAATTCCATGCCCCAAAGCCCAGGGCCATGGCCACCATGAGAGGCAAGGCTCAGGTGGGAAGGAGAGGCGTGAGAGCAGCCCGCAGAAGCTCCCGGGCCATCCCGCTCACCTTTCAGGTCCATCCAGCTCTGTTCCGTGAAGTTGAGCACCTCCTGGTTCAGCAGCACCTGCAGCACCTCGCCATCCAGCCGGACCTCCACCACGTCCGAGTTGCCCTCCTGGACAGCCACAGCCATCAGCCCTGTGCCTTGGTCCTGCGCGCCTGGGGGGGCACATGCAGAGCGGGGTGCTCAGCATCACCCTTCCTCCTGGGAAGACCCCCAAGCCTCCCGAAGCCCGCGGGCCTCAGCCTCACCCTCTAAAGTCGTCCGGGTCTGGGCCCGCCCGTGCACCCTTAAGTTGGTCAGTGTGGCCTCCAGCAGCACGTACTCGCCACGCCCATTGAAAGTGAAGTTGGCGCCATCGAAGGTGACAAAGTGTGGGTCCCCGAAAGTGGAGGCTGGGGAGAGCAGAGGGTCAGGTGGGCCGCTCTGGTGCAGCCCTGCTCGGGGCCTGGCCTCTGTTGGCACCCACCTAGGCGCGACGGCCGGTAGCTCCGACAGTCACTGGACGGCCGCCGCCGCATGTACCGGGAGCATTCGGGCGCCCAGAGGCAGCAGTGGTAGAAGCTGACGACATCGTAGAGCCAGTGGGAGAGGCCAGGCACGCGGGGTGGCGTGCGGAACGGGGGTGCGCCCCAGTCGTGGCCGCGGTCTGGGGTGCTGCCCCCCGTTGAGTCGGCCGTCAGGAGCAGGGTGCCAGCCGCCGTGTAGCAACACTGCTGGCCGGAGGCGTACCGGGGGCTGGGGGCAAGGACAGGTCAGGGCCACCGTTGATGCCCAGCCCAGCCCCCCCGGCCCCCCCACTGCCTGGGGGGCTCACCTGGCTTGCACAGAGCGCACGCAGTGTACAGCCCCAGGGTGGTAGGTGCACACGCTGCCGTGCTCAATGTCACAGCCGTAGTCCGTCTATAGAGCGGGAGGCTGCTGTCAACTGCGCGAGCCTCAGGCTCTGCCACCCCCTCCCCGGGACCTGACCCCTCCCCTCTTTAGCCCTCAGACCCCAGCCTCACCTCCCTGGGGCCTCTAACTACATGCCCACCCTGGCTGCCTCTAGCTGGCCCCTCGCCCTCTCCAGGGCCCGCCCCAACTGGGGTTGAGGCTTACGTGGAAGCGGCCCGAGTCAGCCCGGGCCTGAGCCAGGGTGCAGGGGCAGTCCGGCACCTCCTCCAGGAAGTTGGGCAGTTGGTCCTCCAGGTCCTCCCAGGCCAGGCACTGGGCCCGGGCCCAGGCCTCGGGGTCCACCTGGAAGTCCTCACCCAGGTGCCAGGCCAGCGCGTGCTCGTTGCTCCAGAGTGCGTGCACGTCTCTGTGGGGGAACCGTGAGCACACTAAGGGCCTCACCCTTCCTCCGTCCCCCCTGCCCCGGGGGCCTCCCCGTTCAGCGTGCTGAGCAGCGGCCCAGGCCCAGCGGCCCATCCTCTTGGCCAGGGCCCGGGGCCCTTACTTCTCCCCTGCATAGTATCTGCTGCTGATGATCCGAAGTGCACCCACTTCCCATCTCTGGTAGTTCTGTGGTGCAGGCTTGGGAGTGAAGGTGAAGGCGCCAGAGTTGGGTATGTTCATAGCCAGAGGGTACAGGTACAACCACTTTGCAACCCACTTATCTGAATATGGTGTCCCTGAGGGAGAGAAGGCCTTCGTCAGCCCTGGGGTCCCTCCCAAAGGGGCAGAGGAGGGGGCCAGGAGCCCATCTTTGGTGCTCAGAGAGGCCTGACAGATAGACAGGACAGATGATTCCCAGAGGAAGGCCCGCCCCACTGCCCCAGCAAGGACTCTGGCTCAAGGGACCACCATCTCCTCTTCCCACATGTTAGGGTCCCAGACCCACCTCCAGGCCGGGTCTAGAGCCATGCTAACAGTCCAGGGCCTTGGGAAGGCTGGGTAGAGCAAGCTTCTTCTGTTTCCAAGGCAAGCCCTAGATCCAAGGGCTGGTAATGTCCATACCTCCTCCCAGGGCTGGGTCCAAGCAGCCGGGGGCCTCCAGGCTCCCCCCACTCACATACTTCCCCCCTTTCCTGTTTCTTGCCAGTGCCCTTCCCACTCAGCATCCCTGCGCCCGGGATCTGGCCCTGCCTGGAATCCCTTCACTCCCACCTCTGTACGCCCCCAACTCCCAACCCTCAGGGCCCACAGAGCAACACCGTCGGGCCAGCCTTGGGCTGGCCTTACCTGTCTCCTCATAGCCCCAGAGCTCGATGATGACAGACTGTGTGGACAGAGCCGAGGGCTCCCAGGTCACGGTGAGGTTTCCCGTGATCCCAGCTGTGCCATAGTACTGCCAGCGTGTCTCATTCACCAGCTCGCTCTTCTCTGTTTCTGACACTTTGTTGGGGTGCACTGGGCAGGGGGTGAGGGGTAAGCGGAAGCCTGAGGCTCCGGGGGCTCTGAGAGCTGGGCGTGCCTCCCAAGGACCAAGTCCCACTGGAGCACCGTCTCTCCCAGACCCTCGCTGTCAGGAAAGGACAGAGGCTGCGGGGGAGGTGGGGCCCTGGCCTCCCCGCCTTCTCCTGGCTTGCCTGAGCCGAATGACCCACCTTGCCAGGGGACCCTGGAAGCCCCCAATCCCCTTTTGGGCTGGGAATCCTGTGTGGATGCCAGGAGGCAAGGGGAGGAGCTTGAGAACCCTGGCCCCCCTGGTCGGGCGCACCTCCAAAGGGACTGGTTTAGCCAGAGCAGCCGGGCAGGGCTGGCAGGCGATGCATGCCTAGGGTAATTCCCTGTAGGGTGGCCCAGGCTCAGTAAGGCGGGACTCACCAGCCAGCCAGGTCCCGGAGCGTGGAAAGGAGCGACCATTGTCCAGGGAGAGTGTGAAGGGGATGCGGCCTGTCTCATACAGCAAGGGGGACACACAGTGCACACGTCCAAAGGAATCCACGTGTCCGAGGGTCTGGATGCTCTCCTTAAACCTGTGAGGGTTGCAGGTGGCAGGAAAGGCGGGGCCTGGGTGGGGAGATCCCAGCCAGCCAGTTGCCCCTGGGTCCCCAGCAGGCACAGAGCCCCTCAGGCCTCCCACCTGCAGATCACGCCTTCAGTGGGGCTGAACCAGTTGAGATGCTGCACTACGAAGTCCTTGCCACCCATCATGGAGCCCGAGTAGGGAGAGATTTCCAGGCAGAAGTCCCGAAAGTCCGAGCAGCAGGAGCTCAGGCCGGAGCAGGTTGGGTGGCAGGAGCAAGACCCATCCCGGTCTCCACAGCGCTGGGAGCAGCTCCCAGGGGCACCTGGAGGAGAGGGCCCTGAGCGCCTGGCTGCCCCACAGGCAGGCCTGGGCATTTCTTTTCCCAGCACCCAGGACAGAGAAGCATCCCCAGGAGAATGCGGACCAGGAATCGCACTGACCGCCAAGTGAACAGACTAGAAACCCACAGGCCCTGTGGGTTGAGGGATCCTTGGTACCATGATCTTGCAGTTGCCTGAATGACTTGCCAGAAGGAGGGGAGATAAAGGGCAAATGCCTCCAAGCAGAGATTTTTGCAGCATCAAGAGAAGCCTCTAGGGCAGGACTGACCTTCGGCCACCAAGTCCCAGGAGACCGCAACCTCAAGACAGCCAGAAGTGGCTGAGCCCAGTCTCTGAGCTGGGAGCTGGTCTCTGGGTCGATGGACCTGGCCTGGTGGACCTTCTGGAGTCTCACTGGAAGCCTGACAGGAGCTCATTCCCCAGCCTCAACGTGCCCCATCTCCCTTTGCCAGGCAACACTGGCTTACGGACTGTGGCCCCCAAAGGAGCCCCACCCTTAGGGGAGAGGGTGAGGAGTGCTCCTCTCCTCTGAGGGGAAAGGAGAGTCATCTCCAGCAGAGGGCTGGAGGGTGGTTTTGTGTGGGGCTATGGACATCAGGCCTCAGGGGATGGACCCTCGACAGGACTCCATACCTCTGTAGCAGGAGTGGCTGGGCAGACTGGAGGGTGGTCACTGCAGACACCGAGGCAGAGATCACATGTCCCACCTGGCCCTTCCCTACCACTCCACCAAAGGAGGCCAGTCAAGGGCTGGGGTTGGACCTGAGCCACCCCAGGTGACCCCACTTCACCCAGCACAGGGACTGGCACTCAAGAGATCCATAAATATTTATTGACAGAGAATGTGAGGGCTCAAGGCAGTGGGGGAGGAGGCTGAATGAGGCCAGTAAGAGAGCTAAGGGGTTGAAGGGTGGTGGCGCTTCCCTGGAACAGGAGAGGGTGTGGCGGTGGGGGGTGGGGGGGATGTTATCTGGGAGCCTGACACTGCCAGCCCAGCTGAGCCTGACTCTGGGGTAGGAGCCTTCCATCCAGACTTTCCTCGGATTCAGCCCCACCCTAATAAGGACCCACAGTCTTGCCTCTCACACCCTTCCCCGCGACTTGGGGCTGCAGACTGAGGACTCTTCTGAGACCTCCCACTGCCCCCGGTGGAGGGGGGGCACTTTCCTCCCAGGCAGCCGGCACCTCCCAGCGGGTTCAGGGTGGGCAAAGCCCAGACTCCATCCTGCCTGCAGCTCCTGGACCCTGGGCATCCCGGAATTTCTTCTCACAACCCCCAGTACAGTCCCAGATGGCCTGACAGATGGACAGAGGCTGAGCAGAGGGGCGTCCACCTGGGCACGGCCGCAGCAAGCAGGGAGAGGGAAGACGGGGCAGAAGCTCAGGGTGAGGGCGTACCTGCCGCAGGCCAGGGGCCGGGGCCGGGGACTGTCGCGAGCAGCAGCAGCAGCAAGGCCCAGAACAGGACGGGCGGCTTCATCGTGCGGCCTCAATCCGCAGCCTTGCCTCGCAGCAGTGGCTGGCGGGTTGCGGGCTGGCTAACTCCCCTCGGCCTGGCCCCGCCCAGCCTCGGCTCGCCCCGCCCCGGCCCGGCCCGCCCCGCCCCGCCCTGCCCGGTCCCCTCTCAAAGTCCACAGGATCCTCCGGGGATCTGTAGGGCCCAACCTGCTCCGTTAGCACATTCCTGACCCACCGGCCCGGACACGGTGGGAGGGGGTCCGAGCCTTCCAGGGGTTGGATCCAGATGTCTAGAGGCTGCAACGTAGCCCAAGGGATCCCACCTCTGGTCCAGCCCTGGGGAGGCGGGCGGGGCTCCCCTGGGGCTGGGCTTTGGCGAGGGTGGTTCCAGCGCCCAGGGGCCCTCAGCCACAAATCTCTCATCCCTTGTCCTTGGCTTCCCTACCCAGAACAGGTATTCCCAATTAGCAAGTAACTTCCTGTTGATCGCTGGTAAGGGGGTGTGTGGGTGTGCGTGGGTGCTGAAGGAGGGCTGGAGGAGGGGGCCCCTTCTGAGGGAGGTGAAGGGTGTGGGAGGGGCCCAGGCAGGGCAGGTTAGCAGTGGGGTTAGGGGCTGAGACCAGAACCCCCCTCCCAACCCTGGACTGGAATCCCTGGAGTGGCCTGGGCATCTGAAACAGGGCTCCAGAGAAGGGCCACCCAGCCCCACCCACCCTTGGCTGTCATACTCTCCTCAGTGTAATCTCTTCTGTGTTCTCCCTTCTCAAATGCAGGGAAGGAAATACAGGTCCAGATGTAGACCGGAGGGGTGAAGGTCACTGGGAGAGGCTGCAGTCTGGGCCAGGGCCCAGGCAGCTTCTTGGAGACCTCCACTCCACTCCTGAGGCCTGGGACTCACTGGGACTCTGCCACCCGGACTGAGTGTCCAGACAGACAGATGGTTCTCTCCCCAGAGGCGGGGTCCAAAGGGGACACATCCCCAGACCTTGAAGAGAGCTGAAGTTGGCGGGGGGTTATGAGCTAAAGCCATCTGGCTGTGACCCATCTCAGCTCCTGGGATCTGGCCAGCCCGTTCCCTGGGCAGCAACTCTTCCCATCAGGTGGATGGGTCTGCAGTTTCATCAAGAGGTGGCTCCTAAAGGTGTCGGGAGAGCCAGTTGGGGTGGTTAGAAGCCACAATTCCCAGTTTGGTTGTGGGGTGCTCAGGTTACCCTCTGTAGGCAGGTGCTGGGGGCTGATGCTGGGACTCATCCCAGGCTCAGGATTGAAGGTGTTCCCTATGGCACAAGTCAGGAGAAGGAAGATGTTAGGAATGCTCCCGGGATGGGTCCCAGGTGCCCTGGGGGCCTGAGAGTCAGGAATTTGGGAAGAGGGCAGCAACTGAGTAACTGTTGCCCTCACCTTGCAAAGAGCCTGAATTAGGGCAGTTCTGGCAAGGGTCTTTCCAGGGCTGCTATGCTTCTGGGTCCCCATGGTGGCTCTGCCAGGTGTGGGCTGGTGACCCTGGCAGTGCCCAGCCCATGAGGGGCACCAGGCAGCAAGGTGCATCCCCATCTCCCTTCTGGATGGAGAGCTTTTCTGGGGAGACCCCTTTCTGGGGTAGGGCCAGCCCAGATCCAGGATGGGGGGGGGGGAGGAGACAGCTAGGTCCCCAAGGCACTGAGGGGTTGTAAAGAATGAACTTATGAACAAGGAGCCCCAATTTTATGTTGCACTGAGATCCACAACGTACATGGCCAGTTCTATCAGAGGGCAAGTGTGGTGGAAGGTAAGTGCCTTTCCTGCCAGCCCCACTCCCCCTTCCTGACACTGACCCCACCTCTCAGGGTCCCCTGCACTGGGTCCCTATCACAAGAGAGTTCCTCAGCCTGGCCTGGATGCTGCCTGCTCCTCTCGCCCCTGCCCACTCCAGACGGGCACACCCCACACTCTTGAGTCCTTCAGGGGACACCCCAAAGGCCCCTTCCAGGCCTGGCTCCAGTCCCACCCAGAGGGTCTGTGCTCCCCTCTCCCCCCTCACTCACCCCCATCCCCAACACCCCCCCATCCCCAACACTGCCTGCTCCTGGGAGGCCCAAGGGTTGGTGCCTGACCAACAGGAAGAAGGGCCCAGAAACCCTGGACAGCAACCAGTTGAGGGAGGCTCCCTAGGGTTGAACAAAGAGGCAAAAGCAACTATTCCATCTTTATTAGAAAAGAAACCAAAAAAAGGGAGTTGGGGCGAGCCCAACCCTAAATGACCCCTCTGCTGTGACACAGGCAGAACCTGGCTCATCCGGGCATCGAGGTGTGGACATGGCCACCTGGGCTGGGCATGGGCATGTTTATACAAAGTCAACATTTCATAGAAAAGGATGCCAGCCCTGTTGTGCAAGCCTCCTCCAGGCCCCCATGCAGTGGGGACAGACAACGGCCTAGGCAGGTGGGGAGGACACCGCAAGGGATGGAGGCTGGGCAGACCAGGGCCTGCATAGGGAATCATGCTGTGCCTGGGTCAGGCATGGCCCAAGGGGTTCAGGCCAAGGCGGGGAGGCCCCAGCCCTCAGATGTCCATGTAGTCGTCATCCTCATCCGTCTCGCTCTCCAGAGAGGACTCCTGGCTTGACGTCTCCAGGACCTCCAGGGCCGGCTGGCACAGGCTCTCCTTCCGCACATTGGCCGCTGACTGGGCTGACAGGATGGCAGACTGCACACAGAGCGGGGCAGGGCGCTGGTCAGAGGTGGCCCAGGCCCGGCCCCAGTCCCGCCTGTAGCCCACGTCCCGCCCATGCCCCCCACTCGGCACCCGTGGTCACCTTCAGCTTCTGCTTGGTCTCCTCCGAGATGCTGCCTTTGGGTGAGAGCAGGGTTGGGGTGGGCGGCGTGACGGTGATCTCAGGGGGGAACTTGGTGGTGGCCGAGGGGATGACCAGCTTTGGCATGCTGGGCAGGAGGCGCGACTTCGCCCGGCCAGGCTCTGCCTTGCCGGGGGGACCCTCGGGTGGCTGGGCACTCACACTGCTGGGCACCTTGGAGCTGGTGACTGTGGGGTGGACCGTGGGAGCTGAGCCTTGTTCACAGCCTCCTGGACCTGCCTGCCCTTCCCTGGCTTGAGCATCAGTTTTCCCTCTGGAAGACAGAGGCAACCAAGAACGCCTCCTCCTGTGCTTTCTCTCGGCCCTCTGGTCTGTGCTGGCTGGCAGGCTCCAGGCCCCCTGCTGTGTCTGCCCCCCTTGACTGCCCAGGTCTGGCTCTGGGCTGTGGGGCCTGGGGACTAGGACCCCCTGGGGAGTCCAGGGCCCAGGAAACAGGCAAGCCCCTGGAGCTTTCCCAAGGATTCTGTAGGCCCTGCAGGCACCGTGCACACATGAACTGTTCCATCCCTGCATCAATCCTAGGATGCATGTCCTTATGGTGTCCATACCCCAGGGAGGATGCTGGGGCCCGGAGCCAGCATTGGGGCTGTGTATCCCCAGAGCCTGGAGGCAGCAGTTCCAGGGCAGGCAGCCTCCAGGAAGCTCTAAGAGTCCTGAGCCATGGGGTCGGCCTGGCTGGTCTCCACATTCCTCCGAGGTCCCATGGCTTTAAAAGGAGCGGGGCTTACTTAGTGCCCATGCCTGACTCTGCAGGGCTGGCACCAGGCCCTGTGGTCCTGAGTAGGGTCGGTGAGATCCCTGAACCTGAGGAATCCCCGAGGGGGCCAGCCAGTTGGGAAAGGATGACTACTATGCAGGCAACGGTCTGGAGGGCCGACTCCTCCCTCCACATGTCAGCCACTCCCTTGGTCCCCATCTCTGGGCTGGGGGGGCTCCTCCCCAGACTGAGCAGCCTCAGCTTGGGCTGGCCACCGGCCCTTGCCAGTCCCTGGAGCTGGAGGTAGAATAAGGGGCTCTCTACTCCCCAGCTCTTCAGCCCAGGCCTCCATGCCCAGTTGCCACTCCACTTGGCTTCCCCACCACTGGGTCCTCCGAGGCCCGGCTCCCAGGCCCGACACCACTGTGTCCCCCCCAACCAAGGCAAAGCTCCCCACACTGCTCCCAAGTCACCTTACCCTGGCTGCATGTGGGCTCAGTGCCTGTCCGGGGCGTGGGCTCTGTGGGCCAGCAGTGTGGCTCTGCTGAAGGGCTCTCGGGGACAGTCTTCACCTGCTCACTGCACAGTGGCTCCTGGGGTGGGAAACCCATGCCCTCTGCTGCTCCTGCCAGCTCCTCTCCCTCTGTGGGGACACAGGAGGGCTGTAAGTTATAGTCCTCACTCAGCCTGGAAGACAAAGACCCTCCCTCCTGAACCCTGGGACGCCTAGCAGGAGACCTGCACAGAGACAGTGTGCCACCTCCACCTGTGGACCAGCAGGGGCTTCTCTGGAACAGTTGCATGGGTGGGGCCAGTCTGGTACTGGCAGGAAACCACTCCCACTCTGGGTGGACGCTGGTGGGGCCAGCTCACTAGCTGGGGTCAGTGTGGGCCTGACACAGCAGGGGATCATGGACACTATGTGCTCCCCAGCCCCGTCAAACACCATCACGGGACTTCAGAGATGGGCTCACGGGCTCTTCCCTCTAGCCTGTGGGAGAGGCACTGAGAAACATGGTCACGACCCAAAACCAAGCCAGCTAGCTAATACCAAAGTGGATGGAGTGGTGTGCTGGCACCATGCCCTCCCGCCAGGCCACACCTTCCCTGGCATGAGGCAGGGGCCGGGAACTGGCCTCCTTTGAGCCAAGGCCTGATGGGCCTGAAGGGTGCTGGCTGCACCTATGGCTGCCAGCCAGGCCGTTAGTCAGCATCGGTCCAGGGGCTCCCATCCCCCCGGGTTGCAGCCGCCCCTCAGCTCCTGTTGCATCCAGGCCTCCTCCCGTTCCTTTCTTCACCTTACTCCGCTCTTCCTTTGTATTCAGGCCGAGGTGGGCCATCACCTCACCACCCTTCCACTCCCCCACTTTCCCATCAAGTCCTGCCTTCCCCTTCTCCAGCAGGTGAAGTGTCCCCTCAGCCCTCCTCCACCCAGGGAGAAGCAGGAGTGAAAGCTCTTGGGAAGGAACAAAGACGGGATGACTTAGCACCCTGGCCTCCTGCCTGCTGGCTTCCAGCTCCTAGAGGACAGAGCCTTCCCTGGCTGTCTATGCCACGAGCCAGTCCCTCTCTTCCTCAGGACCCACTGCCTGGCAGTCATGATCACAGCCTCTTTGTCCTAGGGTCCAGCCCCCTACACTACACCCCCCTACACATCCCCCAAGCCGGGATGAGCACCTTGGAAGGCTCTTTCTGCTGCCCTCCTGGACCTGGGGAACAGGAGCCACAGCGTGAATTCAAGTCCCTGAATCTGAGTGGGACTTGGTTTGCTGTGGCTGGGCATGCACTCATGAAGCAGGCCCAGTAGTAGGTGTCTGGTCCAGGCCTTTCTAGAGGTGGTACCACTCTGCCTACCCCTGCCCACCCTCTTCTCATGCCGCTGTCCCCTGCAGGGTCTGGAGCAGTGCTAAGGTGGCCTGGAAGGGCAGCTGGCTTCCCTGCTGATAGGCATCTATAGGACAGGAGCACGTTGGGGGAGGAGCGGAACAGGGTGCAGGGAGGGCCTGGAGCTGGAAAAATGGATGGAGGCTGCCCTCAGGGGCCAGGTGTCATGCTGGCTCTCTCCTACCCCAGGGGGCTGTTCACCCTCTGCAGGCCCTTTCCTCTTGGTGGGCTACCAGGAGGAGAAGGGACACTTGGGGCAAGGGCATCTAGCAGAGAGTTTCAAGCATGTGGGCTAGTGCTCCCTAGGCCCAGCAGCACCCCCCCCCCCCAACCAAGACCGCCCTAGAGGCCTGTGAGGAAGGCTGCAAGTGGGCCTGAGTGGGGGGTGGGGGGTTAACCTGGAGGCCCAGCCTTCAGAGGAGGGCCCTGTGGGGCCCCCTGGACTCCTGGGTCTCAGGTTCTCGGTCAGTGGGAAATGTATGGCCAGGCTGGAATCCTCTGCTATCGGGCTACTCTCTCTCTTCCCCTGGGCAGACTCAAGGCCTGGGCACCAGGTCCCCAAGGACCAGTGTCCTAGAAGTGCCAGCCCTGACTCAGACTCTTCCTGGCTTCTCAAAATGGCAAGAGGCTGGCTTTACAGCCTGCTTAACTCACTGGCCGGTGGGGTCCTGCTCAGGCAGGCGTTTCCTGACCTGAGAATGGAAAGGCTTGAAGTGTCCTTTCCACTCTCCCTCCCTGATCTAGTTGCCCACTCTGAAGGCCTGACCCCTCAGCAAAAGGGACCCTCACTTACTCATGGACTGGGCACTATTCTAGCACGAAACCAAGTCTGGGCCTGTGGCGGGCAGACGCCCAACAAAGAGACAAGCATGGAGGTGCTCAGTACAGAGGTGGGGGGTGGGGGACACAAGGTTAGGAGCCTCCCCAAGGGGATGCATCTGCCACATGAGGCCAGCATCCTGGTCAGCATGAGGTGGGCAGATGGGTGAAGTCTTAGTGAGTGACCAGGGAAGCTGGAGAACGTCCCCGCCCATCTGCAGGCCCCAGTGGGTGGAACAAGTCAGGAGTGGACACTGCCAGCCACTGTCAGCTGCCTTCCCCTGGCCGGAGCCATTAGGCAAGGGTGAGGGGCACCCCAGGGGAGGTGCAGGGTAGGGGTGTCCACCTTGGGGACAGTGCCAGGCCAGGTCTCTTCCGAGGCTGCTTTGCCCCTGTTCTCGAACCTTGGGGACAGTGTCCTGTGAAGATCCATCCCAAGCCTGCTCTCTCAGGTGGCTCGTGACCTCCTGTACTGCCAACGTCTCTGACTGCAGCTCCTAGCCTGTATACTCTATAGTTCCTAGGCACCTCCGCAGGGCAAGCCTGCCCTTCCTGCCCATCCAAACTTACACCTGGGTCTGGGTTGCCCACTGGGCACCGGGACAGATGCAGATCACATCACCAGGCCACCCTGTCACCTCTGGGTGATCCCTTCCCAGTGCTCTCCCTGTCCTGGAGATTGTGGGAGGTAGGCTCTGAGCCAACGTGCCTCTCCAAGAACAGCCCTGACGCCAGCCCAGAAAGCCCTGGGAAGCATCAGGGTGGCCACCCTGACACTGCCAGCCAAACGCCACCAGCCTGCAGATCCTGAGGTGGTCCCCAGGGGCTGGCAGGTTGCTCCGCACCAGGGCCACGTGTCCCATACTCTCCACCCAGGGCTGCTCCCTCTCCCAGTGTCAGGTAAGAGTTTGGTCCTAGCAAAAGGCTATTCAGTTTAATTCGGAGGAAGGAAATAAGAAAGGATCCATTCTCCAGGACAAAGAATAACACCGGGAAGTACACGCTCTTGCACTGATCTAACAGAGGGAAAAAATGAGTGAGTCACAGTTTGGGGCCTGCCTGGGTCCAGGGCATGGTGAGCAGGAGAGAGAAGGAAGACAGCCAGGCTCCAGGTGGCCTGCTGTCCCCACTTCCTGCTATTCACCCCCGGAGGAACCTTCCCACCCTGTACCCGCTCACGTGTGGCCAGCACCAGTGATGGTCACTCGCTTCCAAGGTCAGGTTATAAAGGATGGTGCGGATTCCTTTGAGTGTTCTCTCTCTCTCAGACCCCGGGTCCCCTGAGGACCCTCAGCAGCCCAGGGAGAGGCCCACAGTGGAGGATCTGAGGCCTCCAGTCATCAGCCAGTGAGAACCCGAGACCTGTCAGCAACTGAGTGAAGAGATGACGGCTGACACTTTGACCCTCCCGAATTCCTGATCCTCAGGGGCTGCGGGATCACGGGGGTGAGTCAGGTGCAGGCCAAGAGCCTAAAGTGCGGGGGTGGGGACACCCTGGGGAAAGCCAAGTCATCGTGGGAGGGAGCGGTTTCCCTGGGCTGTGGACTCCCGTGGTCTATCACCACACCCAGAACTCGCCCGGTGGCTGTGCTTGCTTCTGCCAAGCGCTGTGCGGAATGTGTGTCACTGCCATCTTACACACGGTGCGCTGGACACGGAGACACAATAAGCTACCCAGAGGGAGCAAGGACAGCCAAGGTCACCTGGAGGGGGAACTGCCCTTTGTCCCACAGCTTCAGAGGCTCCGCTCTGAACAAACAGCTGCAGGAGCTGACTTAAGGTTAAGTGATTCTTTATCTCATGAGGCCATGACCTCTGTAATTGTAAGCAATGGGGCAGAGGGTCCCTATACCTCTATGATCCTCAAAGCAAACTGGGGACTGGCATCAGGTGAGCACTCAATGGCTGCACAACTGCAGGAAAGAGCGAAGACAGGGAGCACTGCCACCCTCGGCCTCCACTCGGGGAGCACCTGGCTCACAGCTGCCACCGCTGCCTTCACGTCAAGGTGACAGCCAAAAGGCTGCATGGGACTGTGACCGGGCAGCCAGATGAACCAGAAGGAGCAAAGAGCCAGTGCAGGGCCTCAGTAGGGGCATAGGCTGGTCCCAGAAGCAGGGCAGCGAGGGCAGGGGAGACTTGGCATCAGGGTCAGTGTCCCCTCCCAGGAAAGCTGCAGGCCTGTCTGCCCTCTGGTCTGCAGGCTGTCCCTGCCTGTGGGCTGCTGTTCCCAAGGGTATCTTGGGTTTTAGAAGAAACCTTTAGAAGGCCTCTGCCAGAGCCCAGGACCCTGTTGCTTGTCCCTCACAAGCCCACCAACCAACCTTGCTCTGCTCTATGCTGGCTGGCTTCCGTATGCCTTGCCCATGGGGGCCTGGGTAGGAATGCCCCCAACCACAGCAGGTACCCAGGGATGGCTCACAGCCCTGTAAGGTCTCTGGGAAGCCGAAGTCAGGATGCCCTCTCCTCTCCAGAATTCCTATTTATCTACTCATCACAAGGTTTTGTGGTGAGAGAAAGCAACAGATAAATACCTGATGTCAATGCTGGCTCCTCCCCACCTCCTTGCCACACCCACTGTGAAGGGGCTGCTGTCCCCACTTCCATTTTGGGATGGGAGGAAGGTTGAGAGAGTGGTGGGCATGCCAGCAGGTTGTGCCCCCAGCCCTCCAGGGCTCCCATGATATGCTTCTCAAGGATCACCCGGCTGGAGGTCGCCCTGGCCTCACCCTGCCCTACCCCCACTCCCCGTGCAAGGATCAGGACTTGCTGCCACTGGTGGCAGAGGCCAGGGCCCAGCTCTAGCCTCACTGCCTAGTGGATGGGATGGGACCTACCTGGGCCCAGAGAGACCATGCTGGGGGTGGCTTCAGGCCTATGCGGCCGGGGAGGCCCTGAGTCCTTGGATGGGTCTGGTGTGGAGGCCGACGCTGAGGGAGGGCCGGGGATGAGCGCCGTGGAGGTGGCTGGTGCAGGGCGAGGTTTGGTGTGAGCGTCACTGGGCCGCTGGAGAGCATCAGCTGGCACAGGGTCAGGAGCCGTGGGAGCCACAGCCCCAGGGAAAAAGTTCTCTCGGCTATCCTTGGGGTGCTTTGGGGTGGTAGGTGTATCCCCTGCAGCCTGTAAGAACAAAGGGAGGTGAGGAAGGCTGGCTGGGCAGCCCAGAGCCCTCGCCATCCCACAGGACACCTGTCTGGGTCTGGGACTGCCAACCTGCTCTCGTGTCACCAGACCCTGAGCCCCCCATGCTCCCAGCGAGGCCCCCAGGCAGCCCTTCAGGACTCTGCAATGCTAGGAAACTACTGGGGACCCGTAACCCCTCCCTGGGAGGATGTCCAGGCCCTCCTGATAGAGACTCTGTGGAGGGCCTGCAGCTGGCCAACCTCATGCTCCCATTCCCAGGAGCCTCCTGGAGAGAAGCACGACTCCAGGCAGGGGGTCACTGCGACCAATTTGGGGACTACAGCAAAATGGACCCTCTCTGAGAGGCAGGGGAAACAGATTCAGGGCCATAACCTCTCCCCCAACCGCAGCCCCGCAACCTGCATGGCCAGAGGCGGGCCCAGGCCCCAGCTGCCTGCTGATCCTCTTTGGGCCATGATCTAATCTAAGAAATGTGACCCTTCCCTGCCCTTGGCTCCTGCCAGCTCAGTATCTCCTTTTGCCACAAGACAGGGAAGGTAGGTGTTTGGGGATTTCCTATGTGGTCCTATCACTGGGAGCACCCTTTCAAAGCCTGCATCAGAAACAGCCATCCTCTGTCTGGAGTGCTCATTGCCAACCTGCCTCTACCTGGGTTGGCAGAGGAGGCAGGAGGGTACCCCTGGGGCCAAGCCCCACACTGTGGCCTCGGGCAGTTACTCCTGCTCCATGTAGCAGAGGCTGTGGTGAGGGCCGAGCAGGTCACAGGAACTGCAGGTCTCTTCTGGGCTTCTGGTCCTCAGCTGGGGGATCAGCCTGCTTGGTCAAGATCCAACTGGACTTCCTCAGACCTAGAGCCCTGGGCAGGGATGGTGGCCTGCTGCCCCATTTCACTGAGAGGAAGCCTGTCTGGACACTAATAGCATCCAGCAGCCTGCTGCTGGGGAACATGGGACTTGAGTCCCTGGGCTGTAGGTGGATGCCCATTGTCCTGAGTTCCTGCCTCTGGACTCCCTGTGGGGTACCTCCCTAGGGGGAAATGCCATGAAAGGGCCATGTGTGGGCAACAATGGGAGGGCAAGACATGCTCTCTTGTGCTGCTGGGGAAGGGGCAGTTGGGCCACCCTTGTAAGGACAAGAAGCCACACCTATTCAAATGGCAAGTATTTGCCCTCTGACCCAACGACCCAGGCCTGGGGTCACTCTTGAAGAAATGCCCATATGTGGTACAGGAAGATGCCCCATTGGCACTACTGAACAGAACTGCAACGGCCCCCTAGCTTTAAGAGGGTGCCTCCTTTCTCTGCTGGCCAAACCCTGCCTATGGGCCTTTTCTTGAGCTGGGCCTCTCCCAGGAAACCCCTATCCTTCAGCCCTGGCCCCTCACCCTCTCCTCAGTTCCACCACTTCTCAAAAGCTGTGGCTTCTGAGCCCCAAAGTGATGGCTTCAGGGGCACCTACACCCAGGGTTCTGGCATAGACCTCTCTCCTAGAGGAAAAGCCACCGGCCAGAGCCCAGGAGGGCCTCACCCCTCCTCCCTGCCACCAAGTCACGCTGGCCCATCTTCTGACATCTCAAGCCCACCTGTAGCTCACTGGGCCCCTGCACCAGCCCATCCTCTCCACTCAGGAGTGGGGAGTCTTTCACAAACCCGGCAGCACTCTTCTCCCTCCCTTGCTGAATAAACCTTAGGACACTCATCCATTCTGCTCCTATCCAATTCATATCCCAGCCCCGCATCCCTTCCTCTACCTTTGTCCCAAATGGAGTGACATTTCCAGGTGAGCTCAGCTGGGTAAGGACCATCTTTCCCATTTACAGAAAAGGCAGCTGAGGTGAGGGGACCCCTCAGGTCACACACTCGGAGCTGGGGTCTGGGTCTGCCAAGGCCCCACCCACCATACAATGCTCCCTATGGGCTGCCTCCTCCATCTCTCCTTGGCCCAGGCTGACGCCACAAACGGTCCCTCCTGAGGTATGCCCACTTCGCAGCCTGCAGCCTAGGGTCCTGGCATGGGGCTGGCCCCATATGAGGAGGTTGGCACAGGCTGGGTCCAGCTTACCTGTCTCTGGGCAGCGGCCCCGAGGTGGACCTGACAGAACTTCACAGCCTGCTCCAGCGCAGCCTCCTCGTCCACCTGAGCAAGGAAACACTCAAAGTCAAAGGAGCCAGGCCAGGTGGCTGGCCTCCTCCCGGCCCCCCGGGGTGTGAGGACCAGCTGCTATCCCCTGACACTCCTGTCTTGCTTGGGGAGCATGGGCAGAAGCACACATCCATCTCCCAGGTCCATCCTGCAGGGCCACTGCTCTGGGCCAGGCCGGTCCTATTGAGATCATGTCCAGGACCATGTTATCATGTCCTCAGGGGCTGAGCCTGGCAGAAGGGGAGCCAGATCCTGCTCCTCAAGTGAGCAGGAAAAGTCTAAGGTCTGGGTGGTGGTGGGGGAGGGAAGGTCTGACTCACCCAGAGCCCAAGAGCCCAGGGTGCCGGGGGGATGGCAACCAGGCTGGGGAGGCCTGGGGGCCGCCCTGGTGGAGCAGTGGGCAGGGTGTGAAGGAGACAGGCCGGGGTGGCAGGAGCAGCCAGGTGGGGACAGGCAGGGTAGGGAAGGGCCCACCCTCACCAGCAGGGAATGCAGGGCGTGGTTCTTATTCACCCAGGATAGAAAGAAAGCAAGCCTGATCCCAGATGCTGCAGGAGTGAGAAAACAACAGGGACTCTCCACAGGTGTACCATAAACAGACATGGTTTGGGAGGAAACCACTTAGAAGGACGGACACCCAGTCTGAGCCAGTCGCAGCAGCTCTGGGGGCTCTTGATGTGGAAATCTTAAACAGAGAAAGAGCTGAATGTCTAACATAGTGGAAAAAAAAAAAGGGAAAACACACTAAGGAGGGTGGTGGAGGCTCCTCACATGCTTGGGGCACTGACCCTGCTTTGGATGCCAGCCACAAAGGTCTCTGAGGCAGTGCCCTAGAGCCCGGCACCGAGTGGGGTCAGGGGTCCTGTCTCCCCATGCTGGATGTCATGAGATTTCTGCAAATGGTTTCATTTCCTTTAAAGCTGAGAATAAAGTTTTCCAAGCACTTTGTTTCTTGTCTTTTTCATGTATTTTCCCCAGCTCTCCTGAGATATAGTTGACAAAATCGCCCCATACTTAAAACGTACAACTCGATGACTAGACATGACCCTTGGTTTTCTGACTCTATGCCCTGCTTAAGGCAGAAAACCTCAAACGGAGGGAAGCAAATAGCAGGGCTGGGTGGGAATGACACCTAACAAGCACGCCCCACGGCCCTAGCACCCCTGGACAGACTGGGAAGGACCTTCTGTGAGAACAGAATTGTAGGCCACCCACCTGCTTGATGAGCATGTAGGTCTCGGACATGATCCTTTCAATGCGGCCCAGGTCATAGGCCACACCCTTCTGGCCCTGCTGCCACACACGGTAGGCATCCAGCAGCAGAGTCTTGCCTGACTCCGTGTCCTCCAGGAGCTTCCTCTTTCGGCTGGGCCGTGTGGGTGGCTCCTCGGGGTGGCTGCTCGCTCTGGCCCCAGTGGTGGTGGTAGGGGTGGCGGCTGGGACTGGCTGGGCAGGTGTGAGTGGGCTGGGTTGTTGCCGGGCACTGATGCTCAACTCCTCCAGAGACAGCTCAGTAGGACGGCTCTCAGGGCCACGGTCCCTTGGAGGGCGGCCTGGCTGTGGGGGTGGCACCCGTTCGGAGTCTGAGCAGCGAGCGGTGGCCTCACCCGTGTCCATGGGTTCGGTAGGTCCTGCCCGGGGACTCTCCTTGTCCTTCTGCTCGCCAGCCTGGTCTGTGCTGTCTCCTGCCTCCATGGCTACAGGCCGGTGGTTGAGAGGACCCACCTTGCCCCCTGGCTCGGCTCCTGGCCCTGGGCCATCCGCCAGAGGTAGCTTCTTGGAGTGGGGAAGGCCCTCTTGACTATCCTCGGGACTGGCCTTATGGGGGACGTCAGTGGTCATCCTGCCTCCAGGGAGGCCACAGGCCTTGGGCCCCGGGCGTTCTGACCCCTACGAGAAAATCAAAGGTAAAAGACTGTGTCTTTTGTATTTCTACCACATGGGTGACCAGCCCAGGCCACTCTGGGTCTGCCTGTATGCTAGTTGGCCCAGGCTGGCCCTGGAGACTTGCCCGAGGAAGTCCCTCCCTGTTCTGCTCCTCCAGCCTTGAGAGGGGCTGACAGGAGGCGGGAGGTGGCGGGAAGTGCCTCCACTCTGGAAGAATGGCCTGTGTGGGGACGGCCCTCCTCTAAATGCGAGGCTGAGGGCAGTCCTGGGTGTCTAAAGGGGAGGTGACCCACCAGGGGCCACCATGCATGCTGGCCACAGAGCTGAATTCTCCCGTTTTGGGCTCTCATGTGTCTCTAATGCACAGCAGCCGAGGTGTGCACACCATGGCCCAGCTAGTCCTACTGGGCAGAGGGCACTGCAGCAGCACTGCCTTGCCTCAGCCCCCTCCCGCTAGGTTGGCTGGTCAGGGTGCTCAGCTCTGAGAGGGGGCAAGGGCTGTGCCTGCCTTGAGGTGCAGGTTGGGGGGTGAAAAGAGGGCAGGTGTACCCGGAGCAACCTAAGGCCTCACTCAGCCCATTGGGAGCCCACCGTTGCTTCAATATCAGCGCTGCTATGACCCTGAGGTTGACCTGCCAGGTCGGGGTACACTGCTCAGCTAGCAGCCTCAGAGAGTGTTGCTACCGTCCTCCCCGCCCACAAGTCCACATCTGCCATGTGGGTGAGTACCTTACTAAGTGTCTGCCACTTCCTCTTTGTGCTGCCTTCCCCACCCAGGGGAGCAGGGGTGTACTACTTCATAGGTAGGGACACTGGGACATGCCTCATGGCAGCTGAGCGAAGGGCCGGGGCCACCTCCTGGGAGAGGACAGGGGCCATGGCTGTACCTCTGCAAGCTCGCTCAGGGTGTCCTCCAGCACCTTCACAGTGAGGATGAAGGCCCGCTGTGCCAGGACCTGGCGGTCAGCATCTCGCAGATACTTCCTGCAGGCACACGGGGGTGGCCGGAGAAGAGAGCAGAGCCTCAGAGCCACATGGCCTGGGATGGTGGCCCACACCTCTCCTTGCCCGGAGAACATCTGCGGGTCCCTCAGCATCCCTCCTGCCTGGGGCACTCCCCAGAAGCCTTCCCTGAGCCTCTTGCCATAGCACCTGGCATGGACTGCCCTGGGCCCTCTGGGCCGAGTGAGAGCTGGGGGCCTCTGGCTTTTCTCTGTAAAGCTTGTCTCCAGGGTGCCCCAGACCCCAGCTGAAGCCCCCCGGCCCCCACCCCCCACCCCAGCCCCTACAGGTGAATGAGACAAGAGAAGGTAAAGTGGTGCAGGAATAGAGAATAGCTGTTGGTCCAGCTGGGCCAGACCATAACTCCCAGGATCCCCGACAACCACCGCAGGTGGCAGCTGCAGCAGATGTCCCTCCGGCCTATCTGTCCCACCCTATCTGGCAAAGGGATCCCTGGTTACCTCTACGACTGTGGTCCCCCTGTTGCCTGGCCAATTATTACTCGCCTTCCCCTGAGGGACCCTGGCTATCATCTGGACCCCTGTCTTCCCCGCGACCTGACAGCACCCTGAAAGCTCCAAGCTAAAGGAAAGCAGGAGGTAAGGAAGGGGTAACTTGTGTTTGCCCTGAGGGCACAGGGCAGGATGCTATCTGATACCAGAGAGGCCCCTGAAGAGAAAGGCTGGTGTGGGCTCCCCAGCCGGTAGAGAGATGCCCCGGGTGGGTGAGGGGCTCTGGCCCACGGCAGTGCCAGCTGCCCTCAAGGGGCTGAGTGTGCATGCGGCCAGGCGGCTGTACTCACTTGCCCTGGTCTGGGGTCCGCTGCAGCATGGAGGACACCTTCAGTAGGGTGCTGTGGTCCCGGAGCTGGGCCAGCACCTTGAGCAGCAGCACAATGGAGCGGTTCATGTGCCAGGCAAAGCTGCCTGGCCGGTCGATCTCGTCCACGGGGATCCGCCAGATGCCCTGTGACAGGGACAGAGGTGGGCGTGTGAGGGCGGCTGCTGTGGCTGGAGCCTGCTGCAGTGCCAGAAGGCGCTCTGCCCGGGCCAGGACACCTTGGAACCCTCCTGCCGTCCCAGGGGAATGGGAGAGTTTCCCCCTGTGGATGGTGGCAAAGGAGACACATGCTGTTCCGCCCTGTCCTCTTCTGAATGGCTGCGTGGCACGTATGTACTTGTTCTGTCCCCTGCTCGAAACATGCAGGTTGTGCCTAGTCAAACGCAACCAGTTGGAAAAGCCCGGGGCCTCTGTGCCTTCACACAGGTGCTGACTCAGCCACGTGACCAATCCTAGGGCCAAACTGATGGGTCAAAAGGTGGCCACTGTGAACTTCTGGCAGCTGCTGCTGGCCAGATAGGCTCAAGCCTGGCCCCCACCCATGTGCATTCCCTCCAGTGATGCCCAGTGACTAGAGGGCTAGGCTGAGAATGACCTGCAGCTTGCAGAATGCCCAGCTTGCCTCCAACCTGCCTTTGTCCGGGGTACACTTCACCTGAGACCTCCCCCCTTCTCTGCCATCCAACCTCACTGTCTGAAGGCTAAGCTAGAGCAGGGCTGGCTCTGGGGAGCCCTGCCACCATCTCCCTCAGTCTGGTGTCAGACACCGGGCACCCTGCCCATCGGCAGCTGGGGCATCTCCATACCCAGCACTGTGTCTGAGACCTACTGGTCCAGCTGAGGCATGGTGAAGGAAAAGATACCCAAGGGAGTGAACTGTAAGTGAACAGAAGCAGGCCTGAGGCTGCAGGACCTAGACATTAGAATTTACGTCTCTGGGACAGGACTTTGGGGGCCTGGAAGGAGCAGGTGGGCACACAGCTGGCTCCCTGCAGCCAACACCCTAGAGAAAGTCCTGCCCAGAATGGACTGGGCCAGGGAGCAAAGCTGTCTCCTCCACCTGGGGGTCCCAGCAGGGTACCCAGGGGGTGTCATTCCCAGACCCTATTCCTGTGGGTGCTCAGTGACTAAGTCCATGTTCTAGCAGTCCTGGGACAGGAGGCAGAGTACCTCCAGCCTTGAGCCACTCAAGCAAGAGAGAAGCCTAAAACCTGCAGCTCCAAGCCCCCACAGCCTCCACACTTGATCCCGGGGGCTCACACTGCACACACTGGTGCCACCCTCCTCCCTCCAAGCTGTGTGAAGGCTGGCAACCATCCTTCATCCCACGCAGTGCCAAACAAGGCACTAGCTGCTTCCCGGCCTGGACAAAACTAGGAGGCTGAGGCCACCCTTGCCCACAGCTCTGACACCAATGCTGTAACTTCCAATGGGGCTCAGGTGGCTTCTACAGCAGCGCAAGAAAAGCTGCCTCTTGACAGGACAAGGGACAACTTTGAGCAGTTGTCTGGCCAGTGTGCCCTGACACCCTGCCCCCAGATGTGTAGCAATGGCTGAGAAGGTGCCATCTCTGTTGCCTGCAGGCCTCGCAGAGTAAGACTGAAGAGCCTGGCTCTTCCACGGCACTGCAGACATCACCCTGTTCCTCACCATGGCAGGAAGGGCAGAGCTCAGAGAGGAGTGACTCCCTCAGGGTCACACAGCATGGGGGTAGCCTGAGAGTTGGCCCCTCACCACGCCCACAGCCCTGAGGACAGGGAGGACAAGCCCAAGCAGCCCAGAGGGAAGCCTCCACCACCTGCTCGAGCCCTACACTGCTGGCCTTGGGCTCCTTCCCACACCTCACAGGAGAGGGGGTAAGCCAGAAACACAGCCTGACCATGTGCTGATACACTGTAGGCGTGTGCCAGGGCTGGCCCAGCGCCACAGGCCAAGTCCGGGAGCTGGGTGTGACCCTACTGCTCCAGGATCTCTCTCTTCCTTAGGGCATAGAGGGGCATGCCCTGCTCTGCACTGTCAACCATAAGGGCCCAGAATGACCCTGGATTTCACTGAGGGCCTCCCTCTTCCCTGGCTAAACCTCTGAAGACTCGGGGACAGGGGGAGGTCACTCTTCCCAGTGCACCTTGATCTGGGGTCAGAAAGTCTCTTTCAGCTGCCTTGTGAGCACCCCCACCTGGGGGTGGAGGACCCTGATGTCCCCTGGGGGGCAATCAGGGAGGATGGATGGAAGACACACATTTGTTTCTCAAATCGCGTTTGGGGGTGGCTATGTAAGAAGAAGGGCCCTGGTAAGTGGCCCTGTTCATCCCATGTCACCCCTGTCCTCCATGCTAGCTGAGTCAGGGCACAGGCTGCAGGAGGGGAAGAGGTCTGAAGACAGGCCCGCCAGGGACTTGGGGTGAGTCCGGCTAAGGGCACAGATAAGGGTCACGGGGCCTCAGATATGGTGCCAGTACCTCAAGAGGCTTCAGGTACTTGGGGTACATAGGCCCCAATGCCTGGCTCCCACAACTTGCCTGGTGGGCACCAGCCCCATCCTGCACCAGCCCCAGCCTGCTCACCACCTCTGGAAGGGGCCCATTTCATCCTTGGTAAATTATCAGAAAAGGTTTCTTCCACAGTGCTAGAACCACAGGGTAGCTCCCACACCCCTGCCCCTCCCTGGCATCCAAGCCTGCCCTTTGTGCCCCTAACATTCCTGCCCCAGCTTGGGCCTCATCCTGCCTCTTGCTTCTGCTCTTGCCCCCAGTCCATCCACCTAGCCTGGGCCAGGACAAGTTAGGAAAAAGATAATGTCAGTGCATCCCTCCCGCTTATATCCTTGACAGCCAGCTTCCTTACCTACCTCAGCTGAAGCCTGAGCCTCACTGGCTTTTGTACTCCTCCCTTGACTCCAGACACTCACCACATCCTCCCTCTTATAGAACTGTTAATTTTATGCTTCTCACTTTTTGGGGTGCCCTCTCACCTCCTCTGCCCAGCCAGTCTTTTGTGCCCTCTCAAGCCCGGCTATGATGTCACCTCCTCTCTAAAGCCCTCCTGGCTTGCTGCCCTCCTAAGTCTCTGCCAGGACCACTCAGGGTCAGCTCCTTAGATGGTCAGGGGTGGGCCTGTGGCTGGGAATGCATCCTCAGTGGGGGCAGGTCTGCTTCAGCTCCAAGTCCCCAGGGACCCGACACAACCCCAGTAGAGCAGGCAAGGTGCCCAGCTTGAGAAGGGCTTCCTGCTTGCGGAAGCTTAGCTCCTCCATCTCCCTGCCAGTCCCTCACCCTGGAGGTTTCCAGGGTAGGCGGGAAACAATTCTGCTCACAGGGAAATGAATGCTCTTTGGAGCTCTGGGTGTGCACATGAGCCCTGCACCAGAGGGGGGTGGATGGTGGATGCCAGCAGCATGCCTCCTTGCTCATGGCAGGTGAGCAACACACTCGCTGAGGGCTGCCAGGACCTGGGGTTGCTTGAAGGTGTACCCCGCCAGGCTCCTGGTCAGGCGGGAGCCAGCTCTCCCCTCTCCCCTGAAACACAGGAGGGCCTGAAAAGGTGATGCCAGAAGGAAAACACATGGGGCCCTCTGCAGGGTGGGCCAGGTGACCATAGCAGACTTTGCAGATGGTGGGGGACATGGGTAGGGTCCCTGCAGAGAGGGGATCCCAAACTCCTGCTCTTGCCCCCAAGTTCTAGAATCAAAGATGCAAGGCATTTACCTGTTTGGTTTTTTTCTCAGAAGAGGGATGGGATGTACCAAAATGAGCCAGTAAGCATGCTAAAAACAACAACAACAACAACAAACATACCTTCTCTGGAGGACTTAGCATGTCACCTCCCGAAGTGGGCCAACCTGGGACTGTGAGGGGTGACCAGGCACCGCTAGACCCACTGGCAATCACATGCAGGCAGGGGCTGTTGTCTGCTCATTGAAGCAAGGAAGTACCTTCAATAAGACACTTTCTGTCTGCCTGCCACCTGTTCACTGTCATGCCATGGCACCACGGGCCTGCCCACCTCACCTTTGGGGACTGCCCTTCCCACCACTACCATTCCTCCTGTGCCCCGTTCCTGATTTCCAGAATGCTGCTCCCAGCCAGGCAAATCTGGTGGCATCAGAGTTTCATGGTCATGGACGTTTTCAAGCATACTCAGCTGGCTCAAACTGCTCACTGTGCAGATGGGAACCCGAGGCCCACTGAGGGGCAGCGAGCCCCCAGCCACCTTGCTGGATGGCAGCCAAGCCCAGAATGCACAGCTGGCGCCCTGGGCTACCTTCCACCACAGCCACTGACAGACGGAGAGTCTGTCCGAGTGGCATCTGCCCCGCAGGCCCGTCTGTGATCCCTCTGTGGGCAGAACAGCGACCCTGTGCCCGGGGAACCAGACTCCTGAAGGGCTTTTGGTCAACCCCTGGGGCCACAGGGGCCAGAGTGCACCCTGTGAAGACAGGAGTACATGTGTTTCAGGCCATGGTTTGGATCCTTTCACACAAGAGTGGCCTATTTGTCCATTTCCTTTCCAGATATGTGCATGCAGCCATAACATAACTGCGTATTTCAGAAAGGATGGAAGACCACACATGTCAGGGCAGAGAATCCACGGAGATTCACAAGGGAACCACAGACACCAGAAGCCCTGGGGAGGTTCCTGCAGACATGCAGCTAGCTTCCAGCGACAGCTGGCCTGAGGGCGGGGAGCCACCAGGCAGAGTCATCAGCTGGCAGGGTGGCAAGTAAGCCAACAACTCAGCCTTCTGCCTGAGTAGTGCCAGGCTTCTGTGTCTACAGTCAGAGCCCCCACGGTACCCGCAGCCCCAAGACAACTGGGATACTTCCCGCCCCCTACAGAGGGGATAAAGCTGAAGCATCCTCCCCCTACCGCCCCTCGGAGAAGCAGGGAGGGCCCAGGGCAGGGACAGGCAGCTGGTGAGGGACGTCTGCACATGGAAGGAAGGGGTGCCAGCCAGAGTCCCACCTGCAGAGGCCACGTGCGCGGGCCTCAGGGAGGCTGCGGGGGATGTGCCAGGAGGCATCTGAGGCAGGATGAAGAAGGGGCCTAAAGAGAGGGCAGTAGGCTGCAGTGCCTGAGAGGGGGAGCAGTTGGGAAGCGCCGGAGGGAGGCCTGCACTTGGGTGCTGAAGGGCAGGCCAAAGCAGGATCACAGAGAGGTGAGGGCAGGAGTGGGAGCCAGTGGCAGCAGGGAGCCCACAAAGAGGGTCTGGGATGGGGCTCCCCTCGAGTGGCCCACAAAGAGGGTCTGGGATGGGGCTCCCCACTGGTGCTGGGCGGGGCCTAGGAGGTATGACTCAGGGTCCCTCTGACTTCTCCCCTGTGCCTCACCCACTGGCCCCCTGTCCTGTAGCTCTGGCTGCCCCCCAAGACTCCCCTCTGCCAAAGTGCAGGCACACACGCAATCCTGGCTGGGACGGTGCCTGCTTGGAGAGCTCTGAGGAGCTGGGGGGCACCCAGCAGCAGCCTCGGAGCACTTAGGAACATGGGACCATGCTTGAAGCTCCACCCACGTGCAGCTCCTCAGGAGCAGCTCAGCCGACCTCAGTGCGTCCAAGTGGTTCTAGGCTCCTGGCTAGCAGATGAGATCATGGAGACAGACTATAACCACCTGAATAATTCATGGAGCCCCAGACTCTGAAGTTACCAAACCCTCCCTGTAGCCTCAAGACTCTGGCATCCTCCTGCTGCTCTTAAGAAAACAGAGCTTCACAAGGGGAGCTCCACACTGGGGCAAGCCTGGGGGGTCATGGAGGCTGGACAGCATGGTTGGGGGCCCCTGGAGACACCCCCAGGGGAGCTGAGAGCTGGGTTGGTGGAAGGGGTGGGGTGCTGCTAGGCCACCCTATACTCTCGCCAGTGAACACACTGGCCACTCCCAAAGGGGGCTGGAAAGCAGAGTGAGGCTGGTGCCTGGGCAGGAAGGCCACGAGGCCTTGGCCTCTGGTCACCAAACCCTTGGCAGGTAGCCCCTCAGGGATGGACAGCAGATGCCTCCGCTGGCATGGAGTACTGCTCGTAGCTGTCAGGCTAAGGTCGTGCTCATTCCCAAGGCTCATGATGTCGCCAGCACATTGTAGTCTGGCGGCAGCTTCCTGGAGGGGCAGGGACTCCCCTCTCCCCAGATTCCTGATCAGCGGGCCAGTCCACACCTCCCTTCCTGCCTCAGTGTGGGCTGGCAGGCCTTGCCCATCCATACTGATGGACTCCTGGCTCCCTGCACACCAGTAGGGCTTGCCATGGCTTAGGAGGAACTCTAAGCTTGGCAGCCCGAAACCACAGGTCCAGATACAGTTCTGACTCCCAGTAGGTCCAAGTGCCCTGTGCAAGGCCACTGTTCAGGCCATCCTCAACAATACACCCCAAGGTCATTCTGAGGCTCCCAGATGTACCGGTCACCTACATGGATCCCATCTTTCAGTAACAGCTTCTCCGTGGCCCCGTCCCCTCCCAGGGCACAGGCAAAGGCCCCTTGGGGAAAAAAGGGGCCCAGAAATGCCAAAGCAGAGAAGGAGGCAGGTGGGAGGTGTGGCCTTGTCCGGGTCTTCCAACTAAGCCACACTCAGACCCAGGGCATGGGCTTTTCACTGAGTGGACAAGGCTTAAGCTGTGGGGACTGGGTGCAGATTCTGATTCCTCCCATACCCATGCTGGCAGGGACTGTCCAAGTGTGTAATCAACCCACCCCTCATTTTCCAGAGGAGTAAGGTGAGCTCACACAACCTGCCCAAAGCTACCTGGTGACCTGGCATGGGACTAGACATAGGGACTAGACTCCCCGACTTCAGGTCTCTCTCCCCGAGTTCTCTCTGAATGCTTACAGAGGTACAAAAGGTCAGCAGTGTGATCTGTGATTTACAGACTAGAAACAGAAACACAGAACCAAGCAGTGATACCAAATCACTTCAGTTTTGAGCCAGGGCCTTTGAAGACCTGAGGCGGCCTCCCTGGAAAGGGGAAGCTGGAACTGGACACCTGCTGGCAGAGCAATGAGGAGTGAGTGTCCTCCACCAGTACCTCTGAGCGCCTCAGAGACTTCATAATCTAGTCCCCTGAGCCCCTGCTTTGGGCATGGCCTCTAGGACTCAGGTGTCCCTTCCCCACTCTGCTACTACTGGGGTCATGACCAACTAGGACACCTGGCAAGGCTCAAGCCGGAGGACAGAAGAGAAAGTAACCAACCCTGGGAGCACCCAGAAAAGCCATTAAGGAGACAGGCTTCTGTGCCTTGGGGATAAACTACGCAGGGAAAGGCAGTGAGATGCCACGTGAGAGTACTATGGGAGACCCGGGGTGCTCAATCTGTTGAGGCAACAGGTGGGCAGCTGGCTGTCTGGATCCTCTCCAGTTCACCCCAGGCTGCTGCAACCAGAGGGGCTTACGTCTGCCTGGGGCCTTCTTAGATCTCCCCTACTTGACTAGGGGCTTCTCACAGGATGCTTATAAAGGCTAGCTCTGGAGATTAGTAGCCAGTCCCAAGCACCCAAATCCTGGCCTGCCCATTCATGGCCTCCCGGACTCTGAGCTACCTAGCGCTGGGCAGGAACAGCTGTGTCTTTCTTACTAACCAGCTCCTCAGGCCCCTGGAACAGATCCTGGGGGGAACGGAAGGCCTCCCACATGAGAGTCAAGCTAGGCAGATGGGGACATGGGGCCACTGGGCCTGCCCAAGCGGCCTCCAGGAAAGGAATGTTTCAGGGCAAAGCCACAAACCCTGGCCTCCAAGTCCCTCAACCTCGGTGCAGCTCTAAAGTGCCTCTGAGTGAGTCCCCAGCATGAACCAAGGCCTAGACAGGTTTTAGAGAGTTTATGCCCCAGGTGAATCCCCTTTGGGTGCTGGGGAGGCCCAACTCAAGGCTGCTCCAGAGCGGCCTTGGGTCTTCCAGGGTAGATCAGCCTGGGAACTGCACAGAAAGCCAAGTGCATCCCAGCAACCAGGAGTCTCATGGATGGGTCAGGCACACCCCCCCAGAGGGAGTCCCTGCAAGTAGGAAAGACAGACACACACATATCCAGGGTGAGGGGAGAGAAGGAATGGCTGGTATAAGGAGTAATGGGCTGGGAGAATAAGGAGGGAGGGAATAAGGGGAGGGGATGCTCAGGGAAAGCCAGAGAAAACCCAGGAAGGAGAACGGGCCTCTGTCAAGTGGGAGAAAATGGGCAATCCCCTAGAGCTGACCTTATCACCCAGAGTATCCTGAGCGGTAGAACAAAGTAATGTGGAATTTTTTTTGTTTTGGAGCTTGCAATTTTTATCTTAAATTTTAACTCGGTAAACAGAGCACAGGTATTTTTTTTCTATCATCAAAACTCCTATCGTTTAAATGACCACAGCGCGTTACCCCACAGGTGTACCCAACCAGTCCCCTCCTGGTGGGTACCTGGGGCTGTCCTTAGAATTACTATGAACCATACTGGCTAAACAGCTTTCCCCATAGATCTTTTCTCCCTCTCCTTGGACTGGATCCCACAAAGGGGACAAAAGAGTGGGTATGCTGCAGCAGCAGGAGCAGGGCCTGGATGCTGACCTATGACAGGGGGTGCATGTTGGGGGGGTGCAGTCCATCATCCCAGGCCTTCCTGGTCCCCAGCTAGCTCCGTGTGCCACAGTACGACAGATGAACAGGTCTCCCAGGGCTGCTTAGCTCCAACATTCCTATTCACAGAAAACACAGTGCTGCGAGCACCCAAGGGAGAACCCGTTCCCCTGGCAGAGGGATTCCTACACCCCCCCCGCCGCCGCACCTGGCATGGGTGCAGTGGTGACTCAGAGCTCCAAATAGGCGAGGGCGGGCAGCCTGCTGGCATCCCATTCCCAGGAGCAGTGGGCATGAGGCCGTGGGAGCAGTCTGCTTCCATGCAGGTGACGAGCTGAAGGGAGCAAGGGAGCCCCTCAGGAGGGAGAGGTGCTGGGGTAGATTAGGGCCTCTCCCCTCAGAGAAGCATAAACACTTTCCACAGTCTAGCTGCAGTAAGGCAGCCTTACTGACCCCATGCTGAGCCAGGACAGAATCTGGACCCTTGGCCCTCAGGTTAGGAGCAGCCTTGGGGAGAATACCAGCATCCTTCAAAGTCTTAGGGAGACACCTGTCGCAGGCGAATCCATATGGTCCTCCCAAACAGCAAGATTACTTGGAGAGGGTGTGCAGGGCTGCACTTGGTGGCTGTGAGCCCCAGGGGCCAACAGTACTGACAGGGTGCCTGTCCAGCTTCTCTAACATGGGATATTAATTTAGAGCTCATGGGGAGAGACTTGTCTCAGGGCACACAGCCAGCAGGGAGCTGAAACTATGGCAAAACTCAGACTGCTCTGCTCTTCCCACCACCCCGCCTGTCCCCAAGTAAGGCGAACATCACAGTGCCAGGCTGGCAAATGCAGTGCCCTTCCCACAGCTGGCCCACACAGCTCCATCGCCTGCAGGAGCCACCCTCCTCTACAGTGTTGAGGCCTTTGGGGGCCAAGATGCCTCATCTTCCCGAAAGCAAAAGGCCCTGCCTCTCCCACAGCACTTGGAGCCACTGTCCTGCTCCAGGCCTAAGGTTGGTGGCACAACCAGGGGCAGGCTAGGTTGAACACCACGGGGGCAGGAAGTCCTGCAGCTTCCACTGCAAACCCACCAGGGCCCGCCTCTCTGGCCGCAGGGTTGTACAGAAACCGCCAGGGGCGCCGTCGCCCTCCACCCGAGCGGTCCTGGCGGGGCTCCCGAGGGCAAGGGATTCCCCGCGCCATCCACAGGTAATGAGTCCCCAGCAGAGGCAGGGTTTGGGGAAGCCTGCAATTTGCCTGCAGCTGGCGCCCGCCTGCTTCCAGCCTCTTTTATCAAATAGACGTCGCACACTGGGTCCCCAGAACTGCTGGCTGCCCCTCCCTCCCCCACCCCCCCGCCTCCCGCGGAAAACCAGAAACGACAAACAACTAAGTGTGTTGGGGGGGGCAGTCCGCAACTCCACCACGGCCCCGCCTGCGTGTGCCGCAACCCCCCTTGCTCCCCCCCCACAACCCCGTCCCATGCCCCCGCCCCGCGCCCCTCTGCACCCTCCCTCCCACTCTGCCGCGGGGCAAGGTCCTGGCCCATCTCCGGGCTCCGAGCAGGCTAGGCAGGCGCTCACAAACCGCTGGCACCAGCCTCCCACCCCCGCACAGCACCTATTTATAGCTGGGGAAGCACCGCGCCCGGTCGCCGCTGCCCACCCGGCCAGCCCGCTCACCATCCCCGGGAGTGGCCCGCGCTGCTCCTCCTCGGCGCCGCCCGCCGCGAAGTTGCTCGGGCCGGCGGCGGCGGGAGAGCGGCTTTGGCTTTCGCTTTCGCGCGGCGCAGCGCAGTGCACACCCCCGCGCCCTGGCTTGCGGCCCCGGGCTGGGTTGGGCTGGACTCGCCCGGGGCTCCTTGCGCTGGCTTGTCCCCCAGTGGCGCGGGTGCGGGTGCGGGCTCTACTGGTGCCCGCCGCCCGCCCCCACGCACCGCCGCCCGGCCCGCCCGGCCCACCCGGCCGCCCACCTGACGCTGTGCAGGGCGCCGGCCCCGGGGCATGGGGGCGCCGCGGCCCCGCCGCTGGCCGACTTCCTCCGCGGCGGCGCCCGGGAAACCACGGCCCGCGGGCTTCCTGCTGTGCCTGGCGGGCAGGGGGCCGGGGCGGGGGTGGCAGCCCGAGCCGACCCGGGAAGGGCTGGGCAAAAGCTTTGGAAAGCGGGGAGCCGGCAGGCAGAGGAGGAGAGGCGGTCGCGGCCCAGGCCCCCGCCCCCAAGCCCCGGTCAAGTTCCTACCCGCCGGCTCCGCCGTGGCATCTGTGCAGATGAGCTAGGGCGGGCGTCGGGCCATGGCCGCGGAGGCTCGTTCGTTCGCGGCGGGCCGGGGCGGGGCGGGCAGAGCCGGACGGGGCGCGGGCACTCGCTCCCTCGCTCGGCCTGGAAGCGGGCCCAGTAGCGCAAATGACTTGCCGACCAATCCTCGCAGGTTCCCTGGTCTGGTGGGCGCCGGTGGTGGTGGTCTGCGCACCCGGCGAGGGGTGCAGCCCTCACCGCGGGAGGCTGTGAGTCCCAAAGGCGCCAGACCAAGCGATGTAGGGGCGGCAGGGAGTGCGGGGGGCCATGGCAGTCCTCATCCTGCACGCAGTAGCTATGTGAACGGTGCCCCCTGGAGTTGTGCCAGGCGAAGGCCCTGTGGAGGGCAGAGGAGTGGGTGTGTGGGGACACGCAGCTACACTGAGCTGTCCTAGCTGATCCAATGGGGCAGTGGGAGGTGGAGTAAAGACTTTCCCACTAACATCCTCAGGGGGAAGGGCAGAACAAAGATGGCATGGCAGTCCCCCTGTGGGCTTTATAGCTGGCAGGGGCCTCCTTTTTCAGTTGGGCTGCGAGGCTGAGCCTGGAGAAGGCCCTGAGTCAAGGCAGTGGGAGTGGCCAGGGTGGGCTCAGGACCTCCTATCAGACTCTATTCCAAGAAGGGCAGTAGCACCTCTCCCTCTCAGCTCAGGATAGCCTGGAAGGGGGACTGTGCTCCTTCTACAGATAAGGAATGGACTTAGAGGGAAGAGCCTCACCCAGGAACACAATACCCTGCCCCCAGCACCCATAGCTCTGGTGTGCGCACAGCACTGTGGGGCACATGGCTCCAGGACTGTCCGCCAACTACCAGCGGCTCTTCCCTTCCCAGGTGAGGAGAGGCCAAGCAAAGACAGGGACAGGGGACAGAGAGATGTGCACCAAGCCCTGGCACCCCCACTGCTGCCCCCCAAACTTCTCTCTCACCACCTCAATGCCAGGACTGCCTTGCTTCCTCCTCCTCCTTTCCCACACACCCAGTGGCCTCAGATCCACCTGGCCCCTGTCCTGGTGACACTTGTCATGGTGCCATCTCCCTGAGCCAACTTGTTTCCACCTATACTACACTCAAGCTAGTTCATGCCCGCTAGTGTTCCCAGTCTTGTTATCTGCCCCTGCCAGGTGCCCTTAGTCCAAATGGGCTTGGGTCTGACCTACCCCTTCAGCCAAGGGGATGTCACACACACTGTCCTCCCTCCCTACCCCCCCGGAGGACCACTACTCCCTGCCAGGCACTGGAAGAACGAGGTCTTGGTTCTAGAGGTCATCCACTTGCAGGGAAACAAGCATGAGCACAAGCCATCCCAGGGTTATGTAAGGACAAGAGTCTTTTGACCGAGTGCTTGCCATAGGTCCAGACTCAAAGGAGTTCTAAATCCACACAGCACTCAAGTCACAACAGCCCCTTGCCATCTACATGCATATCATCATTTGACACTCACATGTGGGGACAGGTTCAGAGAGGTTGGGCACTGGTTCAGAGTCACACAGCAGTAAGGTCAGTATGGCCAGGACCCGCTCCCAGGTCTGGCTGGCTTCAGAGCTGGATGACTCCTCCTGGCTGTACGGAAGGCTGGAGCAGACAAGTGACACTTGTGCCTTGCACAGCTCATGACCTCACTTCATACCTTATCCACTTCCTGTAAGATAAAGTCAGACCAAAGGAGGCTGAGAACATGTACTCATCACACCTAGGCCAGGAAGAAGCTGTGTTGAGTATGTAGTTCTCTGGTGCTCTCATGACACACCTGAGGCCCAGGGTGGGCTGAGGCAGCCTGGGGTCCTACGGTCTTAGCTGTCATAGTAGGAGGGAGGCCTGTAGCGGGTGAGGGGAGCTCAGGGGCTCTGTGCAAGGCCCCTGCCCAGCAAAGTCTCTGGAGACAGACTAGCCTGGGACAATGTGTGCTCCCAGTGGTCTCCAGCTTCCTCGGCCCTCCCCTGGGGACCTCACAGTACACAGCACCCCAAGCCCTGGTTTATGCAAGGCCTCTCCAGAGCCCTGTGAGATGGGCATTGACATCTCTAGCCTGTCAGACCATGGCACTAAGGCCCAGAATCAGGAGGGGGCAATCACTCTACCTGAGCCCTCAGGAGGAAGCCTTCCTGGGCACACTGGAAGCCCCCTGGGGCTTCACATGAGAGTGCTGAGACAGGGAACCGGGGTGGGGGGAGGCTTGCATAAGATCCTCAAGAATTCTTTGGGCCCAAAAGAGCCTTGGGGACTCATTAGTACCCTATACAGGAGAGGCCCCATGGGTCCTAATCACCCACAAAGCACCTGGATGTGCAGTACACAGGCCTCTAACTGCTGTCCAGGAAGGATGGCAGCTCATCCACCTCAGGGCCACCCCTGAAACCTTGGCCACCCTGACCATGCTCACCTAGAGTCCAGCAGGAGCCCCGGCAAGCAGGGTCTAACCTGTGGACTTCCTGCTCTGAGTCAGCCCTGCGGATCAGGGTGCCCCTGCCATCTGTCTGGATGTCAAAGGGCATGCTTCTGTCCATGGAGAAAGAGCGATGTGGATGTGCTGGCTCTGGGTTGCACGCAGGCCCAAGCCTCCTCAGCCTTCGGTGAGGAGGACCCTCATGCCATCAGAGTGTCCCACTGCCTTTCCAAGGGATGTCTGACCTTAAATCTCCAAAGCAAACTTCAACAATTGATCATAAGAAAACAAAAGTCCCAAAGACATTGCCTGGTCCTACAGGGGTTTTCCCAGTCCAGCTCCCCAAACTTCATGGGTCACCATGGAGAGGACAACAATGGCAAGGGCAATAGGTAGGTCACCCTGAGGGCCACCTCTGCACCCCTGGCCTGAGGCCCCTGGTTAAGGGGGCTGACCCATCATGTCCCCAGCTGCTGTCCACCCAGCAGCCTCTGGCAGCCAGCGGGGAGGTGGGGAGCCAGGGCTTCACCCATTTTCATGTTGGGAAGTTGGGTAGCCAACATTCCTCTTTACAGCCCCTCTCTGGCTCCCCTACCCACATGGTGCTGTCTGGCTACATTTATTGTCTACACCACAACCATTTCTAGAATGCCAACTGCTTGCTGCCCTTAGTTAGGATAGGGGCCTGGCCTCCCCCAAAGCATGTGTGCTCCCATGGGTGGCTGCAGAGAGAGAAAGCTGAGCTAGCTCTCCAGGAGCCCAGGGATGATCAGCAAAGCCAGAGGAACTAGAGAAAGCGAAAATGGCCAACTATGGCCTTGTCTGGACGAGCAGTCCTTACCAGTAACATGCAGGGTGAGGAGGAGGGTGAGCAGGGTCAGAGGGCAGAGTGTGAACTGTCCCCAGGTGTCAGTGTTGAGTAAGGAGCCACAGAGAAGAATGAACACTAGCCTGTGGGCAGATGCTGTGACCTGTGCTACTTAGTAGACAGAAGACATGCCATGTATCTGGGTGTGGAACTGAGACTGACAGGTGCATGTGTGTATGTCCCCAAGCCTCTGCCTCAGCATGTCCTTACCCTGGGGGGGTACCAGCAGAGAGGGCAGACAGGGCACTGTTCACCCTTTTCTGGACACTTTCTGATCACTAGTGTAGTGCAGCCCGCTGGAGTAGTAACCACAGCCTTCCTTAGAAATAGACACTTAGCCTTTGGCTCATGTGCCAGTGAGGGTAAGCAGCCCCCAGCAAAGGTGGGTTCCTGACCAAGCGAAGCCAGTTAGATCCTAGAGCTTGGCTGCTGCCCCAGGCACTGCTGGCTGAGCTGTCCAGGAGACCATGCGGCCTTAGTGGCCCCCTATGACCATCCCTTCTCTAGACCTGAGCCAAAACAGACTTGCAGGTCACTCCTGGTTCTCTTCTGATGTTACCTTAGTCCCCACTTGACCTAACCTCATCTTCCTCCTTGGCTAAGTCCAGGTCTGCCTTTAGGTGGCAGGAATTCTCCTTGGAGTTAACAGTCGCAATCCTCAGCCTTGGGAGTTCTGAGCTGCCAACTAGTTTGGAGGCACAAGCCTTTCTGCTGCTCACCTGACTCCCTGCTGCAGGACACTGGCTCTGTGTGTGCCTGGGCAGCCTCTCTGCCAAGTACATGCCAGCCTCAGACGCTGGGCCTCACAGTCCCATGGTAGCCAGCTTCCTCTCTCTTCCCTGATAGCTAAGATAGTGAAACGTGCCTCTCCTCCGCAAGTATATAGACCCCCAACTACAACCCCACTTCATTCTCATATGCTAGAGTTTCTGGTATTCAGAAATTCTTTAGACTGTGCTCTACGCCTGCAAGAGTGAATCCAGCTGTTTTGCCTGTATGACCATCAGTGAGGACACAGTGGTGGGGAACAGGGAAATGACATGCCCAGGGAAAAAGCACAGCTATGGTGAGCAGGGTGCGACACAAGGATCCCTGTCCCTCAGGCTATGGCTGCGTCTGCCTCAACAGAGAGCTGCACCCGTGCCATGTGTGGCACCGCAGGGACCAGCACGTGAGCCTCTGGCGTGCACATATTCCTGCCACTGCCTTACCCAGAAGGGAATGCCATGTCCACATTCCCAGTCACCACGAGGCAGACGCAGACACCAAGGCTCTCATGGGCAGGGACCAACGCGGCCACAATCCACATCAACTCAGATCACCTGGCACTTCCAGCCCAGCCAGCTTGGGGATCAAGAACAGAGGTGGCCACAGAGAGAGAAACAAGAATGAGACAAAGGGACTATGCAGCTTCCTGGGGAAGATAGAGTGGCATCCGGGCTGGGTGCTGTTGGACAGGGATCTCCCCCCACAGGGAAACAGAACAGAGAAGGAAAGACAGGTTAGGGGCCTGTGACAGCAGGGATAGCCAATAGGGACCACTTGGAGGGGGCTATGTGGAGAGAAAAGGGTTACAGGCAGGGTAGAGAAGGGAGGCCAGCAGGCTTCTCAGGGCAAGTTGGGTCTTGGGGCATGGTTGATAGGGACCATGAGAGCCTCCTTGGAGTGAGAAGACGCTTACAATGGGCTCCTCTGAGCCCACCCCCACGTCAGGGCTGGGAATGAGAGCTCTGTCCAGGCTTTTAGAATCGCCCACTCTTTGGAGGACTGCTGAGCTGCTTCCGCTTCATCTCAGGAGGGAAGCCTGCATCCGAGAAAAGCCATGTCTGACATGCACACTGAGAAAACTAGGGCAGTCTAGCTATCGTCTGACCCCAGGTTCCTAATAAATGGCCTTCGTGGGCTGGGGAGGTCTGGGGCTGGGGAGGCAGATGGTGGGCTGCTAAGTGAAGGGGAGTGATAGGAACCTCAGTAGGGCCAGGTTCAGGGCACGACTGGTTACAGTAGCTGTGGCCCAGCCCAGGTTTCTTCCCTGGATGGTCCCCACAGGATCCTCATGCAGGGAGAGGTGGAGCTGAACAGTGGGCAGGGGTGAGCCGACATCAACCGCAAGACAGAAGCTAAGTCCTAGGCAAAGCTGGCACCTCCGTAGGCATGTGGGTTCCCAAGCAGGCCCACCACTTTCTCCTGTCCCACAATAACCACAGGCAGAAATCCTTCAAGTCTCATAAACAGCATCAGAAGGGGAACAAACTCGTCCAGACTCTCTCTGCAGAGCACAGCTCAGTCCACAGTCCACAGTCCACAGGGGTGCCCCCGAAGCAGAACACATTTGAGATGTGACCAGAAGACGCAACCCAGGCACAGTACCCCTCCGCTCTCTGGAGTAATGTGCAACCTCTGTGAGAGCACTGGGACCTTCCACCCATACTGTGAAGGGATGGGACTGGGTTCCATCCCCTAGCAGTGGGGTTGCCCTTTCAGAGGGGCTCCCACATAGACAGGATGCTCTTGCTGGCCCACCGCAGAAGGTCAAAGCCTGAACACAGCACTGTTCTGTGAGCCGAGCCACACCGACTACAGGGGACATGGGTCTTATTCCTCTGTGGCCAGATCCTACCCTCCCCCAGATTTCCCTCTGACCTTCTGCAGGGCTCTTTTTGGTCCAGCCCCCACATGTTCCCTCAGCTCTCTAGCCCCCAGTTCCTTCTCCAGGCCTTCCTTCCAACTTACATAGCCCGCAGCTCTAGGAGCTCCCCACTCAACCACGGCGCTGCCACCAGGAAACCCTGAGGTAGGCGCCCTACTGCCATGGGGCGGAGCCAGCCTGCTGACCACAAACCACAGGGCTGACCCAATCTACCTTATCCACCACTCCTGCCCTGAGCTGTGGTCCTCCTCACACCCCACATGGTTTCTTCTGGAACACCTTCTCCCTGGTTTGACAATCTGGCCAACTCCCCCAGGAGTATTCCTGACTACCTGCCCCCCTACCCCACCACCTGCTGAGGCTGGTAGGTACACCTGCCCTGCACCCGCAGCACCCCAAGACTCACAAAGTAGTACACTCAGGGTGCAAAGGCCAAGCGCTGACACCCAACCTCATACAGAAGTGAAGCTATAGAGGGTAGCGGACTCCTGTTACCCGGGGAGGGCTCCTCACCCCCAGCCCTCAGGGCCATTTCAGAGGCCTCCCATAGCACCACCTCACTGGGTTTCACATGCCTCTGCCCCTGTGGCAGAGCCAGGTTCACTTCCCACCTGTGAGGACCCCGGGCTGGAGCCTAAGCCAAAGCATGGCCTGGAGCCCAAAATTCCCCACCTTCCTCCAAGTAGGTCCAGATGGGTCTCTCTCTGGGACTAAAGCCCTGCACTGACCTGGGGGCGCTGAGGTGGCCAGGCCCCAAGAGATGCCCCTGCTGCCTGGGGTTCCCTGTGACCAGTATTGGGTGGGCCACCTCTATACCCCAGAGTTGGCCCCTACTAGTATCTGTCCTACATGGGGAGCTGGAGGAGTGGGGTGTGGCTGGATGGAATCTGCAAGTCTGTGCTCCTACAGGTCATGGGCTCGAATTCAAGGAGGGAGTTCAAGGGGAAGTTCCACCAACTCTGACATACCCTAATTTTAGACTTTTTATGCATATTTAGAAATCAGCATTTAAATTGTTTTTAACCAACTAAATTCCTGTACTTCCAAGGCCTTCCCAGATGGCTTTGATCCATGTCACCTTCTCTTCCTTCCACTGGCCCTAGTGAGCCCTGTCACCCATGTGCCTTATGTCATCTGGGTCCTTCCCCCAGCTCCCTCCCCCTGCAGGGACCCTCCAGGACCCTTTCTTGGGCACAATATCCTCATGGCACATGGCAGGCTGTACTCTTATAACCCCGAGGTAGGTCTAATCAACCCCACTCTGCAGATGAAGAAACTAAGCCTTACAAAATCTGACTAGCTTCTCTGGAGTCACCCAGGTATATGGCTGGAGCAACCATGGAGCAGAGCCTGGGCCTGCCCTTGTGAGGGAGACCTTGCTCTGCCCTCAGGGGCACTGGTGGCCACAGCCCATCACCATGGAAACCAGGCAGGGACTCTTGGAGCTAGAGTTCTGGTTTGGATTTTCAACCCAATGCTGCTCTCTCAGAAGCAACTTGGTCAAACTTTCCAAAGAGGAAAAGTGGAAAAGGGGGGATGAAGGAGGAGGAGACAAATTCCCAGACTGAAGCCACCCCAGAAAGAAGGCCTGGCCACAGAGCTTAGGAAGCCTTGTCTGGATTGGCAGAATGGTGGCAGGGCAGAGACCCGGCAGCCTTCTCCAGGTCTCCTGGCCCTCCTTCCCAGGAACCTGGACAGGGCAAGAGTGTGGCCGGAGCAGGTGGCACCCAGTCCTTCCTGTCTACTGGAGAGGCTGCCTTTTCATGTTTCCCAGTGGGGTGTGTGGGAAAGCATTCCTTTGGAAAATGGGCTGGAAAAACCACTGACCTCATCCGCTGACCCACCTCTGGAAATGGGGAAACTGAGGTCAGCAGGGACCGGGATTAGGAAGTCACAGCAAAACTAGACTCTTAGGGCAGGGCAGCGGCCTTCACCTTGCCTGGAGTAGGGTACGGAGATGTGTGGACCAGATATGCAGTATCCCCATCCCAGGCCCGCTCCAGCCCCGCCCTCCATCCACAGGCCCCAGCCATACCCACAGAGGCTCCTGGCTAAGAGAACCCCCGTACAAGGCAAGCCCACCATTATCCACAGTAAAATATGGGAGACATCAGGCCAGAGCATGACCTACAGACAGGGCCTGAGGCAACCTGGGGGGCGGGCAGCCCCATCTCACAAGAATCCATCACAAGCAAAAGCCTTGCCATCAGCATGCTCTTGTAGGGGAGCATCTCTGAGCCCTGGGCGGTACTGTCTGGGCCCCTCACTTGGGCTCCTATGGCCAATGCCCATCCTCCTAGCTTCCACTCTAGCTTAGGGTGCCTCAGAGTAGCCAAAGGCTGTGGGCAGCTCACCTGGCACCCCCAAGCTCCCCTAAAGGTACCAATGATCTGTCTGGAGGGACAAGGAAGGGAAGCCTTGGCAAGGAAGGGGAGGAAAATGGGCAGCAGTCATGGGCACAGCTCTGGGGAGGGCAGGCAAAGGCCAGCAAATACAACCTGCCCTCCCCCGTCCCAACCCCTGTTGTGAAACCCCTTTGGGACCCTCAACTGCTCTCCACGCCTGCCACATCCCACATCTAGAATCCTCCCTGGTTGGGGGGATGCTACTGCTTCCTCTTTTTATCACCCAGGTGGATTTGGGGGTAGCAGACTAGGAATGCTACATGCTGCCGACAGCCCACCCATGACCACTGCTGCAGGGAGGACCAGGCAGGTCAGGGTGGTCTCTCCCATGCCCTGGGGCCCCTGTCTACCTACCCAGGATGGGGTGGTAACAGGCTCTGGTAGGGATGAGGCCCAGAAAAGGCCCCATCTAGGCTGCACAGGGCTACTTCTTAGGGCTCAGATATGTGGCCTATAGCCACCTCAACACAGGGCTGGGACCACAAGGTTCTCAAGTATCAGGGGCTGGACATCCCATCTCCCATCTCAGAGATGGAGTCTGAGGGGTCACATGCCACCCTGGAGAGGATAAGGTACTTCCACATCCTGACTCAGTCAGCAGGTATGCCTGCCAGGCCCACAGGGGCAGCACTGTGGCAGGAAGCAGAGCCACTATCCCACCACTCCCTGGCTCAGGAGCCTGGGGCTTGCCACCTCAGGTTCCTCATCTGCAAATGGTAATGCAGCACCCCTCCTCCCTGCAGGGTTTGGATGGGGCCAGCTGGTCGGAGCCTGGCAAGCGGGATAAAGCCCGGGGCAGAGGTGGATGGTCACTCCTGCAGGGCCCCTCCTGTTGGCCCTGGGCACCATGGCCAACAGCATGGGCTCTTACCTCAAACCTTGCCAGGCCGGGTGCAGGCTGGGTGTGGGTGGGCTGGTAGGAAGGGGGGCCAGGAGGGTGGGCAGGGAGCAGTCTGAGCTCTCTGAGGCCAGGCGCTTTGGGGTGGAAATCCCAGCCTTGATCCTTCTGGGCTGAGTGATGCTGTGCCTGTGCTGCCGCTGTCCTTAGCCTCAGCTTGCTCATCATGAGATGGGGATCATAGGGTTGAAGGGAGGAATAATAATGGAGATTCCCTGTGCCCATGGAAGCAAGCCCTGTGGCCTCCCTCCCCTCCATGACAGAGGCCCACTCACTGACAATCTTTCCCACCTTTTAGCTTTCTACTGGACCATACCCATTGATAGGCCACCTGCAGCCTGGGGATGGGGGCACAGGGAGGGCCTGCCAGCAAGCCCCCTCTTCTTCCTGGCACTGTGGCAGGGAGCCTACAACCTTAGCAGCCAGATACCTCCCTCAGGCTCTCTCCTCGCTCCCAGCCATCCTCAGGTCCCTGGTCCAAGTGGGCTGCCTGCTCTGTTCCGCTTTCCAAAGCCTTGCCAAGGCCTGGGCCTCCTCCTAGCAGTGTGCCTCCCCCTGCTGCCTTCGGCACCACAGTGCTGCCCCTCCAGATGGTGTGCCTGGGCCTAGGACCGCATCCCACGCGGGTAAAGCCCAGAGTTCTCTGCCTGAGCTGAGACAGCTATGTGCAGTGCCCCAGAATGATACAGCAGGGACATGTATCCAAGAGCAAGCCTCTAAAAACTAGCATGCAGTGGGAAAAGAAGTCTACACTGGAAAATGTTCTTCAGGAATGTTAAACAGCAAGCTCCTGACGGATCACCCCCAGTGGCTGGGTGGAGAGGGCTGTGGGCTGAGGTCAGTGCTGGATATGTACACAATCCGAGCTGGCCCCCTGGGCTGGCCAGAAACTCCGGCATGGAAGCTGGTCCACAGGATGCGGGTCCCAGGCCTGGGCTCTCGTCTGGGCTCTGCCACTTGCTGACTGTGTGGCCCAGGGCAAGTCACAGCTGTGCCACCTGCAGGGGTCTCTGCATCCCCTTGCAGGACTGGCACAGTGTGCGGGATCACGAATGCCAAGGGCTAAAACATATCCTCTCCCTCCAGCCGAACATTCTGGCACTGCCACAACTGGCTCTGTATCCAGGGATGGCAACGGTCTCCAATGGCCAGAAAAGACTGTGTGCTGGGGAATGACCATCTAAAGGCTGTTTACATTTGATTGTTGGTGGTTTTTTAAGAATTCTAGCTGTGTGGAGCACCTGGGTGGCTCAGTGGGTTAAGCCTCTGCTGTGGGCTCAGGTTATGATTGCAGGATCCTGAAGGTTCGCATGGGCTCTCTGCTCAGCAGGGAGCCTGCTTCCCCCTCGATCTCTGCCTGCCTCTCTGCCTGCCCCTCTGCCTACTTGTGATCTCTCTCTCTCTGCCAAGTAAGTAAATAAATAAAAATCTTTAAAGAATTCTATCTGTGAATGACGGTGGCTGGGCTTGGGCAGGGACTGAGGACTATGCTGTGGTCCTGTCAGGATAGGGGCCTGGGTGTCCTGTGGCCTTGGGCCAGGACACTCTGCAGCTTCTCAGGTGGGAACCGCCGCCCCCTCCTCTTCCCCAGTCAGCCACCTCTTGGGCTCATGTGGTTCCCACAGACAGGGAGACAGGGATGTGGACAGGAAGGCCTACAGCACCTGTTCCAGGCTGTTCCAGCCTGATCCTGGACCCAGCAAGCTGGAAGCTCTGAAATTCAACAGAGCCTGCAGAGCCCAGGACATGGGAAGGAAGGAGGACCCAGGGATAAGCTAAGAAGCCACACAAGTTTGCTAACCTTTTTAAGATTCTTGAAAACTGGACCTTTTTTCCCTGGAGAACTTGAAGTGAATCTTTTGTTTACTTTTGCAACTGGCCAATAGATCATCTCAACAATGCTAAAAATAGCACCACTGCAGCAATTTCTACTACAGCCAAGGAGCTCAGATTTCCCCAATTTAAACTTTTCCCTTCTTTTCTGTTCTCTAATTCCCACTGTGATGTGACTGGATTTCCTTTAACCCTGACGACGGTGCTGCTGTGCAGCTCCACACATCTTAGTGTGTTGGGGCTTGTGGGTGGGGGAGCAGGACACCTGCCACAGTCACCTCTGCCAAGGGCAGGGCCAGGAGCAGAGCCTGATCCCATTCCTCGCTGGCCAGGTGGGCTACTGACAGCCACTGGGGACTCGGTACCATGGGTGAAGAGGAAAGCCACAGTGAATTCCCAGATAATTTCTTCCGAGAATCAGATGACATGGGTGCGCAGGAAGTACTGGGATGATGAGCAGTGGCCCCTCAGTGGTGTTCGGGAGTCCCACATGCACACGTGCAGACACAGGTCTCAACCGGGCAGAAGCATGTGGGACAGTGGACCTGGTATGCAAGAGCGGAGCTGAGCTCCAACCTACCCCCCGCTACTCCCCCCGCCCCGCACCCTTATGCTTCCTGTCCTCACGGCCCTGCCCATCATGCCACTGGTCTAAGGGAGCCCTGTGTCCCTCCTCTGCCTGTCTCTAGGGCCCATCTACTAGCTGCCATTCCCACTGCCTGGGTCTTGGCTTAGGGGTGGACTTGCTGGGTAACCAAGCCTCGGTGTCCCCATCTATAAAGACAAGATAGTGGCACTACCTACATCTCATGGGTTGCAAGGATTCCATGAGCTGTCATGTGTAGTGGAGTCCCCAAAAGTAGCAGGTTGGCAGTGCTGTGTGCCTGCCCCAGCCTAGCCCCTCTGGTACATCGTGTCAGCAAGTGTGATGGCTTAAAGATCTCGTCCCCCAGTCCCTCTGCCCTAGGAGGAAGTCTGCACTCTGCACCTGGCCCAGCCTGGCCCTCTGCTGGCACACAGCACCTGCCTGATGCCCACGCTGGCTCACACCTCCCTCTGCTCGGAAGGCCGCCGAGCAAGCACCTCCTCCAATGTCACTTCCTCTGCCTTTCTCCCACTGTCAGCTCCCCCGCTCCCAGATTCTGGGATATCAGCCCTAGGAGGAGTAGGGGTTTTATTCAGGCCAGAGGGTCTCAAAGAGCACGTGCACAAAAGTGACTGCAGTGGTGTGGCTCAGGCAGGTCCTGAGACTTGCTGGAGGAGACCAGCCTAGGCAGGGCTGGGCAGGGATGGGGGGGCAGGGGGTAGGGGTGGGTCAAGAGGACATAGGGTAGGCTTGGGAAGGCTGGGCTGGGCAGTGACCCTGTGTATGGAAAAGAATGTGAGGGGACCACAGAGGGAAGCCCCTACTGCAAAATGGCCCTCAACCGGTATGTTTTCAAAGGACGATGAAGGCACTGAAGCCAAAGGCCTGTGGGCAGGAGGAACAATGACAGCAGGTGAGGTTCCAAAAGGGAGGCCAAAGGTGATGAGGCTTACTTACATATGACTGGAACAAACCCACCCCTGTCCCTTGCTCCTCATGATCCTTCCCCATCTAGCCAGCCCTACCCAAAACCCACCGTGAGCTCTGGGCGCCCACAGCTTTCGTGGGCTCACCTTCCCCAGGAACCTGGGTACACATCAATAGGGGGCCTCTCTAATGGCTTGAAGGAAGACAAAATGGGCTATAAGGTGACAAAGACCCAGTAAGAGAGTACCTCACCACCTGGAGGCCTCAGAGCAAGGTAGAGGCAAAGGACTCCACCCCCTGAATGAGGGGGCAGAGGCACAGAACACAGTCTGCCAATGCCCATAGCAGATATCACTAATGGAGCAGAGAGAGCCTGGATGTGGCTGGTGATTTCCCAACAAGGCAGCTAAAGGAGCCGGTCATGGAAAGGGACAGACCAGGGTTTGGACTCCAGCCTCACCACATGCGTAGCTGTGTGATCTTGGTTCACTCCCTGGGCTTCTGCACACCGTTCAAAGGGTGCAGATGGAACTGATCTCTGCAGGGTCCAACCCCCACCCCCCGCCACTGAAGAAACACACCCCACAAATGCCCCTTCAGTGCCGTCCTCTCCCAGTACCCAGAGCAAGCACATCAGCCAGGGAGTGGCCTAAGAACAGGGCCTGAAAAGAGGGTCACAAGCTCTGCTGTCCAACAGGGGAAGCCAGGTCAGCCTGGTGGGCAGAGGATAGAAAAGGGCTTTTGATTTTGACAGCCTAGGGCACCTGCTGGTGTCAACTTCCCCATCTGTACAATGGGGATAATAATAGCATCTAAGCCACTCACACATGCTGTGGAGGATCAAAGGCGGAACCCCAAATAAAGCCCCCAGGGAGAGCCTGTAAATGGGGCCAGTTCTGCCATTTGCTGCCGTGGGCCAGGCTGGGCACAGATGCTCTGGGCCTGTGGCAACAGTGGCAGCCTCCACTGTTGCTGTGCTCTGCCTCAGGGTCCCCAGCCCCTGGGTGGAGCCAGGCAGAGATTGTCTACCATAGACAGGTGGCCCAACCCAGTCAGTCATGCCCACACAGGCCCGGTGTCCACACAAGCCCAAGGTGCAGTCATGGCCCCCAGGGGTGGTCCTGGCCTCTACCATTGCCCAGCCCCTGACTCCAGCCCCTATCAACCTGGAATCCCAGCACCGCCGGCTAGGGCAGAGCTAGATGCCCATGTTCTCCTGGCCACTGCCACACCATCCTCCCTACCCAATAAATGAACCATGCGGGCAACACTCTTGCTTGGGAGCAGCTGGGCCGATCCCAGTGTAAGAGCCAACCTGTGCCTGGCTTTCTGCTCTCCTTCCCTCATGTGCAGCTGCAGGCTACCACCCACGGGCTTCAGCACCAGACAGTGAGGCTCACAGTCTTCCTCCAAAACGGACGGGTTATGGAACCTTACTTCCTGGCACCTCCATGAAATGGGCCTGTGGACACTCGACCTCCCTGGCCCAGGGCCTGGTGCACAGCAGGTTTAACAACAGGCCAACACATTCCTTGAGGTGTGGGCACAGGGACAGAGGGGGAACATGAACTGGTCACAACTGGTCCTGAGAGCAGCAAAGGTGACGTGGGTGGACTGACTGCAGGAAAGGTGTGGGTCTGTTGCCAACAGGGGGGGCTTCCTATTCCGACATTCCCTGGCCCTGACCAGAGAGGACGGGCGGGACTCTGCACTGGAGTACCCCACAGGCCGGCACACCCCTCACGGACGCTCCTCGGGCTCGTTTACTGCTGAGAGGCAGGACGACTCTGCTGCTGTCAGGAGTGGTATAGGATATAATTAACTGGGTGGAGACCAACACCCCATCTCTGGGTCGTGCCTTGGTCTTCCCTGATTTCTGCCTATTGCAAAAGGCCCCGAACTTGGGGCTGACATCTGGGGTGGGTGTCAGTGACTCAGCTCCAGGGGCAGGTCTAAGTGAGGCCAAGGGCTGCCCACAGGCCCACTAGGCACTGTGCCTCTCGGGAACTAGGAGGGGGCAGGTAGTGGGAAAGAAGGGCCAAGTCAAGCCCTGCAGCAGGAGGCAGATGTCCTGGGCACAGACCCCAGGACCTGGCCAGGGTTCACTTGAGCCAGGATGGGGCCTGCCGTCCCTCACTCTGGGACTACTTGGTTCCCAGCTAACCCTGTCCCAGGGAACTCTCGAGGGTGGGAAGAATTCAGTCTTTAAGCATGCCACTCCTGCTGGGCCCTGTGCCAGGGGACTGTGCCTGGGGTGGAGGGGAAGTGACAGAGACACTGTTCTGGATGAGGTCCCTGCTTGGGAGTGCCTGGTGTACTGGGCTCCAGAGCCTGTGTGCTACATAGCACCACTGGCCTCCATCTGGAGCCCTGGCTCCCTCCCGAGGGCCAGGGCACTGTCTCAGGCCCGGCCGTGCATTAGACTTGGAGGCTGGGCTACCCACCAGGAGGCAGGCACTTTGTGCCTGCCACTCCCTAATACCTGGCATCTGCTCACTGGGTGGGTGGAGGTGACTCCCCCAAGATCACACAGCCAACTGGCAGCAAGTTAGAGTAGAAGGGGTATGACTGATTCCTGCCGATAAAGATAGGGTACAGGGCATTGAGAGGCCGTCCTTCTTTTCCCCCAGCTCTGGTGAGTGGCTCTCCCCTGAGCTGGCTGCCCAGCCTGTGGAAGCTCTTCCTTTCCCAATCAGGGCCCTCAACGAGCACTCAGGTTCCAGAGCTGGAGACCACACAACACAATCCCTCGAAGAACAAAGATGGCTCCTGGTGACTGTGTCTCCCAGTACTTTCGGCAACATGGACTCAGGACAAACGGAACCACAGAGCCGCTGCCTGGTAGCAGCGCACACTAGAGCCGGAGCAGTCAGAGGCACTAGCCATGGGTATAGGAAGGGGCCCGGCCTTCCCAATCAGTCCACAGATTGGCCAAAGTGAAAGTCATTTGTGGTTCTGGGTGCCAGGAAGGGTGGAGAGGGGGCTGGTGAGAGGGAATCTGGATGGGATCTGCAGAACCGCCTGGCTTCTGACATGTGGAGGCACTGGTTTTGGAGGGCCCGTGACCTTGTCCTGGAGACCTGCACAAGTGAGGAGAGAGACCAGGGAAGGCTATGTCTTTGTACCAGAGGAGAACAGGAAGCTATTGCTCCTCAGGGAAGAGGGCAGGTCGATAAGCTGGAGGACAGACAGCAGAGCACTATGCAGCACTGACCAAGGAGGGAGCACGACCTGCACCGAGAGGCACCAAAGGTCATGCTGGGCCATGCAGAAAGAGGCCCATGTGTTGGGTAGAGAGGGCCCCACATGTCAGGCTACCCCACTCCAGCCGGGCCAGGCCCTGAGCCTCTGGAGGGCTCCAGCCCCATGAGAGATGGGGCTCCCACTGCTGGCTCTAGCCACGCCCCTTCTGATACCAGCACTGCCCTTCTGCAGCACCACTGGGATCCACAGTTAAGCCCCAAAGCCCCATGCAGGCTGACTCCTGATCCTAAGTGTGAGTTGTGTGATGTGCCAAGCATATGCTGGGTGAGGGCTTCCATCTGCCAATTGTGACCACCCTGCCGACAGGTGGCCCCATGCCCTATGTGGGGCCTGGGAAGGGGTGGAGTGACCAGGAGCCAAGCCCATCTGAGTCCAAAGTTTGTGCCCTTCTCAGTGGCCCCAGGGTCTGGGGACCTGCCCTGGGGGCTTCTGGCTATGGGCTGCTCACCTGAGCTACAAGCAGACCCCCACATGAGGCAGAAGTGGCACCGTGACAAGGTAGCCAAGTCCCAGCAAGCTAGCACCTCCCCTCCATTCCCTCAAACTCGAGCCACAGCCGTTACCCACCCCACGCAGTCTCGGACGCAGGAAGCCGTGCTAGTTGGGCCCTCAGCTTCCTTTGCTTCTTTCACAGTGGCTGGAAACTGGGTTGAAACAAGAAAAAACCCTGCCTGCTAAAATAAGCAAACATTTTGGGAAAGTAAGGAGAGCCATCTCTGGCTTGGTTACTATGGGAACATTTCTGAAGCAACTATAAGAGGGAGAGAAGTTCACTCTGGACAGAGCAGCCAGCTCCAGCCTCTGCAGGCCCACCTTCCCAGGAGTGCACACACCAGGACAGGAAGCTGTAGAAGCTTCTGGGCACTCGGAGACAAGCCCTCAGGATCTACAGTGTACTTAGAGCCTGCTTTCCTAGCACCTTCTGCCCAGAGAGGGACAGTTCCCTGCACCCTCCCTCCCTGGCAGCCCACTCAGGGCTGGCACTGGCTTGGAAGGGTCTGTATGCGCACGTACCCAATGTCCACTCTGGCCCCAGGCCTCCCTGTCTTCCCTGCTCTGTTCTGCACAGTTGGCCTGGGGAACCACCTCTGAATCACACAGCCACAGGCCTCCGCCTGTCCCGACTGATGCAGTGAAAGAAAAGGCACCAGGGCTCAGGCCAGGCCCTGGCGGAGCAGGGAGGGCTGCAGGACCTCAACCAATCCCCAACCACTCTGGCTCGGTTTTGGCAGAGACCAGACCATTCCATCCGGTGGGAGAGGCTGAGGTAATGGGGCCCTCAGCTGGGGCTCCAGCCTGCTCTGGAGCACGAGCCACGGCCCAGGAGCTCCAACCTTGCTCGGCAGATGGCCCGCAAGCAGGGATTTTCCACAGCAGAGGTAGGGGGTGGGCTGGGAACTATTCCCTCACAGTCAAGCTATGGAACAGTGGGACTGGAGATGTGCCAAGTTCATTCCTCTCTCTCTCTCACATGCTCATCCAATCACACTGCTGCACCCTGCTACATGCTGCATTTACGCGGCTGTGGGTCCCCAGCCAGCTGTGTAGCAGGCCTGCTAAACCCCCCCATGCAGGAGCTCCCACGAGGAGAGCTGCCATCAAAGGCCCAGGTCACACTCACCGGCCCTTCAGCACCCAGCCCTTTGTCTGGCTCTTCACCCAGCACCGCCTCAGCCATGGCCCAGCCTTGACGAGCTCCCCCAAGAGGACCTCTCTGTCTCTTGGCCCTTTCCTGGCTGAGGAAAACCCGTGCTGCAGTGGGAAGCCTGCCTCCAACACACCCAAACTCCTTAAGAGTCCACCGACTCTCCCACATGCCCTGTGGCATCGTACAGAGGCCCTACATGGAGGGACCTGCGTGTGGGGCTCAGCCGCAAGCTGTCAAGCATCCTGGGGCAGGGGCGCCACAGCAGCCAGCACTGGCTAGACCATGAGGACATGCTGGGAGACTGGCTGTTAAGGGAGAAAGCATGAATGTAATCGGTCCACAAACACTGAGCACCTCTCTGGGCTAGACCAGAAGAGCTAGGGACTCGAGGAACACGGCCCCGAGACAGGGACAGGCAGGCCCGCGGCAGCCTCCTTATGAGCACAAAGCCGGGCCCCATATCTGTGCCCACTCAAGGAGACTGTGGCCCCTGCACGGCACAAAACTGGGTGGCAGCTTCAGAAGTTAGATGGCCTGTGCTCCTTTTCAGGGAAACTTCTCTCAGACTCAATGTCAGGGGAAAATAAAACAAAACAAAAGACCTAGGTTGCTGAAAAGCACGTGTGTGTGTGCACATACCACTTTTCACAGCTGCAAAAGAACCTGTTTGATTTTATACACACACACCTGAGACAAGAGAAGAGCCCAACCACACATAGAAGCACCTCTGAGAAGGCCACGGCACCTGGGCTCTGCTGTGTGTCTGGACTGTTGGCAGTGACAGTGGGGCCCTAGGAAACTCCCACAATTTTCAGAAATTGGCACTAATAAATAACAGGAGGGTCCCCTAGCCCGGGTCTTTGAGGATGGTGAGGGGGGCTGTACAGATAACCTCTTGGGTGGCACAGGTGGCTAGGACAGAGGGGGTTTTGAGGGATGGCCAATCAAGGTGCCTAGCGCCCCCGGCTCTCACTCTCTCTGCACCTCCTCACAAGGGCCAGCAGCCCCATGCCTTTGCCCCTATGCCAGGCCAAAGCAGTAACCCCAAAGCACAAGAGAAAGGAGAAGAGCCAGCTTGCTCCTCCCCACCTACAGCCCCAGTTGTCAGAGCCACAGCCCCATCACAAAAGAGTCAGTTGAGGGGGCTCTAAATGCTCCTCTGGAAACTTGGCAGGAAACCATTTGCTCACACTTGGTCAAATCTGCCAGACAAGTTCGTGTACCGAAAGCATGCAGAGTCAGCACTCTCTGGGTATGGAGAAAGTGTCCACCCTGAGGTCCTCCTGCAGCAAAGGCAAGGACAGGTGGGGTGGGCTCAGCAAGGGCGATCCTGTCACCAAGCAGCTGGGAGCCCCTGTCCCTTGGTACTTCACAAGTGGGGGTGCAAGCGTCTGGCCTCTGTCCAGAGGGTAACATTTTGGGCTAGAGAAGCATGAGGAGCCGCAACCCACCTCCAAAGAGAAGAGTCGAGAGGGTGGGTGGCTAAGACTTGGGCAGGAGAGGGCATGAGGGTGATGACATAGCAGCTTACTGGGAAGCATGGAGAAATGAATAGCTGACATGGCAGAGGTAAGACTAGCCACATCATCCAGGCCAGGCTGGGTGGCCCATGTCTGCAGGGGCTTCTGGTGACGGGGAGGTGTTGCCCAGGTGCCAGGCTCACCCAGAGCTCTGCCTGCCTTCTCTCCCATGGGCACAGCCCGACTGCCCTTCTGCAGAACTCATTTTCCGGAAGGCTCCAGAAACCAAGGAGCTGCTATGGGGAGTGAGCCCCGTGGGGAAAGGGCCTGGAGCACCCATCCGCCAGCTCAGATGTGCCCTGGGTTTACAGGCATCTGAGATGCTGGTCTCCTAAACTCTGTCATTAGGAAGTGTAAGCATGCCAACCCACAAGGAAGCCCCAGAGGCTGGCTCTCTCCTTCCGGCATTACTATATAGTCTCTGAAGGCAAATACCAACAATGGGACAGGGAAGAGGGAAGGAAGCTGTTTTCTTGGAACACCTACCATGTGCCAGGTCCTCATTTAGGGTCATTACCCCATCATATAACTTGATCCCTGTGATTACTCTTCAAGGCAGATAGTTAACGGTAGCTCATTTGATAAAGGAGCTCAGGAAAACTAGCTAGCTGCCTGGCTCTAGCTTCAATTTAGCAACTGCAGGGAAAAAAAAAGGCTTGCACAGCACTGACAAAGAGCCCATTTCATTAATAGGTGGAGTTCTTCTAAATCAAAAAGAAAAAGATCAACAACCTAGTAAGAAAATTAACAAGAGTAGAAACGGCACAGAAGAAATTAAAACTGCTAATGTGATATCCTGGGCAATCCCACTAATAATAAATGAAACATGATAGCATTTCTCACCTACCAAAGAGTAAACATGTAACAGTTAAATAATACAGAGTGTAGAAGAGGTCTGAAAGAAATGAATCTATGTTTGGGAAGGATCTTTGGAGGGTACTGTCTTCTAAAACTTGAAAGGCACCACAAACCCACTGACCACAGAATTGTTTCTAGAAATTTATCCCATGAATGGATTTCCACATAGCAAAGATGTATGTACAAAACATGGAAATAACAAGACCAGGAACCACCTACATGCCTATCAGTAGGTAGGGTATGGGGAGGTAAATTGTGGTACAGCCATATGTTGGGAATGCTATGCAACTATTAAAAAGACAGAACTGGTTCTTAAACACTCTCTAAGATATGTTTTTAAGTGAAAAAAAACAAAAAGCAAAAAACAAAGGTCAAAAGCACGTGGACTTTGTCCTTTGTGTACATGTCTGTGCCCTGGATTACAAACAGGCAGACACCCTCTGGAAGGACACACAACAGGGTGAAGAATGGTGGCTGCAGCCTGGCCATCTGGGTAGAAGGGAACTCCTCTTCCTCTGCAAGCCCTTGGTACTGTGTAGATTGGTTACAGATTACATCTACTGCTTGTCTATAAAATACTCAGAGAGAGGGCGCCTGGGTGGCTCAGTGGGTTAAGCCGCTGCCTTCGGCTCGGGTCATGATCTCGGGGTCCTGGGATCGAGTCCCGCATCGGGCTCTCTGCTCGGCAGGGAGCCTGCTTCCTCCTCTCTCTCTGCCTGCCTCTCTGCCTACTTGTGATCTCTCTCTGTCAAATAAATAAATAAAATCTTTAAAAAAAAAAAAAAATACTCAGAGAGAGCGAGAGAGACTGGGCTGGCAAATGCCGAGCTCCTAGGCTCCACAGCCCCTGCCTAGCCATTAGAAGGTCAGAGCCTGAGAGAGAAGAGCCATGGACCCAGACACCTCACCGCCTGGCTGGCTCTCAGTAGGGAAGCCCCCACTGCCATGTGCCTCAAGAACCAGCGTTTGACACACCTCCTCCAGACCCAAGATCTTCTCTCCTTAGCTCCTGTCCAGGCCAACCCCACCCTTCAGTTTTCTCACGTGTAACAGGGTATCAGGGAATACAGAGAAGACACCAAAGCTCAGAGGGACTGGGTAACTTGCCAAAGCCACCCAGCTCGGAGCTGGCTGTGCTGGGAGGAGAGGATGAGGACTTGCTGGTGGAGCAGAGTAAGGGGCCAGCTGTGTAGGACAGAGCAAGTGAGAGAGGGATGGGCCTGGGTGGGGTGGCCAGGAAGGGTAGATGTGGGCTTTATGGGGCCCCAGGGATGGAAAGCAGATGGGCCTTGGAGACAGGGCAAGGGGTGGGTCTTTACCCTACCCAGAATATCAAGGCTGGAAGGGTGCTGAAAGCCCAGCTCTGGCCAAACTTGGTTTTTAAGCAGTAGAGCTGGCTTCGGTCAGAATTTCCCAAGTGCCCAAGACCACACAGGGGCACAAAGAGCTGCTCCAGGAGGAGACCCTGGGCCTGGAGCCCCTTCACCGCTGCCTGCTGCGGCCCCAGAATATCTGGGGCTCCAGAGAACACACTGAACCCATCCACACCTCTCCCTGCAGATGGGCAAGCCAGCGCCAAGAGGGGGCAGTGACTTGCCAGAAGTCGCTCGGCAGGCACGGCCCCACTCCTGAGTCTGGCACACTCTCGACTGCGCCACCCTGCCCGCCCTCCAAGGATGCCGCAAAGCCGTGGTCTTGGGAGCGCCCGCCCAGGGGGGCCATTTGCACACCTCCGGCGCAAGGCAGTGCAGCAAGCAGCCTCGGAAATCAAGAAGGCAAAGTACTCACGTTGAAGAAATTGGTCTTGTTCCTCTCACAGAAGAGCCCCTGTGCCGGCATGTGCTGCAGTTGTTGCCACGGGATACCGCTGCCTAGCAACACGTCGCGGGCCCACTGGAGGTTCTGGGGAAACAAGAAGTAGGTTGGAAGTGAGTGTGTGGGCAGCTCGCGGCGCCCACGGGGAAGGGAGGCAGTCCCCTCCTTCCTGGCTGCGTTGGCAGGGCGGCGATGAGCAGTGGCTCCTGCAGACACCGATCCCACAGCTCCAGGGAGCTCTGGCTGCGGGCTTTGATCATCTGGCTGTGGGGTACATTTCCGGCACTGGTTTCCTGCCTAGCACAGCTGACTTAGGGAGAGTGTGGCCTCATATTGCCCAAGAAGGGTGCAGATAGGGACCCCTCACCTGGACTGGCCTTGAAAAGCTGCTACATGGACTCAGTTCCCTGCCTTCTCTCAGGGGGACCCCTGCTGGCCCAAAGGGGCAACCCTGACTTGTCAGGGTGTCAGCAGTACTCATCACAGCTAGCAATACAGCCACCTTAGGCTTGGAAGAGCTGGTCCCTGTAGGATGCCAGAGGCCTAAGTGCCTGGGAGGGGACAGGAGTTCCACCCATAGTGCTCAGGCCAGTTCTCTCTGGGCAGTAGTACCCCTGGACTCCAGGCCCAGGGGCCTGGTAAGGTTGGAATAAGAGCCTGCTAGCCCAGGTGGGACTCCAGGAAACTGAGATGCTGGGTATGGGCCTGGCGGCTTTGGCCTTCTCTGGGGCCTTCTCACTGACTCAGAGGGCAGGCCCTCCCCACAGGCTGCCTGGCCTGCCCCCTTCCCCTCTCAGGTCTTTCCCACGCTAGGACCATCTCATCTCAGTACCTGGGACACAGCTGTCTTACAAGGGAGAAGCCAGGAGGGGGCAGGAGCTGGGACCCGGACCTGGACTGCCCATCATCAGACCCTCCTATTTTCCACAGCACCAGTCCACCCCCAGCCAAGCAGTACTCCTCCCCCACCCCCATACAGGTCCCTTCCTTGGCTCTCTCACCCCTGGTGTCAGGTCTTTATCACCTCGAGTCCCAATTGCTTAATGCCTTCTCATGTCTCAGCCTGCAAGCTGTCTCACCTGCTCCCACTGGGCTCAGTATTGGTCAGGCTGAACTTATGAAATAGTCCCCCCAGTCACAACTTCTGGCAGAACTGCAAAGCCCAGCTCCCTGGCTTGCTGGGTGGGGGCCCCTGCTGGCCTGCTGCATCAGAGCCTCTGCTCCTGCCTCTGCAGAGGGACATGCCCCAGGGGCTGTGTTAGGGCTGAGGGCTGCTCTGCACCCAGGACCAGGCCAGACCCCGCAGCTGCGATGGGGTGGGATACAGAACTGAGGATCCCTCTGGAATGGAGACAGGTGAAGTTTCAAGCACGCATCTCCTGGATGACACACTCACAGCAGACGAAGCTAGCTCTTCTGTGGAAGCCTGAGGGAGATCATCTCCTGGGGAAAGCCTGGATGATTAAGCCTGGCAGTGACTCCAAGGCCATGTCCTACGGGGACGTGGCCTGGCTCTGAGACTGGCTGAAGGCTGAGGCCTCGTCAAGTCAAGGCTGCCCTTGCCCAGCATGGCTGCAGCCCAGTCTGGTCTGAGCAGGTTCAATGTGGAGCTGGGGACTAGAGGGCCATGGGCAGCCCAACACACAGAACAGCAGGGCCAACCCCTGCTGGACTCGAGAGGGCACATGCTGTCCACAGCCCTCTGCACAGTGGACCCCTCTAATCCTGCACTTAGGAAGCTTGCTTTTTTGCTCAGAGCCCTCCTTGAGCCCAGACACCTGCTCAGACACATCTGGCATGCTAAGATCAGGAGCAGACTGAGACTCTGCCTCTCTCACAGACTCCGATCAGAACAGCAAGGCAAGCCCAGAGTAGGAATCACACCAAGGGCCGCGTGGAGGCTGCTCTCGCTAAGGCGCAGTGGCTGTCAGGGAGGGGCAGCCACAGCTACAGTCTCCTGAGACATGACTTTGCCATGACTCTCAGGCCTTTCTAGGGCTTCAGGGGCTGATGCCACAGCCATTCATGGTGAATGACGAGGCTTCCTGAAGGCCAAGGCACCTCTTCTCTGCCCCCATATGGGGGAGGCAGAAACAGGCAGAGAGGTTACCTAGGCAGCAACAGTCCCTGACCCTCAGCACAGGCCCTTGACCAGGAACACAGGGGCCTCTCTGCCCTATACATAGGAAGAAGAGCGAACTATTCAGTCTCAGCCTTTAGCTTATGAGTTCCAATGAGCCAGGGGGATCAACTTGTAGTTCATATTGCAATGTCCAGAGCAGGGCCGAGCACAGCAGTATGGCTCAGAGGTCCCGCCTCCCAGACCAGTTCATTAGGAAGCCTCCTGAGGCTGGTTACAAGCCTGGCCTGATACTTCTGCCAGGAGAGGGAGGGTCAGCCATGGACAAATGGAGTGTGGAGCAGGGAAACAGTGGGTCAGGTGTGCTTTATTTCAAGGAATAAGATCCAACTCAGATTAGTTCAAGTTTCTCAGGGTTCCTCAGGGCTCTGGGACATAGAACCCAAAGAGAAGATAAAGCTTCAGACCTCCAGCAGGCAGGGCAACTGCCTAGGAAGCCCAAAACACAACCTCTCACAACCTCTATCAGTACTCAGCCACGATCCCTTCGTCTCAGTGCCACTTGGTTCAAAGTCTCTCCCAAGTGAGATGTGAGAGGCTGCCGGTTTAATCAGCCATGAAGGGGACCCTCACAGAAAGGGACATGAGACAGAAGACCCCGATACCTGCACTTCAAACATGACAGGTGAGTCCACCTGACCATGATCATGGAGACTGGGCACAAAGGGGACTCATCTATGGTTCAGTCTAAGTAAGTCAGTGAGGCTCCTCAGGGAGATGACACCTGAGCTACAGTTTGCACCCAGCTGTTAACAGAGCTGGAGTCATGACATGAAAGACCCTGCTGGGGTTCCTTTGGGATTTAAGGGAAGTGCCCAGTTAGCAGCAGTTTGAGAAGTGTGGGGAAATAAGACTTGAAGAAGCATCTCTGTGGTGGCTATGATTTTCATAAGAACATCAAGAAAATAAAATACAACAAAGACTTCCATGCGGCTTGGGGGATGCATGAGAGAGATGGCACCAGGGCCAGGGTGGAGAGAGTGGGGGACCCTGCTTCCCTGAGCCAGGCATCTCATTCCAGACCCCAAGGCGGCAGGACAGGAACACACATCCCTGGAGGGCTTGTTTCTGCCAGAAGCTGCTCTGCAGCTTCTCCCATAACACCTGCATTGAGACAGCCCTCCCAACTGAACAGTCAGGCAGAAGGTGGAGGACCAGGGAGGGAGGAGGCTGGAGGAGAGGTCCCAGCACTCCTAGAGACCTGAAAACCAGCCACTTGACAACTGAGTACAGAAAGCAGAGGCCTGCCAAACCCGATCAAGACTGTCAATTAGCCTCCTGCAGACTTGGCCCCTGCACACCAGCAGAGAACAAGGCTCCTCAGCTGTCTCCCAGGCCCGCGAGAGAGAGCCGATCAATGGCTAAGGCACACAGCGTCCAGAAGGCTCACGGGAGACCTCAGCTAATTTCTCTCTGAGGCCCCGGATGGGAGCTGAGACAAGGAAATCTGCCCAGAGAACTGACAAGTGCCAGGCGGGGGGTGGGGGGGGGCAGGGGGAGCTGCCCCACCAAGGCACACCTATACTGCAGAGTCTGCCCTGCAGCTGCACGCTGCGGGGTGGCGAGAGGCATGATGCCACCTGGGCTGGGCCCAGCACATGACTCCTCATCCTCAGTATCGCCGGTTTACCAACAAGGAAACTGAGACTCAGGGAGTCCAAGAATTGGTCCGAGCCCCCCAAGCCAGGAAGCGGCAGAGCTAGGCTTGCATTCTGGTCCAGACCCGAGGGACTCCAAGGCTTGGGCACTTACCCTGCACTCCCACCCCAGGGTGGGCAAGTCATTTTACAAATCTACCTGGGGTCATGTTATGTGCAGCTCCAAGGTACCTCAGGCCTTGAGCAACCTGCCACCATGCCACTGGCCTGGAGCCTCAGCTTACCGTCACCTCTGGAAATGGGAGAAACTTCATGGAGCCACTTGCCAGATAACAGCACCAATCTTCCTGGGATCTGTAGGCCCCCTGAGCTTAGTGCACAGACCCTCCTCTGACAGAAGGCAAAACACACTGAAGGCCCAAATGGGGCAGATGGAGGGCGAGTCCTGATGAGAGATGGGGAAAAAAATCTCCAGAAGCACATGGCACCTCAACGTCCTGCACTGTCTGGCACCTGGATACCTCTATCTTGCCATAAGGCCAAGAGACTCTCCTGACTCATCTGCTTCAAGGCCTCAGCTCCTTGAGAGTGAGAGCCAGTCCATAACTCGTTTACCCACACACATGCAGGTTCCCTTCCTTCCCTTCCCTCTCCCATCATGCATGGCCCTGCAGCCATACCTGCCTCTGTCCCCACCTTGGTCCCTACAGGTCTCTCTGCCTAGTATCATCTCACCCCACTCCCACCTGCCCCAAATACAGTCTTCACAGCCCCATGGCCACCTTAAATAGCCTCTTCTGCTGACCCTCCAATGGCTTTGTTGTCTGCACCCTCTTGTGTGTCAGTCCCATGAGGGCAGGGACACCATCTGACTTCTTCACCGATGGCTCCTCAGGGGCTAGGCCTAGATGGGGTCCACAGAAGGAATGTGATAGATATTTGGGAAGAGTGAAAGGGTGAGCTTATGGGTCAGTTGGAGGAGCTGAGACAAGAGAGTACCAATTGTGCATGGTAGGGTGGGCAGCCTAGCAGGAGCACTGGGGCAGAGCCAGCACCCTGGGCTCCTTTACCCAAGGAAGCTGTTGGGAAGCTCATATGCTGGGCGAACTAGAACATGAAGTCCATCTTTCAAGATATCCTTCTCTTCTTTCTTCAAAACAGTAATTCAGAAGCCCTAGATTGGCCTGATAGTTCTTCACAAGGGCCCACAGTGCCACACTCTGAAGCACTATTGAAGGAACAGACGAACAAATGCCTGGCAGCCTGGGGGTCATATAACTAACCTTTTGGGGCCTCAGTTGCCCACATGGAGAGTGAGACTGGCAGTGACTATCAGGCCTCTCTTAGGGTCAGCTGAAGAATGCTAGAGGTAGCAGATGGAAAGCAACTGTCCACAAATGCACCAAGCTCCTCACCTGCACCTTGGGGAGAACACCCCAGCCCATGCAATCCATTCCCCCTGCCAAGCCGGGCCTTCCCGTATTTTCTCCAAGGACCTGGCCTTGCCCCTGGATTAGGCAAAGTGTGCCACTTCTTCCCCTCTGTCCCTACAGGTCTTCCCCTCTACCCTCCCCTCTGCTTCCCCTCTGCCCTCTCCACACAGACCTGAAAAGCCAAGCCTGAAGTGCAACGCCAGGGCTGCTGAGCAGGTTTGGCCAGCAGGAGGCACCAGTGGGAGAGTGGAGCAGGGAAGAGACCAGAGGAGAGCCATCTATCCCAAGTTCCCTGTGGTGCCGAGAGTTGGCCACCAAGGACGAACAGCTCTGACAGGAAGCCTGCTGCAGAGGCGCCCGGGGCTGGCCCAGGGCTCTGCACTACCTCTTCCCTGTGGGTTCCTGACGTCCACCCAGGCCCCTGTAAATCACTCCTTCATTAAGGCTCTTCGGATTAGCAGGTGGATAGAGCCGTCTGAGGCATGACTGGCAAACCCTCTCACTCTCTACATATGGCCTTGAGGTTGGTTTAACCTCAGAATGATACCCCACAGGTCCTTCCTGCCTCCCCAGGCCCTCAAGACCTCTGACCACATCTCCCCCCACACCCCAACCCCCAGCCAGTCACATAGGCTTCTAGCTGATTCTAGTCCTGCCAGGCCCATTCCCATCTCAAGGCACACATCTGGGCTATGCTATCCACCCAGAAGCCTCTCTTGGTATCACCTTGCCTAGTTCCCTCACCTGCTTCAGGCCTTTGCTTAGAGAGGCCTTCCCAGACCTCCCTGCCTAAAGAGCCACACTGCCCCACTGCACCCCCTTACCAGCGTCATCTTTCTCCCAGATGCATCACTAACCACCATCAGGTGTGTTTCTACTCTCCATTCCCTCTGTGCGCACTCAAGGGGAGGGGCTTCGCTGTGCATACCACTGTATCCCTGCCCTTAGGCAAGGGCCTCGCATGTGACAATGCAGGAGACAGCTGTTGAATGAATGAACCTGCAGAGATGCACATAGGACAGTACTAAAATACAGGGGTTTGGCCTTGTCATGGTCTATGAGATGACAAGGTGGTAGTGATTTCTTCCAAACTGAGTATGATTTATAATGGGTGCCGCCAGCAGAGTATTCAACCCATTCAGACTGCTGGGATCCATACCTCTCCTCCTCCTGAGAGAGAACAAGGAAGACAGTGGGCCCTTATGGGGGCCATTTGTCCCTCCTCCCCAAAGGCACAGCAAAATCTTCAAACCATGTTGCAGAAAGACTTTGAAATGCATAATAGAGATTCTGAAATTGAGACAAATCTCAAATTTCCTTTTGCAAATCCCATTTAAAAAAACAAACAAACCAACCAAAAAAAACCTGGCTAGCTAGGATAAGCAGCATCCCAGGGATTCTGCATGGGGAGCCTGGGGCCTGGAATCATTTTGTGCATACAGAAAGGGAGAAGGGACTGAGGGAATGGTGGGGCACACCCTGCTCTTTGGCTGGCACGCCCTCATCGTGCCCGGTCCTGCCGTCTGACCTGGAACGTGCGGCTTACCACCTGCTCCTGGGACACTGTGTGTATGCAGCAGGGTCTCCTGGGGTGGCTGTGTCACAGCCTGGAAGGTCAATCCCTTCACAGCCATCCAGTCAGACCATGCATGGCCCTCCTCACAGGCTTTCATTTAATCTGACTCTGCAGGGTCTGGACATGAACTGGTAGCACAGGCAGGTGGGAAACTACCCACAATGGATGGGTGAGGGGCACGTGCTCACAGCCCGGCTGGCCAGTCTCTTGCCCAAGCTCACACCAGAGCATAGGCTGACTCTGAAGTCAAAGTTCAGCAGCTTCTCCAGAGATCACAGGCGGCAGCAGCACAGTCAAGATTCTCCTGGCAGGAGGCAGCTTCTCACCAAACAAGTCCTACACAGACACTGGGGCTGGGCTCACCCTACACAGGTTCTGGGCCACAGAAGTTGGTCTGATGGGGCTGGAACGGCCAGGCCGCTATCCCACTGGCTGCCACGTTGACAGGGCCTTGTCATCTACCATTGGGAGGAGGCACTGCAACAGGGCTCAGCCAGGACACTAAGGCAGCTTCCTTTGAGAGGACAGTTGGACAGGGACAAAGGCCCACCAGAGCTGGTCTAGAGCACTGCTCAGAGCCAGTGGCTGCTGCTCCCATCAGAGAGGTGTGCACGTGGGGCTTGTGAGTCAGGCTCTGTGCTCATCATTGGTATGAATGTCTCCCAGCTGGGAAAGCACTATGAACTCACTTTTCCTCACAATAAAACTTAAAGCCTACAGCAGAGATGCTGTTATGCCCACCTGACAACTTAGGAAACTTGTCACAGACTGGAACTAGAAGCCAGCTGTCTAACTGACTGAGCCTGAGTGAGGTTCCGGGAGCTGTTTGGAGGGGTGGCTCAGGCTCCAGCAGGCATACCGGGAAGGGAACAAGTTCTGGGAGGGGGACACACTCTAATCACAGGGTCTGGGGAAGGGCCAGGCCTATGATCAGGGCAGGCTGAATAGCTCCTTGCCCATCTCATACTTGCCCACTCTCTACATATGGCCTTGAGGTTGGTTTAACCTCAGAATGATACCCCACAGGTCCTTCCTGCCTCCCCAGGCCCTCAAGACCTCTGACCACATCTCCCCCCACAAAGGAGGCTCCTGAGCAATTCTTACCCAGGTGCCACCTCTCGGTGACTATGTGGATGCTAACTGTCAGAGAGCCCCTCCAGCTCAGAGGGGAAAATCCATATGGCACAAGGTAGGCTTCATCCCGTAGCAGAGTGAGCAAGGCTCACGCTCACCCTGGAGGGTGGGAGGAAAACCTTTTGGTCAAGTGTAGGTTGACTGCAAGCCAAGCCTTGAGTTGGGCACTGGGGACAGATGAGCAGAGCCCCAGCCTGGGACCCAAAGGTCAGCTGTGCACCGAGCCCCAGGACAGTGGGCTCTTCCATAGAAGAGGCCCTTCTCCTCTCCTCTCCTTCCTCACTTGGGATGCCATGCACCCCTGGCTCATTGCCTGCCTCCTGCCACACTGACTGGCAGCTGCCCAATTACCATGAGGCCACTGTGCTCACAGGAGCTGGCATGTCAGCCTTGCTTCTGCTAAAGCTTCAGTGTCCCACACAAGGGCTCTCAGTAAGCCTTTCCTGGCTCAGCCTGAAGTAGCCAGTCAGTAACCATGTGGCTTCAGCAAGAAGCTGAGCATCCAGCCACCCAGCCAGGTGAGGGACGTGAGTTAGAAGGCCTCGGTCTCCCCGACTTGGAAAGTAGAGGCAAAGGAAACATCTGAGCCCCAGGAGCTCCAGGCACTGCCACATCCTCACCAAGGCATTCAAGACAAGCTGCTGTCTCCTCAGAGCCTCAATTTCCCGCTCACCCTGCCTGGGCCAGGTGCTGTGCAAAACAAGACCGAGGAGCTGACCCAGGCCAGGCTGCCTTAGTGCCGCAGTGGAATCTGCTTCTTGACCTTTCTCTTAAGATGTCAAGGGACCTGGGAGGACCAGCAAGAACAGAGAATGGGAAAAACAATCCCCAACTTGAGACCGAGCAATGAGCACAAAACAAAGTAAATTTAGGAAAGGCAGTAATTTCAACAAGAGGGTCCCCAGAGAAAAATTCCTCTGGAAAGCACCAGTGTTTACAAACTCTAACCTTTAAGAAGGGGGCACGTAGCCCTGGTGCCCAACTCCCTTGCCCACAGAACTGCTAGCGAGGGGGTGGTTGCTCACCCCCAGACCCCCAGGAGGAGAGGCTGAAATGTTTGATTCTAGTCAGACTAGTAGGTAGGAAGTGGTAGCTCAGTGTGATTTGGAGTCCCCTTTTCCCAATGGCTAATGGTGTTAAGCACCTTCTCCTGTGCTTATCGGCCATTTGTATATCTCCTTCACAGAAATGTCCACTCAGATCCTTTGCCTACTTTTATGCTGGGTTGTCTTTTAATTATTGAGCTGTAAGAGGTTTTTTTTGTTTTGTTTTGTTTTGTTTTTTAAATATATTCTAAACACAAGTCCCTTATCACAAATAAGTATACCTCAGAAGTACCATGGGTTCAGTTCGGGACCACAATAACGTGAATAACAAAATAAAGGGAATCAAATGAACTTTCTGGTTTCCCAGTGCTTATAAAAGTTGTGTGTATGCTATACTATAGTCTATTAAGTGTGCAATAACATTATGTCTAAAAAAACAATGTATAGACCTTAATTTAAAATTACTTGATTGTTAAAAACTGCTCACCATCATTTGAGTTTCAGCAAGTCATAACCACTGATCATAGATCATTATAATATAATAATAATGACGGGGCACCTGGGTGGCTCAGTGGGTTAAGGCCTCTGCCTTTGGTTCAGGCCATGATCCCAGGGTCCTGGGATTGAGCCCCGCATCGGGCTCTCTACTCAGCAGGGAGCCTGCTTCCCTTCCTTTCTCTCTCTGTTTGCCTCTCTGCCTGCCTCTCTGCCTACTTGTAATCTCTGTCAAATAAATAAATAAAATATTTAAAATATATATATATAATAATAATGAAAAAGTGTGAAATATTGTGAGAACTACTCTGATGTGACACAGAGACACAAAGTGACCAGTTGCTGTTGGTGCTGAAAGACTTGTCCAACAGTGGGTTGCAGCAAACCTTCAATTTGTAGAAAACGTAGTATCTGTGAGGTGTAGTCACATGAAGCACAGTAAAACCAGGTGCACCTGCATGGGATCTGCAAACAATTCTCCCTTGGTATGGACCATCTCTTCATTTCAATACTATCTTTTGAAGCACCAGTTTTTAATTTTCATGGTGTCACATTTCTTATTATGTATTTATTTTGATAAAATAAAATGTGCTTTTGGATGCCCTATCTGAGAAACCACTGCCAGGTCAAACTACACCTATGGTCAAAAATCAGTTGGCCGTAGATGTATGCCTTTGTTTCTGGGCTCCCAGTTCTAGTCCGTTATCCATATACCTACTCCTAGGCTAGAATCAACCACACTGTTTATCTTCAGTTGTGGTACAAAACACGTGGAAATTTACCACCTTACCCATTTTTAAGTGTACAGTTCAGTAGTGTTAAACATATTCACATTGTTGTGCAACAGACCTCTGAACTTTTCCATTTTATGAAATGAATTTATTAAAATTCTATACTGATTAAACAACTCCCCATTCTCTCCCTACCCCCTAGCAAACACCAATTCCACTTTCTTTTTTTTTTTTTTTTTTTTTTTTTTTTTTTTTTTTTTTTTTAAGATTTTATTTATTTATTTGACAGACAGAGATCACAAGTAGGCAGAGAGGCAGGTAGAAAGAGAGAGAGGAGGAAGCAGGCTATCCGCGGAGCGGACAGCCCGATGCGGGGCTCGATCCCAGGACCCTGGGATCATGACCTGAGCTGAAGGCAGAGGCTTTAACCCACTGAGCCACCCAGGCGCCCCACCAATTCCACTTTCTATTGCTCTTATTTTGACTTATTTCCTCGTGTAAGTGAAATCATAGGGTGTTTGATTTTTTTTGTGTGTACCTGGCTTATTTCACTGAGCGTAATGTCCTTAAGGCTCATCCACGTTGTAGCACGTGTCAGAATTCCCTTCCTTTTAAAGCTAAATAATATTCACAGTTTTGATTACTGTGGATCAGTAGCAAATTCTGAAATTGGGAAATATGAATCCTCTAAGTTTGTTCTTTTTCAAGACTATCTGGTTCTAGGAACCAACTTATAACCCACTTTGTCCTAGACCCCTTACAGCAGGAGGTGCTGAAGTTCCCCAGCTGAGCCACAGGCAGTGGGTGGGGGGAACTGGGAAAGGGGTACCCATACCCCAGACTTCTTTATGGATCTCATTAGTGAATTTCAGAAGCCTCACAAAAGAAGGTCCCAATGCCATGTGGTCTCTCTACTGGGCTGTTCACATGGATTCCAACAGACAGGTTTTTCTGAGCATAGACTGACAGTCTAGGTCTCAAAATCCTGGTGGAGACTGTAATCTTGAAAACTGTAGGTGATGTAATAGGTAGACTTAGGGTCCTTATGGCCAACAGCACCTGTGATCTTCCCTAGGGTGAGGAGAGCATTAAGGAGCCCTGCTTCCTCAGGTATCGCTGGCCCTCAGAGTAGAATAGCAGGAGGCCTGCCTTGGCAGACCCAGGGGGCAGCCTGTGCACAGCAAAGCCAACCTTGGGCAGGAGCAAGGCCTTAGGCAGGCAGCAAGGGTCCCTCACGGGCAGCTCCAGCCAGCTCCAGTCAGAAGACCTAGTAGACGGGCTAGGAGCCATGGGAGATGCTGACACTGAGGAAATGGGCTCTGGTGAGAGGCTCAATGGGAAGGCCCCCAACCCCTCACCCCATCACCTGCGCAAATACCACAAGAAAAGAGCCCTGACATCATCCCCCCGCTCAGCTGGGATCTGAACCCAGGTGAGCCCACATTCAGAGCCCACATTCCCTCTCCTTCCCCTACAAATCATGCTGCCAACAGCTAAGCAAATGGTTCCCTGCACCCTAGGGTAGTTTCTCTGCAGAGGCCTGGGGTGTGAAGCCTCTGAACAGAGCAGAGCTTCTTCAGCTGGGAAAACTTGAAAGACCCAAAGGATCTGGAGTCAACCTGCGCAGCCCCAGGGGGCCTCTCTGAAGGCAGGGATAATGGATGCTCCAGCCAGCTGGCCACTGAGCCATGAGATGGCAACAGGAAAATGCCATTGCCAAGCCCATAGGCGGATTTTATGAAGAAATGTGCTGCTGTTAAATATACACAGCGGGAAGTGTCTGTTACCAAACAGCTGTGTTTGGAAAGCAGTCACTGCTTGTCGGCTAATGGTTCTACATTAGTCACTGAGAGCACTGGCTGTGTCCCCCAGATCTGTGGACAAAATGACACCCAGGGCCTAGGCAGAACCATGCCCAGCCCCCAGGACAAGGGCCATGCCCCAGACAGGATCAGCCTTAACTCAGGCTCTCAGTGCAGTGAGGTGTTAACAACCTGCCATTCAAGCTGGGTGACACCTGCTGCTCAGCAAATGTCTTTGAATCAAGTCAGCAAAGGAGCCAGTAGAGCTAGTTGGGGTGCACCAGGGCCTAGGGTGTGGTAGCCTGGAGAGCTCTTGAGGCATATCCAGCACCCACAGACAACTGCCAGGTAAGAAAGGGGGTCTTCCTCGGAATCAAGACCAGCATTCCATTTCTCAAAGCCCAGGAACCTAGTCTGGGAATGCAGCTAACAGAAGAGCCAACAGAAACAGAGTGTGATGGCTGTGAGAAGGTTTTCTGGGAAAGAAGCCAAGGCAGCCTCCAGTGATGGCTGGATCCACTGGGGTCCACCCACCCACCAGATCATCAGAGGGTGACCAAGGTGACCTGGGGGACATTCACAGAAATAGCAACAAAATGGCAAACTGAGCACAGATGCTCTAATGGCGGGGGGGAGCAATGGAGCAACTGGGCCGGGATGAGGCTACTTGAGCCAATGCCAGTCTGTCACTCGCCACTGTGGGACCCTGAACCAGGTATCCAGATGTGAATTGGAGAGAGACCAAGACCCCCAGCTCCTGGACCTCAAGTATCCTAAGCTGCAGAAGTGACAGTCAATGGCGTGTGTGCACAAGAACTGGAAAAAATACACATACAAAATAGCTTTTGTTTTAGGGTGGCAGAACAGTGGATATCCCCCTTCTAATTTTTAATTATAGATTAAATTATAGATACTATTTTCCACTTCTAAAAACCTCATCCAGCAAGGGGACAGGCAGGGAAAATGGCAGCCTATGCTTCACACCGGGTGGGGCCCTTTACATGCATCATCTCCTTCGAGCTTTAAGCCATTCAATAGGGAGGCAGGGGCTGGGGGCTCTGTGGGGCAGCACTGCAACTCAGCTCTCCCTCCATCTAACCCTGCATCTTCACCCCCCTTCCATAGTGGCTGATCCCTCCCTAATAGGCACCTCATACCCCAAATTCTGTCAAAGCGACTGCTTCTGGAGAAGACCACCTGCCACAGTGTGGGGAAGGTATCGGCTCAGCACAGGAAGCTCCAAGTGCTGCTAAGAGCCGACCATAGCTGGAAAAGCTGCATGGCTGCTTGGGTGGAGCATCTGAAGAGAGGGATACCCAAGGCGGCAGAGATCCCGATGATGGATGCTAGTGTCCCTTCCTAAATGGGGCTCTGCTCCTCTCAAAGAAAGAAGAAGGAAAGTTCCCAAAGCAGTACTGGAACATGGTGGGGGGCAGGGGCAGCAGCGGCCATTAGTCCCTGAAGACTGCTGCAGAGAGGGTTTTATTAAAACACAGGTCTACTTGGATTCCGAAGGCCCAGGGCACCAGAGGTTAAGGTCCACCACAAAATGCAGGCTGGCCAGCGAGGGAACTAGGCTCAGACGGTTCAGTGGCAGCCAGGAGAGCCAGATGCCCTGAGGCAGACATCCTATCCTTCCCCAGGCCCACCAATACCAGCTTCCCCTGCTCTGCTCTGACAGAAACCAACCAAGTCACGTGAGAACTTTGCGCAGGCACGACTATGACAGTACTTACCTGTGCCTAGTCCCCAAATAGAATTTGGTCAAGTAACAACTTCCTGTCATGTAACTGGTGCCAAGCCAGCATCCATCCCTCCAGCCAACTGCCCTTCCTGGCTCTTCAGAGGTCTCACAGAGGCTGATGGGGAGGCGGTGGCGGGGGGGGAGTCGTCTTTGGGAGGAAGAAGTTTCTGAGCCTGGACCTTACTGAGTAGGGGAGCCACACAAAATTACAGACTACAGCCAGACTCCAAGGGCTGCCCCTGCTTAACCCCAACACCCTGGCCCTCTCTGGCCCTCACCCACACCAGTTTGGCTTACCCAACACTGCCACATGCCCAGACAATTTGCCTGATTGGGACTCTCTGCCTGTACTCCAACCTGCCCACTGTTCCCTACTCTGCCTATGGCTACCCTACAGGTCTCAGCTTCATGGGTGCCTTCATGGCGCTGCAGCAGCACCCCCACCCCTGTATGTCCCCCATTATCTTCTCCGTAGCATGTGTCACAATGGGACTAGCTTTATTTGCTTGTTTGCATATTTTAAAATCCGCCTGTCCCCTAGAATGGAGCTCAGTGGGGGCAGATGCTGTGACCAAGACACTTTCTCCAGTGCCTCCCAGGTGCATGAGGAAGGAGAAGAGCACAAGTGCCACATTCCCTGCACAGATGCGACATGCCAGCAGAAGCAGTCTGGCCGGGAAGCCCCTAAGAGTGCTGAAGCCTGGGGCACAGCTGTTAAAGAATTGCTACATCATCTACTTTCCAAAAAGAGCTGGAGGAGGCTGTCAGCACCCAACCCCCATGCAGCAGAGGCTGTGAAGATGGTTCTGGCAGCTGCACTGGGGAGGCAAGCCCAGGGGCAGGATGATGGTATGGAGGCCTCACCACAAGATGTGTCTGGAGGAGGCGGAGACTGCATCAGAGACCTGGGACAGAGGAGGGGGTGCCTCTGTAGGGCATCTGGGGGATGTGCACATGGGGCCACATTGAATGAGAGTCACTACACCAGCCCGCACAGACAACAGCTCAGCCTTCAGCCTGCAGCCAGTACCTGAGCCTGAGATTCTGCTTCGGGATCCTCAGACCCACTCCTCCCATGATTCCCTGCTGCAACCCACAGTCCTCACCAGCTCTCACCCAGAAAGCTGGAGCACTCTTGGATGGACCCACCCTCTACATCTCTCCTGTCCCATCCCTTCCATGCTCCTCTACAAAGATCCTGAGCAGCTCTACCAACACTCAGATGCTCATGGGCCCATGGAATATCAAAGCCCTCTCCTGCCCCAAGTGGGCCAGCAGCTCACTCACCCGGTGGGTCTTGCTGTAGGTGTAGAGGAAGGCCAGTCGATAGAGGCTCTTATAGTGCTGGGGGAAGCGGCTGAGGCACAGGCGGAAGGAGGCGATGCACTGCTCCGTAAGGAACTGGCGCTGCTCCTCTGCCCCAGCCGGCAGCCCCTGGGGAAAGGCTGCTGGCTCCCCTGGGGGGTCAGCTCTCTTCTTCCCGTCCCACAGGGCAGGTGCAGATGCTGCGGGTTTGAGAGCAATGCAGGCAGAGGCTGGGGGGTCCGCAGCAGGCTTCTGGTTGCCTTGCTCTGTGGCCCGGAAGCCTTCTGTGCTCTCCAAGGACTCCTCAGTTTTCCCTGTGGGTGAGAAGATAAAGAAAGTCACCTCAGTTTAAAAAAAAAAAAAAGAAAGAAAGAAAGTCACCTCGGTAGTGGTCCAGCAAAAAAGGTGCCTTAGTGAGGTGACTCACTAGGCCTGTGCCCTTGCTAGACAGGTGAGGGACTCAACAGACCCAGCAGTAAGAGGCATGGGGCCTGGTGTTGGCTCTGCCCCTGCCAGCGGAGTCCTCCACAGCCTCCCAGCCTCCTCCTCTGTGAAACAGGATGTCCCGGCTGGCACACAGCAGAGGGGCCCCAAGGCTGCAGAGAGCAGGGGTTGCAAGCAGGGCTCTGGGTCTCCCTCTGAATGGCAGCACAAGGCTGTCCCGCCTCTGAGGCCTGTGCAGGTGCACAGGGAAGCTGCCCACAGAAGGAAGGTGTGGCCACTGCCACCATGGAATGAAACACTCAGGAAAGGTGCACAAAGGACTGCACCTGCTCCGCCACTCAGCACCTCAGCCCACAGCCTACCCGACATCCTTCTCCAGGGCTGCTGCTACTACTGTGCATGAACCAAGAGCTTACTCGCAGTAGAGCCCAAGTGGGGGGGGGGGGGGCAGGGGCTGCAGAAGAAGATTGGTGGACCAGGAGGGAGGGATGGAAGAAAGAGGGTAGGGGCAAGCAGCAGGAGTAAGGTGGCTCTTTGGGCACCCAGGAGTCTGTAAGGCCTGCGTGGAGGCCAGAGAAGCAGCCTGGCATCACTCTGAAGCCTGTCTGCCAGAACAGGCTGAGCCCCTTCCTGACCTTAGCCTGATGACCCTTTCCCAACTATAGTGACAGCCAGAAGGCTAGGGCCAGCTGCGGCACAGCAGAGTGGTCAGGGACTAGGGTCCCGAGTTCCCCTAAGCAAAACCATGCAGACCTCAGGTGCACATAAAGCTCTTTCTGCCAAGAAAAGAATCTGACCAAGACAGAGCCAAGCTGCTCAGCACAGCACACAATACCACCTCCCACCAGTACTGCCATTCCTCCTAGCTCCCCTCCTGGCCTCACACCTTGAGACCAACCACTGGGGGAACCTTGCTCCTTATTCCCACCTCTCCACTGCTGCTCCTTCTGGACATTCCGTCTGTACTCCCTACCCTGCCTCGCCCACTGCTCTCATGTTCAGGACTGCACTTGCTGTGACCTCCTCCTGCAAGCCTCCCTGGCCCCAGGGTGGAGTTTGCGGAGAGCTTTGTGCACCCACCTTTTTGATACCATCCATCCCACTGCATTTATGCACGGATGCCTCCCCCTCCCCCATCACCTAGAGCCTAGCAAAGGCTCTAGTTTAAAGCTGACTGAATGATGGGAAAGCAGATCACATCTGATCTCGACACTATGCTCTCCTTTCGGGGAGCTCAGGAAACCACGAAGGTCCCACAGGCACCCACTGAGAGCTCGATGACAGCAACCAGGAGTCTGCTCAGGGCTGGTGTCTTACTCACAAATATGCCCAGGGCTGGTGTCTTACTCACAAATATGCCCAATTTCCAGTGTTCAATTCAAGGGATGCATTTCAAATATTGCTCAACAAACACGTTCTGAACAACCAGTCTGGGCCCAGCCCTGTTCTAGACACAAGGGAGATAGGGAAACAGGACAAAGACTCAGGCCTCCCTGGGATTCAAGTAAGATGCAAAGCATGTGCTCACACACAAAGACACACTTTCTTAAGGAAAGTGAGCAGAGGATCAAGAATTAATCCAAAGAGAGCTCAGATGGCATGTGTGAAGACCTATGAAGAGAGAGGAAAAAACCGCAATGCCAGAATGAGCGAAAAACCTAGCTGCTTGGGATCCAGGTGACCTGAAGAAGCCCTGGAGACATGGGTGACAATTCTCACCTGCAGTGTCCCCTCTTATGGCTAAATGAGCCTCACAGTCCACGTTAGTGGAAGGAAGGGGGTCAGAAATGTCAATAAGCCCACACAGTGCTTCCCAGCCAGGAAGTCCAGTCCTAACCCTGGCAGCATGAAAGCAAGAAGACTTCCTCCTACAGATAAAAGCAATGTTCTGGCCACCCTGGTGCCCACTGCTGGCAAGGAGGACTGGCTTAGAGTACCCACAGTGCACACACCAGGCCCCCTCCCACTCTGGCCACCACCCCCGCACCTGTCTTGAACGTGGCACTCAGGCATGGTCATCAGGCCTCTTCCTGACCAACAAGGGGCAGGCACAGCCATAGGATGGCAGTCCCCGAACGAGCTGCCTAGTAGCTGTCTCAGCATCCTCGACCCCTATCCTGCTCTGGGCCCAGGTGGCAGGGTGGGCCCAAGCTGGGCACCCGTGTCCACTGTCCGGACCACAAGCTGTTGACAAACTCTGCTGTCCTCGGAGTAATATAACAGAGTGCCCTTGTGTTTGGGTAGTGAAATTTGAGCAGCTTTTTCCTCCATTAAAAACAATAAACCGGGCGCCTGGGTGGCTCAGTGGGTTAAGCCGCTGCCTTTGGCTCGGGTCCTGATCTCAGGGTCCTGGGATCGAGCCCCGCATCAGGCTCTCTGCTCAGCGGGGAGCCTGCTTCCTCCTCTCTCTCTCTGCCTGCCTCTCTGCCTACTTGTGATCTCTCTCTGTCAAGTAAATAAATAAAAAATCTTTAAAAAAAAAAAAAACAAAAAACAATAAACCTTTACGGTTGCTACATTCACGTTATACATTTTTTTGAAGCTCTGTCTCCTAAGAAGGAGAGCTGTACAGTCTGAACAGTCACCTGTGGAGAAACCTCCTTCCTGGAAGCATCCTGTCACAAACCAAAGTGGAGAAGTAAAGAGGAGAGGCGAGTCCTCAGGAGCTGGTGCCCACTGGATGCCGTGAGAGGCAGGGCATCTGAAAGGACGCGGTTGTCAGAGCCTACCTGACTTCCTCTTGGCACCTGGCACAAACTTGGGTTCCATTACATCCTGCTGCTCAACAATGCCCATGAAATCTGTGAGTGAGCCCTGTGCCACTGACCAAGACAGAAGCAGCAGGCTGGTGGCAGGGCCGCCCACGAGGGTGTACCCGAAGGGCTGGGGTGTGGAGCACAGTAGGGGCACACACCTAGCCCTGGCCCAAACCATATCCTGGTTTCCCGCAGGGGGCCAAAAGCTGCAGCAGCCCTGGTGGCCAGGTTCCTGACTGCCGGGAGCCCGGAGGAGGGGGTTCAGAGACCACCACTGGCCAGAGCCAGGCCTAAAAATGCACACTGCTCCCTATGCTGTATGCCTGGTGTAGGCTTAGAGCACATTCCCTGCTGCACCTACTCTCCTGACAGAAAGCTCACCAACTTCACTGTGGTTACAGGGAAAAGCTGGGCTTAGAGCAGAGAGCTGCATCCATAGAAGTAAAATGCTTCCCTTCAAGCCTATCAGCTACTGCGGTGACTGGTTCTGCTCAAACTTTCTTTATCAGTGGCAAATCCCTCCACTGTCTGCTTAAACCATTGGCTCAGAATGGAAGGAGGGCAGGGGTAGGATGCCCCCGTGTGTCTAGAAAGCCTAGCCCAGGCCAGACTATACCTGACCCTCTCTTGGCTCAGCACCCCAGCCTCCATCCCCTACTTCTCCAAGCACAGTGGAGAGAGGCCTGTGATGATACAACAGCACCCATAGCAGATCACTGTGCTTGACGAACACAGACAACGGGCCCCACCTGGACATGAACGAGATTTGCTGTATTAGAGCACAGCCCTATTGGTAACTTTCTCCTTCCCCTTCTAAACTCCTTGGGGTGTGTTTATGTCAGTTGCAGAATGTCAACATCGGTTTGGGACAGTATAACAAGCGTCTAGTGAGAAAGTGAGGCACTGGCCTCACCTTCCATGTCCTCCTCCCTGCCCCTAATGGGGGCAACTCTGCCAGCCTACAGGGCATGCAGCCTTACCATCTGCTAAGGCCAGCCAGGGAGGCAGGTGAAGAGCATGAAGGTCTCTGGCTGCATCTACATATCAAGGCTGAGCCTTGATTCTCCCAGCCAGGGCCTGTGCAGACACATCTTAGGGGGGTCATCACCAACCCTAGCTGCCCCTCCCAGCCCACCCAGAGCAGAAGAATGGGCCAAGGTTAAGTGTGCAGACTAACCCTGGGCAAATTCCCCACCCTCTTGGAATCTCAGGTTCCTCATCTATAACGTGGGAAGAGCCACAGGACTGTTTCCTAGGGTGGCTGGGAGGACAAAAGGAGTTCAAATAGGGCCTGGCACAGGGCCACTGAGCATGGGTCTGGGTGGTTGCTGCTGCTGTTGTTGTTGTTTGGCAAGCCCTGGCCAGGGTGGGAGAGCTCTCAAAAGCCCCAGAGTGGCGCTGTGGACACACAGCCTGCCCATGTTCTCCCACGAGCTGGCCGTGGGGCTCTGCCCACTGGTTTCCACAAAGGGAGCCTGGGGGACCCATGAGAGCTGGGAGTGCCCTGGGGTTGGATCACGGCCCCCTGCCCAAAAAAGGGGGCACTTTTTCCTAAAGGCCTGATGTGACTCAGACTAAAAAGAAAACACACTGGTGACATTTAGGATCCAAAGACTTTTTTAGCAACTATGTAGCAAGAAAAAAATTTGGGCACTCATGTTACGAAAGTGGCTTTCCCACATTGGGCCACAGGGGTCACAACAACGACATGTGTTACCGAGTGCACACTATACTCCAAGCACCGTGGGAGCGCCTTCCTGAGCTCCCTCATTTCATCCTCACAACCCCTGGAATGGGCCTTAGGATCACTCCCACCCTACAGGGAGCAGAAACCCAGAGACGTATGTAACTTGCCCAGCTGAGGTCCCAGAGCAGCAGGCGGAAGAGTGAGGACAGGAGCCAGACTGAGCCTAGGCCACTCAGGGGCCCATGCTCTTTAGACTGCCCAGATTGCCACAGGTCACCAAAGCAGTTCTAATCCACAGAGCTAGGTCTTCATACCTCGTTCCTCTGTGGCCCCCTGAAGGTCTTTACCAGTCGGTCCTGCTTGGGAACTGGGAACAGGCAGCTTCTTCTCCACGTAGAGCTTCCGGGAGCTCTCCAACGAGCTGGCAGGCTCATTAAAGAAGTCCTGTGTCGAACTGGAGTCTGAGAGTGCCACGGCCGTGCTGTCCTGACTGCGCTCTGAGGGGAAAAGGAGGGAGAGAGGGCGGCAGCATGAATCTACACCAGCTCCAACATGGAGCGGCCTCCCCAGGGTGAGTGTTCTGGTGACTGTCCTGCAAAGGAGATGGCCTGAGAACAGCCACCATAACCCTGCTGAGCCCAACTCATACTGGAGGCCACTAAACCACTCATCAAAGGCACCAATCTCCACGGTCAACCTTATAGGGTTTCCCCAAATGGTGGTGCTCTGATAAATGGTTAACAACTGGCTCTCAGGGTATGGGGTAAGCCCATGTTTGTTGCATTTACTGATTTCTGTGGTGTAAATACCCACACCATGGCCAATTTCAGGCTACCAGCCAACATGATCTTGCTGAAGGAGGAGTTGGAAGGAGATGCACAGTAGTACACATTCTCTAGTGTTTCTACCACACAGAGACAACAGGCATAAACAACTGAAGCTGGTGAGAGTCCTGCAGACATTTTTATCCGGTTGCTATAGGCCAAGTGCAGTCTAGTGTGAGAATGGAGGTCCCTGGGAGAAATAGACACAAGGGAGGTTGCTACCCGCATGTTAGCTCCTCTCCTTGGACCTCTACTTGTGCTCATGAGAAAGACCAGGGGCAGTGTAGGAAGAGCGACTGAAGGAAACCTTCCAGTGGTGCAGGCCTGGAGAGGAGGCCTGTTTGCTGCTATAGGAAAGGCAGGAACCACTGATGGGACATTTTGGTCCTGGGGAGCAAAAGCCTTAAGCCAGATGGGGAGAGACAGCAAATCTTGTTGCCTTCAGGGTACAGGTGACCTAGTACAGCCGTGAAAAGGGAAAAGAAATACCTCCGCAAGGAGTGGCAGGAAACCACTTAGGGCCCAAATATTTGAAGTCTCCTGCCACTAGGGGAAGAAAAGCCCCACTCCTGAGATGCAGGGACACAGTCTGAGGCTGGGCAGAGACAACAGATAACCAGACCTGCCCCTTCCCCAGGCTAGCAAGCACAAGTAACACACAAAGCAGCCTACCACAGGAAAAGGGGCAAGATCACGGAGAGTGACCCTCCCTGAGGTGTACACAAAAAGCCTAAGGCTGAAGGTAAGGATGGAACACTGAGAAAAGGTTCTGGCAAATCAGCCCTGCTACAAGCATAAGGTAAGATCATAGGAATTTGAAACCAGTGGTACACTGAAGGTAACCATGGCAACAACAAAACCCCACCCCAGCTCAACATCGGACTAGCTTAACTTCCCCTCATAACAGCTTAGAAACAGGAGAGAGAAGCCCATTCCAGGCACAATATGACTTATTTCAGTTTCTTCCATCCTACACATAATATCTGATACTCAATATAAAAATGAGGTGCGCGCGCACACGAACACTGTCAAGAGAGAAAATAATCAACAGAACTAGGCTCAGAAATGACCCAGATGTGGGAACTACCTGATGGGAAATTTAAAACTAAGATCAGGGTCACCTGGCTGTCTCAGTTGGAAGAACATGTGACTCTTGATTCTGGGGGAGTTCAAGCCCACATTGGGTAGAGATTACTAAATAAATACACTTAAAAAAATAAATAAGAATAATATGATATATAGATGTGATCAATATGTTAAAGGCTATGGTAGAAAAGGCAGACACATGCATGAACAGAGGGGGAGTTTGAGGAGTGAGATGGAAACTATGAGCACAAGTCCAATAAAGATGCTGGAAATAAAAGATACAATAGCAGAGACAAAGAGTGCCTCTGTCATGCTTCTCATCACACCTGACACAGTTGAGGGAAAAATAACCAAAACTTGAAGATAGGTCAGTTGAAATCACATAAACTGAGAGAAGGAGAGTGCGGGGGATATCAGAACAGAGCACCCAAGAGCACCCAAATGATCAAACATACTAATTAGAAGCTTGGAGGGAAATGAGATGAACACATGTCTGAAGAAATATTTAAAGAGATAATGAGGGGCGCCTGGGTGGCTCAGTGGGTTAAATCCTCTGCCTTCGGCTCAGGTCATGATCCCAAGTCCTGGGATCGAGCCCCGCATCGGGCTCTCTGCTCAGCAGGGAGCCTGCTTCCTCCTCTCTCTCTCCACCTACTTGCGATCTCTGTCTGTCAAATAAATAAATAAAAAAAAAAAAAATCAAAAAAAAAAAAAAAAATAAAGAGATAATGACTCAGAATGTTCTAAAAATAATGGAAGACATCAAATCACTAGGAATCTCAGAGAACACCAAGCAGGGCAAAGACTCTTCCACAATAACCAAAAAACAAACAAACAAAACCAGCAACAACAGGGGCACCTGGGTGGCTCAGTGGGTTAAGCCTCTGCCTTCAGCTCAGGTCATGATCTCAGAGTTCTGGGATCGAGCCCCACATCAGGCTCCCTGCTCAGCAGGGGGCCTGCTCCCCCCCCCCCGCCTGCTTCTCTGCCCACTTGTAATCTCTGTCAAATAAATAAATAAAATCTTTAAAAAAATACACTAACAACAAACCACGCCTAGGACTCACATTCAAACAGCTGAAAACCAAAGGTAGAAAGGAAATCTTGAAGGCAAAGAAAAACACATCATATATAGAGGAACAAAGTTAAGAACTACAGCACACTTCTCATCAGAAATCATGCAAGTCATACAACATTTTTAAAATGCTGGGGGCGCCTGGGTGGCTCAGTGGGTTAAGCCTCTGCTTTGGCTCAGGTCATGATCCCGGGGTCCTGGGATCCAGCCCCGCATCAGGCTCTCTGCTCAGCAGGGAGCCTGCTTCCTCCTCTCTCTCTGCCTGCTTCTCTGTCTACTTGTGATTTCTGTTCAATAAAAGCCATAAAAAACTTAAAAAAAAATTTTTTTTTAAATAAAATAAAATGCTGAAAGAAAAAAAAAAATGTCAATCCCAGGGTCACCCGGCTGGCTCACTCAGAAAAGCATGTGACTCTTGGTCTCAGGCTTGTGAGTTCAAGCCCCACAAGGGGTGTGGCGATGACTTAAGTTTAAAAAAAAAGTTCAACCCAAATTCTATATCCAGTGAAAATATCTCTCAAAAATGCAGGAGAAACAAAGGCTTTTTCAGACAATCAAAAGCTGAGAGGAATCCCTCCCATGAAATCTGAGTTACAAGGAATGTTAAAGTTCTTCAGGTAGAATGAATTAAAACCAGACAGAAACTGGATCTACGTGAAGAAATGAAGTTCCTCAGAAGTGGTTAAAGTAATAATAGAAAAGACATTCTTTTTCCTTATGTGTAGTTCCTCTAAAGTATTCCTGTCTGCTGCCTAAAGCAAAACTAGTAGCAGCCTCTTGTGAGTTTATAGTTTATGTAAAAGTAAAAGGAATGAAAACAAGGGTAGAAGAAATGGGCGTTTCCTTCACGGCTGATGAGCAGGATAATATCAATTGAAGGTGAACTATGATAATTTAAACATGTATTCTGGGGGCGCCTGGGTGGCTCAGTGGGTTAAAGCCTCTGCCTTCGGCTCAGGTCATGATCCCAGGATCCTGAAATCGAGCCCTGCATCGGGCTCTCTGCTCAGCAGGGAGCCTGCTTCCCTTCCTCTCTCTGCCTGCCTCTCTGCCTACTTGAGATCTCTGTCAAATAAACAAATAAAATATTAAAAAAAAATAAATAAACGTGTATTGTGTTAAGCCTAAGGCAGTCACATTTTTAAAGAGATATAAATACCAAACCAATAACAAAAGACAAGTACAACCTTAAAAAATAAAACATTGTCTCCACCTTTGTATATCTGAAAGAGGAAGCTCAATGAAATGGGAATCAAGAGAGCCAAGTTCAAGTCCCTCTCATGCCAGCCCCTGACCACCTATGAGCTGCAACTACATATCCCCTCAGAGAGATCAATGGTACAGCAGCATCTGGGGACACAGGGAGAGAGACAGACATGGCCCCCAGGACTCTCTAATCCTTTGCTCAACTAACTCAAATACTGGGGGCCCCCTAGGAGGGCAGAAGTGAGCAGCCTGGTGGGCAAAAAACTTGCAACAAAATGTAAAGTTGTTTCAACAAAAACAAAGGCCTGGACTCTGGGAGATCCAGGCTGCCTCAGTTCAAATCCTGCTCAGTCACTTACTAGGTTGGAGAGCCTATGCAATTGCCCTAATTGCTTTACATTTTTGTTTCCTCCTGTGTCAAACTGTGATACATATAAATGCCCACTTCCCAGAATTGTTAGGAAGATTAAATACGTTAATACATGTAAAGTGCTTGAAACAGGGCCTGATATACTATAAGTGTTGATAAAAACATCACCTCGATTATCAGTATTATTCCAGAAAAACTGGACTGATTTTTCCAAGTAATGTCTCAAATTTGACATTAGAGATTTCGTTCTGAATGGGCAAAGGATTCTGCTTATGATCACGCCTGGGCAGCATCATGTGGATGGGGTGCAATCACTTCTTACACACTGACCTGACAGGGTCATCCAAGTGGTCCTGCCTGTGCAAAGAAACACAGAATTAGGCCTGTGCTTCCAAAGGCAGCTCTGCCGCTCCACTATCTTCATGCAGGTCTAATCATAGACCAGGACTTGGAGACAGCGACCTCTCAGACAGCCTCACAGAGCCTGATCCATAGCCCTTCCTCCTTAGCTGCCTTTGGAATGTCTACTGCCCAGAAACTGGTGGGTATCAGTATCAGCTTGGCTGGTGGAATGACAGAAACTGGGACAAGAAGTATATCTGAGACCCTTCAGCAGCCAACACAGAAGCTCTGTGTCTCACTAACAGGGGAGCAGGGACTTGGCTGGACCCCTCTGTCTCACACTCAGTGAGGAGCTCTTCCCTGACCGGCAAGGCCAGACCCCAAGGCTCTGTGAGCACTGAATGGGGATTCCTGGCAGGCCTGCAGCCCTCACAAGAAGTCCCAAACACAAGTTCCCAGTGTGAGGGGATCACTTCTCCCAGAGAAATGGCAGGGGCAGCCCATTTGCTGTCTCTGTGGAAAGGAGAGCGTTGGCTCCAGAGGCCACATAGGGTCACCACAGGAGCTCAGGACTCAGGAGACTCACACCCACATTCCAATCCCAGATCTGCGATGTGGGCTGCTCCAGGTCTCCCAACATATTAACCACTGCTTTCCCTGCTCTGTCCCCAACACATAAATGGGATCCCCACAGGGGCCTGGCCTCTAGCCTGGAGTGCAGGCCTGAGAGCCCAGTGACCCACCTCGCCCTGCAGCGCTTACTCTGGCCCTGACAAAGAGAACACCGATGGCCCGGACAAGATGGCAGGCCACACTCCTGCAGTGAAGAAGTCCTTCTGAAAGGCCAGGGCCAGCACTTTTCGCCAGCATCCAGAGCAGCTATAGTCACTGTACGGCTGAGCAGCACGTCATGCAGCAAGCGTCTGGGAAGCGCGCCTAGCCGGAGGATCTCACGAGAACTGGCAGACTGCCTGATGAGCTCACGTATTCACAAGCTGTTGGGCTTTGAGCCTAAAGAATCACTAATTTGCTGGAATCCCAGTTGTGATTATTATAAAAACCATGGATTGGCTTAAGCAAGCAGATATTTACTCCCAACATGCTAATACCCTCTTGATGCTGCCTACGGAGGGAACCTCTACTGCACCTGAGCGAGCAGGGAAAGCAGCAGACTGCACTAAGAATGGCGTGGGCAATACAGGGCAGCACTGGGCTGCAGGGGGGTCTGCTCCCCTGGGGACAAAAATCAGCAGGTGGGGCCTCTGCTGAGACTTTAAAAACAACAGCCACAGCCAGGGAGCAGGACACGTGTAGTCTAAGAGACTGCGACCAGGCCTCCCGTTTTGAGCCTCTCATTCACAAGAGAACCCAGAACAGCCCACTCTCTCAAAGGGCGGAGAGCAAAACCCAACATCAGCCCTGGGGGGGCACCGTGGTGATTCTAGACAAGCCCTCATCCTGCAGGTGACCAGAGAACACCTACGGAGCCCTGAAGAAGGCTGATGCTGGAGGGAAGTGACAGGGATCTGGAAGCTCCAACACTGCCCCCACTCCCCCACCCCACACCACAGTCAACTGGCACCCCCTGCAGGCAGGCTGTGGGATCAGAGCAGGAGAGATGGGAGTTCTGCACACTGAGGTGCCCTGGCTAGAGCTGGGACCTCCTCCTTACCAGGCCTGTAAAGCAAGTAAAGGTGCATGCCAAGGTTCCTGCCCACCCCTGAGAGGGCTGTGTGTCTGGGAAACAGATAAGCACATCACTGCAAATGAGAGCCCGGGGTGAAGTTTTTCTCCAATCCTTTCGGAGAGGGTTGGCACAAAGCTATTTAAAATCATCCTGATTTTGAATACTAGGAAGCACCAAGGTCTCACACCAAGAAGCAAGTCAGATTAAAAGAAAACTAAGTTCATTTCTTTTACATCACTGGGGTGAAGGAGAGGAATGAAAAGCTCTTAGACAATGATTCTGTCACTGGGCAGAAGATACCTCTGGGCAAGACCCAAAAGACCCTGAGCTTGTCCTGTCTGCCGCATGGCCAGCCAAATTCAGCACAGGCCCAAGCAGAACCATGCACAGCATGGACACTAGCACTGTGCCCTGATAAAGGGACAAGCGGAGCCCAAATGTGTCTGGCGGGGGGCAGTTCTGGCTTAAAGGGAACATAGCTTCCCTTCAGGGCTGGCTATAGTCCCACCTTTTCCTTAAAGCAGTCTATGGATATCACATTCCTTATCTGGGACATGGTGGACCAAGGGTCCAAATGATCTGACCGAGGGCTTTCTGTAACTGTGCACTAACAGCCTGGGGTGCTTCCTCCACACCCTCCAGGCACCGCAGGACACCCCAGGGTACTGGCCTGTGCTAATGCTCAGAGAATAACCAGATGGGTCTGCCAGGGCTCGGCAGGCAAAGGCTACTAAGCTGGGAGGCAGCGGCCCTCCCTCCTCTCACCTGCATGCTGAAGCAGAGCCAGTAGCAGAGAGCAGAGGCAAGCAGAACTGGCTGCCTTTCCGCCTCTGCCACCACCTGCAGGTTCCACAGACTGGCCTGGGCTGGGGATTCTCCTGGCCTCCTGGTCCTGAGGCAGAGCAGGAGACCAATGGAAAGCTCTTTTGCATAGGAGAGCCCAACTCAGCTAAAGAGGCAGACTTCCCATAGGACTGGGCGGAGAGGGTCTTTCAGGGAAGCCTGGACCTAAAAGGGGACCCTAGGGACTGCCCACAGCCCAAGATCCTGATTTCTTCAAGTAGCTGCCCAGAGATCAAAAGGAGAGAAGACACACTAGTGGACAGGCTGGACAGGCTATCTCTGCTCTTCCTCAGAATATTCTTTTAAAAGTCTACCCACACAAAACCTGTTCATACTAAATTAATATTTGTGGCAGAATTATAAATATGTCATTCTCTTATTGCTAATCACTAGAATGTTTCATGTCTCTGCCCCTGGGCCACCCCGCCCCTCCCTGGAATCCTTAGAGGAATGTCCATCTGCCAGCCAACTTCCACTTCGGAGGTGGGACCTGCAGGGCCAAGAGCAAAGGAATGGCACCTGGGGACACAGAGGGAAAGGGATCTGGCTTGGTGACAGAAAGGCTGTTCATTCCATTGAGTGTGAGAGCAGACTGTATTCTGAGGATTTTTGGGTTCATATTTGACTCAGTTCAAATCCCTTGAACATTCTCAGGATTTCCAGCCCAACCTAAGAGCTCTTTGCTTGTAAGACACAAGTTTCCTAGTACATGCTCTCCAGCTGCTCCAGCAGTAAAGACTAGAAACAGCTTATAATCATTTATTTCATCAGCTCAGTTCAATGAAAGTTTGAGGGAAAAGGTATGGTTGTACCATTGAAATCTGCACGAACTCTGATTAGTGAACTCCGAAAAGATCACAAATGCTCTGCCAAGTAGAGAGCAACAGGTTTCAGGGCACCTGAGTGGCTCAGTGGGTTAAAGCCTCTGCCTTCGGCTTAGGTCATGATCTCAGGGTCCTGGGCAAGCCCCGCATCGGACTCTCTGCTCAGCAGGGAGCCTGCTTCCTCCTCTCTCTCTGCCTGCCTCTCTGCCTGCGTATGATCTGTCAAATAAATAAATAAAATCTTAAAGAAAGAAAGAAAGAAAGAAAGAAAGAAAGAAAGAAAGAAAACAACAGGTTTCTAAGAATAGTAAACGGGTACAATCAATATTTTGACAAATCTCTCAATTGGATTAACTCTGCCCCAGTGGGTCCCTTCCTGATGACCACCAGGAAAGAACACATCCGCTGGAAGCTAGCCTAGCTGTATAGGAGAGGCGCCCTCTGGCAGGCCAAGAAGCCTGGACAGACACCCAAGAGAAGAGAGATACCAGATAAACTAGGACCCCTGAAAAAGAGGCAGACACAAAGAGGCAGCAGGTGGGCACGAGAGTATCACTGTGGCCAGTGCTTAGATAGCAGCACCAGCCCTCTGGGCCCTGGATGCTCAGAGCTGGGAGAAGACTTGGCCTCATGTGCCCTGCTCACTTCACTGTGTGACCCTCACCATGCATCACTCTGTCACACTGTGCCTAGAGCAAGAGTTCTTGTTCCCCTATCTCAGACCCAGCTGGTTTCCCAAGCTCTCTCCCTGCAAGGTCTCTCTTCCTCCCACCCTCAATCACCTCAGTATCCAAACATGGTGGGACTCTCCGATGTCTATGTCTTTGCTCCCACTGACCCTCACCTGAAACGGCCCTGTAGACCTCTCTGGAGGGCTACCTCCTCCAGGAAGTCCTCCCAACCAACTATGCCTCCCAGCCAGCTCATGGCACTCCTCTTGGCCCAGGACACCACCTCTTGGCACTCCTCTTGGCCCAGAACACCAATGGCCCAGGACACCACCTAGGAACACAAAGATCCAACCAGATAGCAGGGATCAGGGTGCCCTCCTCCTGGTTTTCCGCATGGAGCCCTGTTCCATGCCCAGCACGCAGCAGGCACTCAACATATGCCATGACCAGCTTCAGCCTGGAGAGGTTTCTTAGAAGGTAAGAATGGAGAAGAGAAGGAAAGTGACTGGCTCTGCCCTCTGACAGCATCCCTCCCTGACCCAGCACCCAGTTCTCACCCTGCACAGGCACATGCAGGCCCTCGTAGGCTTCCCTACAAGCCTCTCCCATGCTGAAGACGTCTGCTCGAGGCATATAGCTTGCCTCCCGTGAGCTTGCCTCCCAGGGCGAGGAGCTGACTTCTCCCTCACCCTGGGAAGGGAGGCTGGCGAGGACTGATGACATGTGCAGCTCACTGCCCGAGCCTGGACACCGTGCACTGTACACACAGGGCCCACCTCAGAGCAGCTCGGCTACTGTGCACGATGTGCATTTTTTACACATTTGTCCTTGTGAGCATAGCTTGGTATCTTAGAGTCTATCGCCTTTGTTACTTTTTTTAAAGCCAGAAAGAGCAAAGCAATGGAAATACAGGACTAAGCCGCCTCCCAGGCGGACATGTGGTTGGAGGAGGCCACCACTGCATCTGGCCAGAACTGAGAACATGGGCTGTAGGCAGAAGCCAAGCACATCAAACACACACTCTCCAAATCACAGGACCAGCAGATGTGGAGGAGCTCCTGGTCACAGGGGGAGCAGGGAGCCGGACTGAGGACTAAGCATGCAGTCTGTGCTGTCCCCTGAAGCGAGCCGTGACAGTGCAAGCAGAAAGACATAGCCTGGAGAACAGAGTGTGGTCAGGGTTAGGGGCAGCACGGGCAATATTGGTGGAGGCAGTGTGGGTGAGCAGGCGAGGATGAGCACAGATGGGACACGACACAAACAGTGACAGCATGGCGGGTGAGACAGATGGTCACATGGGAGCTTGCTTGGGCACCCTGGGCTCCCAATATGGCCCACACCCTACAGCCTGGGGCTTGGCGCAGCCTCTGTTCGTGCCTTAAGTGGGGCCAGATGGGCATCCTGCAACCCTGAACGCCAGCCTCCATAGCTCTCACTCTCCTGACCCCCGGCTTATTCTCTCTTCCCACCCTTCACAGTAAACACTGACACACCCCTAGACCTTGGCTCAGCTTTGCATCCTGAGCGAGGCCTCCCACCCATCAAGACCAGGCCAGGTCTCTCAGGGGTGGTTTCAGTTGCACCCTGACCCTTGTCTGATTCACAGCTTCACACCTGCCTTCCCCAGCATCTGCAGCAGGATCCAGGATTGTTCCATGCACCCAGCGTGTATGATGGGCACTAAATGGGCATGGCCATTGGCCATGGGTCACTAAAGAACGCAATAGAAGGCTCTGCCTCAGACTGACCACAGGGCAAGCCCTCTGCTCTCTGAGGCCCTTTGTGGCTCCGAGATTGTCAGGTGACATGGAGCATGGCAGGCAGATAGCAAGGGTCTTGGCAGACCAGCAGAGCCACTAGTTACACATTCTGATGGCTGGCTGAACCAGGCGAAGCTATGGACCAAGGCATTCTGTTAACAACCCTGCTCCCTGGGCCCTGCTACTGATAAACCTCTAACAAGCAAAGCAAGGAAATGCACACAGATCCAGTCTCCATCAGGTTAGCAAATACGGGACCTTCCCAGTGTTAGCCTTCTCTGGCCTGGGGTGGAAAGAGACTTAGACCCAAACTCTCCTCTGGCTCCACCCCAGCTAGGCGATAGCCGTAGATGAGGGCCCAATTGCCCCCAGCTCAGGTTCTTTCCAGGACACTGGACATGTGGCCAAGCCTGTAGGGCTGCTATGAGAATGGGACCCCAGGCACCTCTCCTAGAGCCCAGCCCAGAGCAATCACACACTGCTACATGGTAGGACCCAGTTACTCACACACATGCTCACATACTCCATGCCAGGGAGGCGTTATAGAATTTGTTCAGAAATCTCATTATGGGGCGCCTGGGTGGCTCAGTGGGTTAAGCCACTGCCTTCGGCTCAGGTCATGATCTCAGGGTCCTGGGATTGAGTCCTGCATCAGGCTCTCTGCTCAGCAGGGGGCCTGCTTCCCTCCTCTCTCTCTGTCTGTCTCTCTGCCCACTTGTGATCTCTCTCTGTCAAATGAATAAATAAAATCTTTAAAAAAAAAAAAGAAAAGAAAAGAAAGAAATCTCATTATGCTCTGTTTGAACATGGGTAAACAGCGATCACTGGGAGCCCCTTGAGGGTCACAATGTACTCCCTATGCGATTTCCTTTTCTTGGTCCGAAGTGTTAACATTACGGATTTCAGGACTTTTGACAAGTCCCAAGATGGAAGGGAAAAATAGGAAGCCAGGGAGGAGTGGTAAGGCAGGGATGCCAGTAGTGGTGGCCATGACTTAGTTCATGGGAAGTGTGACGCCACTCGTTCTCTTCCTGGGGCTAGTTAGCCAGCCCTGGGCCATGGGAGGTGCGAGCAGAGGTGGGCAGTGCAGGCCTTGAGGCTACCAGCGTATCCCCTGACACGAGCAAGCTGCTGCTTCTGCCAGAGCCCGGGCCTTTCCCTACAAGCTAGTCTAACTGCTGAAAGGGCCACTTTAACATTCTCAGAGCATGGCTATTTTAGGGCACAAACATTTTCCTGTTGCAGACACTGCTCTCTTTCTGCGGTGAGGAGGGCAGGAGTTCTGAAGGCACCCGCAGCCAAGGCTGTATGGAAGCAGAGCTTCCTAGTACACTGGGCTGGGACTGGGTGAAGGGAGACCATGGTTCCACATCATTGACAGAAATTGCTTTGAAAAAAAAAAAATTTTTTTTTTTAAACAATCACTGAAATATGTACAACTGCTGAAATTTTATTTGAGCCCCTATGTATGGCTCCCTCTGCAACTTCCAGAGCAAATAACTATCATGTCAGCACTCAGGACAGGTCACACCCATGCCTGCTGCCAACACTCTGCCTCCCTGGAGCTACACCGCTGGGCAGCAGTGCCGGAGCGGCATCATGGCCTCTTCCTGCTTCCCTTCCTCTCTGCTCTGGGGTGTGCCCACACCCGGGGAGCCACTCTCAGCTCTAGGGGTTCCTGCCACCCAACCTCAGGCAAACCTGCAGGGCTGGGAGGGGTGCCAGCCACAGGCCTCTGGACAGCCACGGGAGGCATTCCTTTCTCTTGAAAGCTGGGCTGATGTGAAATCCTCACAGGAGTACCTGGCAGAAACCAACTTGCAGAGTGGACTGATGAAAGGTGGGGAACAGGGACATTTCCCTGTTGAACTCAGGTTAAGTAAGAAGGGGAAGGACCTTGTGTCAGGACGTGTGCAGGGCTGAGTTGGGCCTCTGGGGCACAGGGAGGTGACACAGTCACGCAGCAGCATGCACTCAGCTCCACAACCTGTCTGTCCACACATTCCCCGCAGGCCAAGTGGGGAACCAGGATGGGGTGCTGCAAGTCTCCTCTCCTCTCGGGGGATCACCAAATCCCCGCCCAGGGGGTCCCTCACGCCATCTTCCTTTAGGGCTTCCCTAACCCTGCTCTCATACCCCTTTCCCTCACAACACCGCAGGCTCTGGGAACCCATGTGATGGGTGAGGGGTTGTCCCATGCCCTGGGGAGGGCAGAGCAAGGCCTATTTCCCCACAGCCTGATGGTGATAATCGACTTGTGAGTGAGGGCCTGCGTGTCTGTCAGCATTGTCACTGCCTCCCCAGGGCACCACTTTTACGCCCTCTCAGTCCGATTTGGTTCATTCCAGCAAAGACTTTATCACAGCTTAGCGCTTTAAAGGTGAGGAGAACATGAAGAAATCAAGCTATGAGGTCAGCATGCGAGCCTCCTAATGTTAGTAAGAAATGTGGTTCAAAGGTCGCCACCTGCCCTATCCCATGTGGGATGGCCTCGTTCACAGTCCCAGCTGATTCCCACCACTCCACTGTCTGACTCCCAGGGGTGACAGACTCAGCTTCCCATGGCGGTCAGAAGGACACACTGTAATAATGCTGGTACAACGCCAGCATCACTGGGCTGACTGCACAGAGGCCACTATAGGCAGACTGCAGACCCTGACAGCTAGTCCACAGAATCTCAGAGTGGCGAGATGCCTGAACCTGCTCTGCCCCTTCCCAGCCCCCAGGTGGGCTAGCTGGCAGGTGGCGACCCTGAGCATGTTTTGGAAGCACAGAGTCACCGTGAGGCCATGAGGTTAATGAACAGCCGCAACATTGCCCGTGTCACTCCAGACCCAGCACCCCCCCTCACCAAAACAAAGCGAATCATCACCCAAAGCACCCTCCCCCGTGATTGGCGTGCCGCCCTGGGCTGGCAGTAGGGAGAACAGGGACTGTACCGTCCGGCGTCGCCTGCTGGTGGGGTTTTTTACATTTGACGTAATCGTGGTCAATCGGAGTAGCTGTGTAAGGTGGGGATGTCAGACCTGGGCCAGAGGAGGAGGGGAGGGAGGCTCCGGGGCCCGGCAGTGTCCCAGCTGAAGAGTGGGAGTCCTCATCCACCAGGCAGACCTTCTCTCTGTGGGAAAATGGTTGAGGTGCAGGTCAGAATCAATATATCCTGCTGAAACGGGACATGTGCTGGTCTGAAACAGTGACCTTCTTTTTTTTTTTTTTTAAGGTTTATTTATTTATTTATTTGACAGACAGAGACCACAAGTAGGCAGAGAGGCAGGCGGGGTGGGGGGGGAGCAGGCTCCCTGCTTAGCAGAGAGCCTGATGCGGGGCTCAATCCCAGGACCCTGATATCATGACCAGAGCCGAAGGCAGAGGTTTAACCCACTGAACGACCCAGGCACCCCTGAAACAGTGCCCTTCTTGACTGCTGGACCCCATGCTACCTTCAAGGGCCTCCTCTGCCCTCCTACGGCCCACTGCTCCCACACACATCAAAGGACTTGCCCCTCTGGCTGGGGATCCAAGGTGCTGAAGGAGCTGCCCCCATGGCACCCACTTGGGCTCTGGCCCCCAACTGGCCACTATCCAACTATCTCAGGCCCCAGGCCCCAGGCCCCAAGGAGACTGCAGGGGAACTAACAAGCCCTTCCTCAGAAGCACCCTCCATGCCAAGTCAGCACCCTTACATGTGATGCCTGAGGCCTGACAGATTTAATTCCCAACAAGATGCAGAGACAGAGAAAACATCTGGATTTGGGGTGTCTGGGTGGCTCAGTTCGTAAGGCAGCTGCCTTCGGCTCAGGTCATGATCCCAGGTTCTGGGATCGAGTCCTGCATCACGCTCCTTGCTCAGCAGGGAGCCTGCTTCTCCCTCTACCCTTCCCTGCTGCTTGTGATTTCTCTAATAAATAAAAAATCTTTTCAAAAAAATCTGGGTTTACTGCAAGCTCCCATGTGTATAAGGAAATCTACCACAACACTGTTGAGCAAAGAAGTTAGAAACACCTGAAACATTCCATCAAAATGGCTACAGAAAACATGCTGCACTCATGCTATGGAATAATACACAGACCCAGACTGCCAATAGCCACCAGAAAGAAAGAACAGAGTAAATGGGGTACTATCTTTATGGATGGGGTCCCAGACCTCTGGTTAGGAGAGAAGTACGCTCTAGAATAGCCCCTTCAGTAGTTTGTTTTTATAAAATAAAAGAAACTCTATAATGTAAGTAAATATAAGTGTGTGTAAATGCACAGATAATTATTTGAGAAAACGAACTAAGAATAGTGGCTAATTCTGGGCAAAAGAAGGGATTTGTCACATTTTAGCCTGTATGTTTACATGTAGCCAGAATTTTCCATAACTTGAACATATTCATATATTATTTGTATAATTTGATAAATTTTTAAAAGACTTTAGTTATTTGAGAGTGAGAGAGAAAGTATGAGTTGGGGGGGAGGGGCAGAGAAAGAAGGAGAAGACGACACCTCCGCTGAACAGGGAGCCTGACATGGGGCTCCATCCTGGGACTCTGGGATCATGACCTGAACTGAAGGCAGATGCCTAACTGACAAAGTCACCCTACCCCTATAGTTTAGTAATTTTTAAAAAAGATTTATCTATTTGAGAGAGACAGAAGGAGAGTGAACACATGCATGAGCAAAGGGGAGGGGCAGGGGGAGAGGGAGAGAATCCCAGGCAGATTCCCAACTGAGCATGGAGCCTGGCACAGGGCTCAATCCCATGACCCTGAGATCATGACCTGAGCCGAAATCAAACTGGACACATAACAGACTGAAGTACCCAGGCATACCAATAATTTTTTTAAAAGAGTTATAATCAATAAAAGAGAACACCACTGTACTTGGGGGCTCTCTGTGACTATAAAGTACACATGTATAATTTCTAGGCACACCACATCCACATCTCTCCCATATGACAATGGGCCTCAAGGACAGTGCCTAGGCACAGGTCTCTCTTGTACTTGGCTGAGCCCTGCACAGTGCCCAGACAGGCAGGAGAACAGAGGAGAAGCAAGCTGAGCCAAAGCTCTAAGATGTGGACACCAGGGCAAAAGAAGTCTGGGCCACAATCAAAGGGAGGCCCAGAGGTACTCCCCGGCGCAATGAGGGGACCATACCATGGTCCTAGCATCCCCATGCTCTCTGGCACCATAGGAAGAGCCTGCAATGCCCCTCTCTGCTTCTTGGGAGAACAGGCAGCACACAGGCCCTAATAAGTTCCCAGTTCTTGCAAGAAACCATGGAAAAGGACCCAGGAGTAAGAGCCTGCAACATGAAAACTGCTTTCCATCAGTGTTCTGCATGGGGCAGAGCTGTGCCCCAGTGGGGAGAGGGAATTAGCTGGCTTCTCCCTAGGACCTGCCCCTGAAGGTGGGCTAGCACTGGGCATGGTCCCAGCATGAGGTAACCTGGGGTTGTACACTTAGCCTCTCCTTTTCAGTTTCAACAGAAATAACTCAGTCTGGGGTGCCTGGGTGGCTGAGCGGGTTAAGCCTCTGCCTTCAGCTCAGGTCATGATCTCAGGGTCCTTGGGATTGAGCCCTGCATCGGACTCTCTGCTCAGCAGGTAGCCTGCTTTCCCTTCTCTCTCTGCCTGACTTTTTGCCTACTTGTGATCTCTCTCTCACTCTCAAATAAATAAATAAAATCTTTTTTAAAAAGAAAAAAAGAAAGAACTCAGTCTAGCCACCAGAAGTCTCCAGATGAGTTCCAGAGGCTCAAAGAGCTCTGATTTACTCAGCAGCAACCCCTTGAATGCCACTCTCTATAAAGGAGCCATCAGGGTACATATGGGGGTAAGCTGTTGGGTGAAAGCATGCTACTCACTTCTCTGAAGCTTTGGGCGTATTCTTCTCCTCGCCCCTGGCAAAGGGTCCTTCTGCAGCCTCCTTCATGAAGTTGACCAGGACCTCCGCACTGACCCCAGAGTCTGGCTTCCCCAGGAGCTTTAAGATGGAAGCATGGAGCCGGAAGTACACCTAGGAGAATGACACTCTGGTGTGAGCAGCCCTGCCAGTTGCTAAGGTTCATTCCACAGGCCAGTCAGCCACATTGGCAAAGAGCCCCTGACCAAGGAGACCAGACCACCACACATTGCCTTTCTTCATTCACTTTTAAACCAGCCAACCAAAAGTCATTCAAAGCAAGCTCTAACAATTAAAATGGACATGAACTCTCAGTGTTCCAGCTTAAATGTTTAGCCAGTAACACAGGCAAGCTGTGGTAAGACGATGAGAGTAACAAACCTCAGCCCCGCTCACTGGGCACCTCCTCCTACCACAACACTTGCCACCCTCTGTGGGCCCCTCTCTGGGCACCCACAAAAAGGGAGCCTCCACACCTATCTCCCATTGCACTGCGGGCTCCGTGAAGGGAAGAACAGCGGACTTCTGTTCGTGCGCCCATGGCTGGGCCAGCCAGGTACTGCAGGCCTGGAGAAGCCTGCCCAGTGGGTGCAAGACAGGTAGCGGGCATGCTGCACCAGTTGGGGCCTGGACTCTTCTTCATTTCTGTGAGTCCACACCACAATCCTCCACTTACAAATTTGTGAGCTCAGCTGCCCAAAGCCCCACCGCCTGCAAAGCTCAGGCCCAGGTTAAACTCGGGTCCAACCTGCCCTCTGCTGCTCCCAAGTGAAAACCGCATCACACACAGGCACCGCCACAGTGACTCAGTCTGGGCTCCTGCCTGTGGCACAGACTCCCACATACAGCACCAAGGATGTCACCAAGATTGGGAGCCCCTGTGGCTGCAGACCCTGATTAACCAGGCCCCCTACACCCAGAGGTGGTTCTCAAGAGATGCCGCCAAGGCCCCCCGGGTAAGATGCCAGCTGGTCCACCTGGGCAGCACTCTCAAGGGGGCATCCTGGACAGAGGGGTCCACCCCCAGAGCCCTGACATCTCTAGCCCACCTGCGGCCCCCAGAGCAATTAGCCCACCAAGTCCATCTGCAGCTGCAGAAAACCTCTGAGGCCCCTACCCACAAGCAGATGGCTCTGCCTGGAGGAGCACAGAGTGTTCAACTGGCCAAGATGAACCAAGCAGCAAGTTCACTATTTTGACTGAAGGTTCAACAGCAAAAGTGAATTTCCACCAGGGCAGGGTTAAAGTCTTAAGAGAAATGTCATTTTTAGAGCAGCTGAGTGCTCATTCTCCTGAGAGCTGGCATGGTGCTCTAGACCTCTGTGCCTCACCTGGAAGTGTCTGGGCCCCACAGGGATACCATTCTGCCTGCTCACTGGTTCCATCAGTCAGCAATGGAAGCCAAAAGTCAAAGAAACACCATGGAGGAAAAGAGAGTGGTCTCTTCCTGAGGGCTGGACTACCTCCCTGCACATGGGTTTGGTGCTACCAGAGGTGATGCACGGGGTGTCTGGGCTCAGCAGAGCCAGCCCCAACTGCCTTTCTCTTCTGCTGCTTACTGAGGGCAAATCACACCAGCTCTCTGGGCCTCAGGCTTCTCAGCCCCAAAGTGGGGAGTCCCTCCAGGGACAGGCCTGTGAGCCTGAGTGGAAAGCATGAAAGAGCTGTGATGGGAAGGATGTGGGACCTAGGGCCAAGAATGACAGCAACATGGAAGCTGTCGAAGTATGAAACTCATACTCAGTATGAAACCACATTTCTACATTTCCCCCATGAACCCTAATCATGTGGCCCCCAGACAGCTACTGCCGACCCCTCAGCATGAACGGTTTTTCAAAGGCATATTTATAAAAATGAGACTTTTTTGCTTGCTCATACAATTAGCAAATATTTAAAAGAGGGAAAACAGATATGCTCATAGGTCAGTATAACCTTTCAGGGCAACAAGATGCTGTGGATGCAATGTTAAATGACCCCTGACAAGCATGCCCAGCCAGGCCCTGTCTGCACCCTGGCAAGGAAGAAGTGGAAAAAAAGGCCAAATCCATGAAGAAGGGATTGGACAAATAAGTTGATGTCCAGCCAGACTAGAGGGCACATGGGCAGATAAGGAAGCCCACAATGCCTTGCACTACATCTTATCCAGTGAAAAATGCCAAATGACATGCAAAATGACAAGAAAATGTTACTATGTATCTGCACATTAAGTGGGGGAAAGTCTAGAACAAGTACATGCCCAAACTGTGAATAGGGATTACTAGGTTGGGGGGTTAAGATCACTGGGGACTTCAGTTTTTCATTTTGAACACTTCTGAATGTTGGATTTTTATATATTTTTAACTACAAATATGTGTTAATTTTATAATCAGAAAATAAAACCATCAGGGCAGATTCTGCCCCAAACTCCAAAAAGCTTGCTGGGCTTAGGGGACCGGCAGGGACTGGGCATGTGGCCTCAGAAAGGGGAAAGCTGACATGCTCAGGAAGCAGCAAGGCCTGGGCCAGGCCAAGCATATGTGAATCCTCATCCATGCACTCGCTTTCCTCCCTACAAAAGGTGCTGGCTGCAGCCTCCCGGCCTTCCTCCCAGCACTGCCCTGAGCATGGAGGAGAGCATGGTGTGAAGTGCTCAGAAATCATAAAAGCAAATCCAAGCAGTAAACAGCTGCTCTGCTCTTGAGGAGCAGTGCAAGACCCCAAATCTGGGGCCAAGAGAACAGGCTACTCTCCACCACCCCACCCCTCCCCCACCCACAGACCCAGCCTTGTCCCTGTCCTGCCAAGCTGGGTGCTCTGGGCACAGCCTGTGACCTCACTGGGAACAAGGGCACCAGGAGATGCTGTGCCACATCGTTGTCATCACCAAGTCAGGTTCTGGCAACCTGCACATGCTAAAGGGGGAAAGGCAGTTTTCTTCTGGGAAAGACAAACAGAACACTCACTCTCCCAGAAAGGATGGTAAGCACCCCTTAGAAGAGAGAGGAAAGGCTGCTTTAATTTCATTGCACACACAGCTGCTGAACACAGAGAAGTTTCCAACAGGTTGCACAGGAGTCACTGGGACCTCATGACCCAGCCCCAGGGAGACAGAGAGACTGGCCCGCCCAGGCCCAGCTTCCCCGCCCAAGGCCAGCACGGTGTCACCTCCAGGGCCTCCATGGCCAGCTCAGGGGGGTTGTGGTAGTGGATCTTCTTGGGGTAGCGGGCAGCCTCCTCGTGCAGGTAGTGGCCGGCCTGTCTGTAGTGTAGCAGGTAGACGGCAGGCGGCTGCTGCTGCTTCTCGGCGACCTTGCCCAGCATGTAGTGGATGAGCCACTCCTCCTCGTCACCATCACCCTCACACCGAGCTGCCGACGAGAAACAGTGCCTGGCTGTCTCCAGCATGCTGTCGCGCCGGCCCTCCATCTGGAATGAGAGCACGAGACCAGGCTGCCTGAGGCCCAGGGCCCAAACTTGCCCAGGACTGTGCCTTATGCTGCAGGAAGCCCTGTTGCCTTCTTTGCAAAGTTATAATCTTCTCAACAACCCCGACACACAGAAGTGCCATCACCATTTCATAGCTGGGGACACTGAGTGTGTGGAGAGGACATGGGACCTGTTCGTAGCACATCTCAAGTAAGGCACAGAGGTGGATGGACATGTCAACTCCAGTGTCCTTTCTTTTACCGTCCACCTGCAGTATCTGCACTACACAGTCCAGGAGTTTATGAAGGACCTCCTGATCCCTTCTGAAGGTCCCAACTGTGACCCTCACTATAGCTGCACTGAGGTCCTCTGCCTGGGAAGGGGAAAAAGCCTGAGGCCACGGCTGCCGGGAGAACCAGAGCCACCACCAATGTTCTGAGTCCTGCATTGCAGACGATGAGCACTTCATTCTCTCCCCAGCTCACTAGGGTGGGAAAGTGGAGCTGGAGAGGGTGTGTACCCAACACCTGATAACACAGCACTGGAGAGGATATGCACCCCTGAGGTCCCACAGGACTTCATACCGGTCCTCTGCACCCTTCCAGAGGGACCTGGGGTACTAACAGAACGGCAGATTCCTGAGCTCCACCTAAGACCCATGGCCTTAGAGCTGTGCCTCCAGCCACCTTCTCACACTCAAGGGTGGAAACAGTCAGGATAGAGATCAGCTTCTAAGATACTTTCCAACTCAGAGGATCACATTTCCCACTCCCTGTATAAGGGCTATGGGCCAGCACCTAGGTGCTATCCATGTGGAATGTCAGCCATCATTGGCTTGCATCCCTTCCTCCCAGAGCTCCTGGGCTAGGACATAGAATGAAGACTGCCAGGGTGGGGCCAGAGGGGCAGCTGGTCCCAGAACCCCAGGTCTCTGGCCCCTCATCTCCATGGCCCTAGCTCAATAGCCGGGAAGCTGCAACCTTTTCTAGTCTCATCTCAGGGACCAAAGGACAGGAGAGGCTGTAGGCACTGAGCTCTGACAAGGGCGCTGCCAGAGCTCAGGGTGAGAGGGTGAGAGAAGTACCTGTGCCCCACTGTGCAGAGGAAGGCTGCCCCACAGATGTCTGTCCAGCGGACGCTGATCTGTGTGAACCTCCTATAGCAACAGCCCTGGCTGGCTGGGCCAGCACAAAGAACCCTCAGCACTCTGTCAAACCCTCCCTGGGAAAGAAAATTGCCACCTAGGAATCAAGACACCATCAGTGGGTGAGATACGATAGACAGAATCACATTGGAGAGCCAGGACACAGCACAAGCCAAGTCAGTCCATTGTACCCCTCCAAAATGGGATTCTATAGTAGATCTGGGTAAGTAAAAGGCAGCCACTTCACTGGAGTCCTGTTCTGACCGCTTGGTAGCCATGCAGCCTCAACCAAGTCAGTAGCCCTTTGCCCAGCCAGCTCTGCCAGTAAGGGTCCTAAAGCCACCTCCTGAGAAAGGAAGGGCAACTGTGAGGAGCCCCATCTGGTCTGGCACCACACAGATCCCCAACAAGAGGCCAAGCCCCTCCCTCCCCCACACAAAGCACATGCCACCAGAGTCCCTGCCCTCAGTAGGTGTGGCAGTCAGGACACTTCAGGCAGAAGAGGAGGGAGAGCACTAAGGGTCCACTATATCCCAGAACTCTGCCAGACACCCTCACACTACCCGTCCGCCCCTGAGTGAGATGCACTTCTGCTGCCGTGACACCTCATTCACCTCACGGCCAGAGTGCCTGGCCCTGGGCCGGCCCAGGAGAGGGGCTAAGGGGCTAAGGGCTATTGTCAGTTCTCACAATGCTGCCACACAGGAGGAACCATAAGCCCGCTCACAGCCAAAACCACAGCAGGGACATCAAGTTCCCTCCTTAGGCCACACAACTAGAAGGCTCTGGCTGCAAAACCTCTGCCCTTGCCTGAGAACTGACAACAGGGAAACCACCGGTTTTCCTGTAACACACCCCTTTGGCAAGTTTGCAGGCAGAAGCCAAAATGCATAGCTATCAACATGTGTCCTATAGCTCCTCTGATCAGACACAATAAGCCCAAACAGCTCTAGCAACCAATGGGCTGTGTCCCCATGACATACTTCAAAGTAGGAAACTGCCTTAACAGAGGTAGGAAAAAAACCAGGAGGCCACCAGGAGGTAGCCCTGCAAGGCAGTTTTCACCCTGGGGAACAATGCCAAACCTCCTTCCTTCCCTGCCTGCAGGGACACCTGCACACCCAGTGGATTTCCATCTCTCTCCTGCCACCCCTCAACACTCCAGGAAGATGGCCTAGGAGCCCAGTTTCAGGTCCTGAACTACCTGGGCCAAGAGCTTCCAAAGGATCAAAATAGAGTTCAACCGGGCGCCTGGGTGGCTCAGTGGGTTAAGCCGCTGCCTTCGGCTCAGGTCATGATCTCAGGCTCCTGGGATCGAGTCCCGCATCGGGCTCTCTGCTCTGCAGGGAGCCTGCCTCCTCTCCCTCTTTCCGCCTGCCTCTCCGTCTACTTGTGATCTTTCTCTGTCAAAAAAATAAATAAAATGTTTAAAAAAAAAAAAAAAAAAAAAAAAAAATAGAGTTCAACCACAGAGGCCAAGAGCTACGCAGGAGAAAGAATAGTCAAGGGGAAGAGGTGTGCAGGGAGTCAACCTGGGTCTCCTGTCTGTTGCCCACTCTCTGCCTTCCCTGCCCCTTCCTGGGAGAGGCAAAAGTTCCCTCCTCTTGGGAAGCTCTACAAAAACCCTCAAGTACCAATAGCAGAAAGGGCACTCTGATTTCTCATCATATTTACTTCCTGGAAAACCTCTATTCTGCTAAATCCTACTCGGCTTCACAGTTGGGGGTTAAATAAAGAATCCCAAGGTCTGTGCTCCACCCACCCCACTTGAGTCCCAGCAGAGGACAACAGTGTTCCTGGTGTGGGCAGGGAGTTAGCTCCAAGCCGGCTCAGCCCTGGGTGAGCCACGACAGTTCAAACAGCATGGAGCATGGGGCCTCCGCACAGGATGGTCACAGCGAAAGAAGGCTGCATGGCGTGAGCAGAGCACAACAACATGGTGCTGAGTAAATAAGAAGCTCAACGCCATACACAGTGCAACAGCATTTGGGCTAGAAGAAAAGAACAAGTAAATCACAGCATTCCTTCTAGGAGGACATGTATACATAAGAAATAGTGTTTGTTTAAGGTCTGGAAAGATACAAGTCTAACTGTAGGTTGCTCTGAAGCAGGAATGAAGGGACTAGAAGGCGGGGTGGGGAGGAGCCAAAAAGATTTTAGTTTTGTCTTTACTGTGGCAATTGTTTTAAAGAAGGTGTTCCTTGTATAACTGAAGAGGGGTTTCTATAATGGAGGAGATGGTTAAAACAAGGGCCATGCTCCTCTCCTCTCGCCCATTTTTCTTCCAGGGTTTGGCCTTGGCACAGAACTCAACACCGGCCCTTGCCCCATGGCTACACTACCCTTCTCACCACCTTTGTCCTCTGCCACCGGTGCCAGGCTTGTCCCCAGGATACCATGTCTAACCCACCCAGGGAGCCCACTTCTGACTGTGAGTCCCTGATGGGACCTTTTAACGTGCTCCCCACTCCCCCTGAAAGAGGTTCTGATGCCCAGTAACGTGTGGGTTCACGCACGCTGGGTGGAGAAAGAGGGAAAACCTTAGGGCTGGAGTGCCCTGAGTCCAGCCCTCTGAGACAACCCTCCGGGTGCACGGGCGGTGGCATGCAGAGCTCATGGGAAGATGAGGTCACTGGCATTTCTCAAACAACAGCCCGAGGTACAGCCCCAGGTTGTGTTTCCGGTTCGCCCTTGTGAAGCATGGGTGACATGCGGAGACTAAGAAATATGTGGAGAGAGAAAGGGATTTCAGCCTTTTTGAAGCTTTCTCAAAGTGCACTCCAATGTCAGGCGGGACCTCGTGTGGGAATTCCGAGGCCGCCATGGCTGTGGACACAGCAGCAATAGCAGTCACACCAGCACAGGAATGTTCAGGAATGTTCAGATTCTGTTGGTACTCTTCCAGCATAGCCCCCTAACACTTTCACTGACACTCATCCCCACCCAGCTTCCATTCTGTAGTATGTCTCTTGCTGATTTCTGCACCCAGTCTGATGGTATAATACAGATCTACAGCAAATTTAAATGGCAAATGTTGACAAAAAATGTGGGATTTCATGAAGTTGATGAAAGTAATGTAGACAAAGCCTTTATGAGCACCAGGGACATTTAACATGGTTGACAACCAACCAAAGGGAGGACAACTGTTCAAGGAAGAGACCATAATACACTCTTCTAAGGCACAAAGACATCAGAGAATCCTGTGAGAGGGAAGCAGCCCTCAAATATTACTGCCGAGGTAGCTGTCTAAATTTATGCTGCCGAGGTGAAGGGACATTATAGCATGCTATTGTAAAACTACTGGGAAATTAAGTTCCCTGCAAACCAACCAAACTCAGTCCTTCTTGGTTCCTTTGAAAAATTAACACAACCTTGCAATTATCACCAAAATCCTAGTAAGGTAAGATTTAGGAGTTATTTTCATTATTATTTAATTACTAAGATAAAGTCCCAACCACCTTTTGGCACTATTCACTAGGCTAACTGAGCCGCACTGTGAGTGGATCAGCTTTGTGACCCTTTGCTAGGAACTGCCCTCAAACAGCAGCCCCGCCCCCTCACGCTCCTGCTAGTGGGTAGGGATGCCACCCAGGTACAAAAGGGGCCACTGGGGGCGGGTGACATTTATATCATTATTACACTCCCATTTATGCTTTTCTGTACCAACTGAATTTTTAACACTTAAGGACACCTCACTTCTATATAAAATCAGTAAAAGCAACAAAGAACTGTTACTTCCTTGCACAAGCCTAGAACTTCCCCTACTTAGCAAAATGTGGGAAGGTCAGGGTCATCAGGAGGCCAAGCACTCTGGAAGCCTGTGACCTGCCTCTGAAGGCTCATGGGTGCCGGTGGGTAGGGGACAGGGCATGAAAACAGGGGCCTAAACTCAAGGATGGAGGGGCTTTCAGGATGGCAGCACAGCCATAGTTGAGAGTCTCACTGACCAGGCTGCTCTCACTGAGTTCCCATAACAATCCAATGGAAGCACTAACAAGGCCATTATCTTGTTTGGATTGTGACCACATATAATCACTGAAAGAAACAGGGCCCTTTAGCACTCTGCTCTCCTAGAATCCCTTCTGGACCATGCCATCTTATTGCCACACCAGCCTTAAAGATGTCAGTGGGACTCCTTCACTTCTATCTCAAGGAGCCAAGGGTGCCCTGCTCAACAGAGACCTCAGGCCAGACACCCAGCAACCCGCACTAGGGGAACTCCCTACCAAGACAGACTTCAAAATTCCCAACACGGAGTTAAAAATTTTACAGGGACTCAAGAACTTCCTTTGAAGGAACGGGGAAGAGACAGCTACTTCTGGTGGCCAACACCCCTCCCGGCCTTTCCATTGCCAGGAAACTGATGGCTCACCAGCCAGATCACCAGACCTTAGCCCCAAATACCCCCACACCAGACTAGGTGTCTAAAGACCAAGGACCAACTGTCACTGACCATAGTTAGCTTCAGTCTCACAAGGAGAATCATCTGTGAGCTCCCAGCATGGTTGTGAGGACAAGCGCAAGGAATGGATAGGACAGAACTTTGCCACCTGAGGGCACTTGAGTCAGATGGTGGGATGGCGGTCCCTCTGCAGAACCCCTCCTCACCTGCTGCACAAGCTCAGGGGGCAGCTCAGCTCTCCACTGCTTCAGCTGGCGTGAGGCAAAGGAGTGCAGGGCGTAGGACATGGTGCCATACTCGATCCACAGGGACAGGTTGGAGCTGTCAATTTCCAGGGCCCGCCGGAAGCAGTTCAGGACAGGTGTGGCATGCTTCCAGATGGGCCCATCACTCTTCAGCTCATTGGAGTTCAGCTTGTCTTGAATACGACTGGCCCGGGCCAGAGCCATGCCTGCCCAGGAATCAAACCTGTGGTCACAACAAAAGCGCCAGTAAATACACTGCTGCCCTTACAGCACTGAAGACACAATAGCCTGCAGGGTGGCGATCCCAGGTCTGTGGGAGCCTGTCTCCCAGGCCAGGGCCCAGAGCCCAGCTCCACCACCCAGCGACTCCATGTCTCTGAGCTATGAAATATGGCTAAGAAAACCCACCGCAATGGGGCACCTGGGTGGCTCAGTCCGATAAGCATCTGCCTTTGGCTTGGGTCAGATCCCAGAGTTCTGGGATGGCGCCCCACATGGGACTCCCTGCTTGGCCGGGAGTCTGCTTCTCCCTCTCCCTCTGCCCCTCCTCCTGCTCCTTCTCTTTCTCTCTCTCTCTCTAGTAAATAATAATAAAAATCTAAAAGAATAAAAGGAGAAAACCCACCTCAAGAGAGCAGGGCTGCTGGGACAGCACAAGACCTGAATCTTAGGTCATCTAGCACCTCACAGGCACTCAGTAAGTGTTCTAAGAGGATCCCCACCAATTTGAGCCCAAATTGTGCTCACATGCACGGTGGGCTCTTGGACTCTGCTCCCCTTTGCTTCCTTGCCTCTGATGGGAAGGAAAAGGGGTGCTTTATAAGGCACTGCTCCTCCAAGACAATAGGAAGGCTCCCATCCTGCTGCCTAATCCCTCACTGGTAGCTCCTGCCACCAACACACTCACTGACCAAAGCCATGGCACAGCCGAGACCCCGAAAACACAGCCATGCAGCTTCTGCATGGTTCTCCCTCTGGCACCTTGACCACATTCTGCCCTCTCCAGCTCAGTTCCCAGCAGCAAGATGGAGAGCGGGGGAACCACAGGATGGCTAAGACCCTAGTGCTCTGAGATCGCCTGAAAGAAAGTGGTAGGGAAAATGCAAAAGGTTCTCTGAGATGGAGACCAAGGCTAAGAGGATTTCTGGGCACTTGGGAGAATGGAATTTTCTGAGTGCAAGAGTATACAACAGAAAAGGCAGTAATCACATGACAGATGCTACCCTCCCTGAATAATAACAATTCTTGACCCACTGCTACACAAACTTTAAAACTGGCCAACTGCCTTCCTGGACTATTTGACAGTACCAAGGTGTGGTAGGGACACAGCAAACTTATGAAGCTCACACATGCTTCTACCATACTCCAGGCACCTGGAGATGAGAAAGTGCAATCAAAGGAGCAGTAAAGAGCCCTAAAGGCTTAGATGGTATCAGGAGATAGCAAAAATGAAGGCTTTGGCCCCTGTGTGGAGGTTCCAAGTGTACCCTTTCCTCCTCAGGACCTGGGGGTCCAGGGCTCTGTTCAGATCACCTCCAGGAGGTAGCACAGGAGGAGGTGTCAAGCTCCCCTCAGACGGTGGGAACCCCATCAGGGACTTTCTACCAGGGCCAGCTCCTTCCACACTGAGGATTTTCCCCTCTTAACTCCTCCCAGAGTGCCTTCACAAGCCCCTTTGCCCTTGCCTTGAGGGAAAGACCACACTACAGTGTATGGCCAAACGCCTGCATGAGTACCAAAATGGAAACTACTACCTGCAGTCACAAATGTAAGTAACCAAGAATACAGACACATCATCACAAAACCTCAAAATGTTCCTCTATGTGTTAACAAAAGCAAAGTCCTGATGTGGGTTCTTGATTCTAGCAGAGCAGCACACAATCCACACTCGGGAAATGCTGACCCACAGGGACAATGGGGGCCGGCCCAAGGGCCAGTGATGCCATGCACTCAGGAGGAGGAAGTGTCCAGAACCTGCGTGCTGGGCTTTTACTCATGTGGGGCAGATTTGTTCCTAGCACTAGGCCCAGAGTTGTTTCTTTGGCAGAGGGATGAGCTGTCTTGGGGCCTAATCCTTTCTTGCCCCCTCAAATGCCACTCTCTGAAACACCTGGCCAAGGTGCCCCAATCCCAGCTGAGCCAGAGCAGATGAAATAGTGAAATGAAGACCGGTCAAGAAAAGCTGTTGCTAGCATCCTCGAAGACTCTGTTTTCCCCATAAGAACCACCAACATACACTGGCCAGAACACTCCACCATCCACCCAACTGTCATGGGCTTCACCTGTACCTAGAGGGTTCAGAAGATTTAAAGAAAAAACCAGTATCTGATCTTCCATCCTAACTAGCACAGAAGAAGAGACTGAGCCCAAGTTTTCCCTGACATCTGCTTGTTAGGGAGGGAATGAAGGGGGTCCAGGACTGGGCCACCAAGCTCCTCCTGGCCCTGGGGCCAATCCTCACATCCCACCTCCCTGGGAGGGCTCTTGGCAGGCTGAGCCTGGCAGGTTGATACCGTCCGAAGAAGTGTATGTACAGGTTTGAAGGAGGCCCAGTTGAGCTAACACGAGCCTCATCTTATAGCCCAAGTGGCTACTGGGTGAGAGGTCCCACACCAGGCTCCTACCTCCCCACGGACAGGTGGGTTTTATCACCCTTACCTTTTAGACATGGAGAGAGCAGCACAAAGGAGGTGACTGCTCACTATCTAGAGCTGTGAGCACTCAGCCAGCCTGAGCATGGCTCTGCTCCATCACACTGGCCCACAGTGACCCCAGAGAGGACATCCAGGGCCACTGGCACATGGCTCCCTGCCTGGAGGAAAGCAAAGGCTGAGCAACAGGGGGCTCTGGGAGAACCTTTCCCACAGGCTACAGAAGTTGTGTCAACTGGTTTCTCCATTCAGATCCCAATCCCTCCCCTAGGCTAGGTGAATCCTGACAAGGGGGAGCTCTCCAGTTTCACCTGAGGGTGGGCAGCCACTGTGGCCTGGCCCCTGAGTACTTACCTATAGATACTACTCTGGACCCTTCAGACACAAATCTTACCTTGACCCAAGGCTAACCTCCTAGGTGTAGTAGCCATGAGGAAATGTTCCCTCTCAATCAAATGAACCAGACTTTATGAGTAGGGCCCTTATCCTAAAATAAGGAAACAACCATAACTAAAGACATGTAGAACACATCAGCCCACTTTCCAGGGCTGGCAGCCAGGAAAAGAAGCAGCATACAACCAACAGGATGGAAGCAGGGGGCACTCCCTTCCCCTGCTGGCCTGCATCCAAACAGACTCATACCTTCTCTGATCCCAACGCTCATCCCAGGTATCTTCTAGAAAGAAGCCTACTTCATTGCTCTTCTTTTTATGAAGAACTTGCCTTTCCCCAAAACTGCAGAGTGCTAAACACACTTTCTCATTTGTTTTTCCCTGGTCTCTTTGCTAGAGCAGGGAAACCCCAAACTGGCCCAGTGAGGAGCTTGCTGGGCTGGAGTCACCCCAGCCCTCCCTGCCTGGCCCAATGCCCAGGTCACTGACCGGTTGGGGCAGATGCAGATGTCATGCATGTAGAACTTGATGGCCTTGGACTGCTCCTTGTTTTTAAAATGGTAATCAGCCAGGAGGTAGTAGAGTTCATTCACCACTGGAGGGGAGGGGTCGGCTCCTTCTGGGAGGCAGGGTACCTAGCAGGGGAAGGACCAAGGATAAGGGAGAGGGATTCAGGGTCTCAGCTGTGACCAGTCATGCTGCTAGTCCATTGGACCAATTGGACCATTGGTCCAATGGACCAGGACCATTCATATTAGCACAGGATAGACTCTAGGCTTCTCATGGCCCTGACCTCTGGTACAGAACAAGGAAAGAAGCCAAGGTGCATAAGCAGCAGTGCTGGAGGAAAAAAATGACAGGACACAGTCCCATCACACTCAGTTCCTACCTCAGCCGAGGCACCCTCAATGTAGGCGGAGACTTTGTCCAGGCTCAGCGCTGGCCTTTCTGTGCGGGGCACAATGGTGGCGATTCTCTTCAGAAGGTTGGCCAAGTCAGCAGACACTGTGCTAGTCTTGTAGCTGTCAAATTCAGGAAGGGTCTTGGGCTTAAAGTACTCGAACATAAACAGGGCATCCTCCCATATAAGGTCGACCTTGAGAAAAGACAAAAAGCAGATCACAGTGTAGTCAGGGCAAAAGCAGAAAGGGAAAAGTTCTTCCATGGAAACAACACAGATGAGGTTACAATATATTAGAGTATAAAAAAAGACTTGTACACCCTTACAAATGTGCGTACCCACTGTAATCCCCAAAACCAAATGTCTAAAGAGCACACAAGTAAACTGGCATGTGCCTGGCCTTTATAAAGACAAATATTGGAAACTGAGGGCCGCACTCTGTGAACCCGTGTGGCCATGCCAGAAGGTAGGTTCAGTCATGAGTGGGGACTGTGGCCAGGCCACAGACCCTCTCGTTGAGCCTCAGCTGTCCCACAGCTTGTTCTGGACGAGGGTGGTTCTGTATTCTGTATGGTGCCCTGTGGGTGCCCTGCCCAAGTAGCTCCTATTCAGGGGATAGAACTGGTAAGACTGGAGAATAAATGATGAGCTGTGAGGTCATATACCCAATACTGCTCTGAAAATCAAACAGGAACAAATGAAAACCTCTAATGAATTATTTGTATTACCCAAATTAGAAAAAGAAATCCTTTGAAAATTGCCATGCCACACTTTTGAATGATTAGGCAACATCTGTGAAGGAAGTCTTTGCAAGGAAAATCCTTTTTCAGGGTGCCTGGGTGGCTCATCAGCCTTCGGCTCAGGTCATGATCCCAGGCTCCTGGGATTGAATCCGAGATCAGGCTCCCTGCTCAGTGGGAAATCTGCTTCTCCCTCTCCCACTCCCCTTGCTTGTATTTGAGCTCTCACTCTCTGTCAAATAAATTTTTAAAAAGCTTTTTTAAAAAAAGAAAGAAAATCCTTTTCCTGTGATCAGACTATGTCCAACTATCCTCATTCTCCTGGTGCAAAAGCGATGTGTCTGAGGTCCTTTGAGAGAGCTCAGAGCCCTTGCTGCTCTGACCCCCACTCCTCTGCAAATGGGCAGGTGCAGTGGGTTGGGGCAGCTCCCTCACCTGCTGGGCCGAGTGCTCCTCCAGGTACCTGGCTTTGCTCTTCTTGCTAGGAAAGCTGTACAGACAGTAGAAGCACTGTTCCAAGGCCGTCTCCAACTCCTCCTTGTAGGGGTGTGTGTCTTCAGAGGTGGACGCAGCGAGTTCCTTCTGAAGAACTCGTACCTGTGGTAGGCAGGAAGAGATGCCTGAGAAGGCCCATAGCTTCCCTGGCACAGCGGGACCCCAGGGAGACCACCACTCTGTCAATTCTGTTGAACTGAGGAAGCTGTGTCTGTTGGACCTGTTTCCTGGAAAGGGCCTATTCTACTCACAGGAGCCGTTCTGGGCCCAGCTCTGACAGTGACCTCCTAAAGAGCTTCCTGCCAAACTGTCTTCCTTCCAACATGCCTAGTCAATATCTACCAGCTGCTAGAAGGGGATATTATACGTCCTCTGGGAACTTCTCTACTTATTTGTTGGCCATTCATTTGCTTCTCAAATATTTACTGAGCACCTCCTTATGCTAGGCACAGTGTGAAACAGTCCAGAAGCTCAGATTCCAATAGAGGAGCAGTTAATTAAGCAAGTGGTTATAATGCAACATTGTAAATCCCATTAGGGCTGAGGGAGTTTGAGAATGACTCCTCTCTCAGCATAAAATATAAAAATACAGCAGAAAATATATCCAAAGAAATAATATCCCAAATATATCCAAAGCACAAAACATAGCCAAAGAAATAATAAATTATCCTCTCAGATAACACTGAACATAAGTCAGTTAAATTAGAAATCAGTACATAAAGGTAGCAAATACCAAATGTCAAAACTTAGAGCATGCAGCTAAAAACATACTTGGAGGAAACATAACCTTCAACACATGTACTAAAAGAGTGAACACTGTCAATGAGTGGCCATCCAAGCACAGTGTAGCACAAGGCCTTTCCCATATGCTTCTACACATAGGTTGAAAAAGACTCAGACCTTAATGAAGGAAAGATGTTACTTGAGGGATGGTTTAAGCATGGTGCAATTTCAGGGGGAGATAAGCATGTAGTGTTTCCCATAAGTTTCACACATAAATTTATAACACATCTTCATAAAAGGAAGAAGTGAATGGGGTGCCTGGGTGGCTCAGTTGGTTGAGCGTCCAAATCTTGATTTCAGCTCAGGTCATGAACTCAGGGTCATGAGATCAAGCCCTGCACACTCAGCAGGGAGTCTGCTTGAGGATTCTCTCCCTCTGCTTCTCTCCCCGCTTGTGCATGCTCTCTCTTGCTCACTCTCTCTCAAATAAATAAATAACTTTTTAAAGATTTTATTTATTTATTTGAGAGTGAGTGAGCAAGCGAGCAAGAGAGTGAGAGTGCATGCATGAGCAGGGGGCAGGGCAACAGGAGAGCTGGAGAAGCAGACTTCCCACTGAGCAAGGAGCCTGACTTGGGGCTCAATCCCAGGTCTCTGGGATCATGACCTGAGCCAAAGGCAGACACTTAACTGAGCCATCCAACTGCCCCAATAAATAATCTTAAAAAAAAATTTTTTTTTAATTTAAAAAAAAAGGAAGAAATTACTCGAAGGATGCTTTAAACATAGTGTCCTTTCAAACAATTCAGCAAATGTCTTTTCACACAGGTTTTTAAACACAAGTTTGTAAACACATCTTAATATCAGGAAGATGTTACTGAATGACCTTATACAAGATGCTGAGCACATGGTTTTTTCCAATGCTCCTGTACTTAACTTAGAAACACTAATACCTTAACGATAGCAAGATGTGGAAAAAAAAAAAAAAAAAAACAAGAAAGAGGGAAGGCTGAAATAAGCTTTCACCACAATTAAGTTACAAAAAACACAACCTACATCTAAGTATTAATGTGGCAATTAATGACTTAGAAAGCAAAGGGAAAAAAAACATCAATAAACCAATAGCTGATAGCTTGGAAAATATTTATTTATTTATTTATTTTAGATTTCTTTATTTGACACAGACTGAGCCAGAGAACACAAGCAGGAGTAATGGCAGAGGGAGAAGGAGAAGCTCAGTAGGGAGCCTGATGCAGAGCTTGATCCCAGGACCCTACGATCATGACCTGAGCCAAAGGCAGACGCTTAACAACCCAGCCACCCAGGCCCCTGAAAAAGCTAATTTAGATAAGCTTCAGGAAAGACTGGCTTATAAAAAAGGAAAAGAGGAAGCACAAATAAATGATTTTAGCACTGAAACAGAGGGATAACCAGAGGTACCACAGAGACTTTTTAAATCATAAGCATACTTCATGAACAACTTTACGCTTATGTGGACACTATTTCAAAAATATAATTGGCTTAACAAAAGAAAATCTAAATAGGTGTAGAATCTCCAAAGAAAGGGTCAATAGTTTAAAATTTATTCTCCCCCCCAAAAGAAGAGAGAGAGCTCAAGGCTGGGGTGACACACTTCGGCCCAGGGGGCAAATCCTCCCACTGCCTATTTCTGTATAGCTCAGAAGCTAAGATTGGCATTTACATTTTTAAATGATTGGAAAAAAAAAATAAGCAAAAGAAGAATGTTATTTTGTAACATATGAAATTCAAATTTCTGCATCCACAAGTTTTTACATATTATCTTTACATACTGACAATGGCTGCTTCTGCACTGCAATGGGAGAGCTGAGTATCTGCAACAGAGCCTCTATGGCCGACAGAAGCTTCAAAGATTTACCATCTGTCCCTTTACAGGGAAAGTTTTGCCAATCCCTAGGCCAAAAGCAATAAGACAAGGAAAAAAAAAGAAACTGTAAGGATTGAAAGGAAGGGAAAAAATAGTTATTCATGGACGATATAAGTGTCCACACAGAAAATCTGAGAAATCTATAAGCCACCAGAATTACTAAGAGCAATAAGCAAAGGACCTATGCACAGGAGAAACTTATTTTTTAAAAATGTAGTGTTCCTATCTGTCTACACACACACAACAGAAAACTTAACTTTTAAATATCTATTTACAACAGGAATTTAAAAAAAAATAATGCCCAGGGCACCTGGGTGGCTCAGTGGGTTAGGCCGCTGCCTTCGGCTCAGGTCATGATCTCAGCGTTCTGGGATCGAGTCCCACATCGGGCTCTCTGCTCTGCGGGGAGCCTGCTTCCTCCTCTCCCTTTCTCTGCCTGCCTGTCTGCCTACTTGTGATCTCTGTCTATCAAATAAATAAAATCTTTAAAAAAAAAAAATCATGCCCAGGTATGAATCTAACAGAATACACATAAGAGCTTAAGGAGAAAAGTATAAAATCGTATTAAGGGACATGAAAGTATAAGACCGTAAGTAGATTAATCACAGCAGGTATCAGTTTCTCTCAAAGGCAGTATGGTCCTGGCACAGGAATACCTACATCAGTGTAAAGAACAAAGTCCAACAACAAACCCTCACACATATGGACAGAAGATGGAAGGGGCCTTACAGATTCAGGTAGAAAGAACAGACTCTTTGATGAATGGTACAAACCAAATGGCTGCCCATATGGAATGTAAAATGGATCCCTACCTTATATCATAAACAAACAAACAAAAATTGAGAAGGAATAAAGACCGAATGGAAAAATGAGAGTGAACTTTAAGATTAATATAGAGGAGAATATATTAATAATCTTGTGCGAGGAAAGGATTTCTTGAAGTACAAAAAACCAAACCAAACCAAAACAAACCATACACAGAAAACAAAAACCCCACAAACCATAAAGGACTAATAAATTTGGCATTTAAATTCTGTAAAACAAACACTACACACTAAGTTAAAAGACATCACATAAAATTGCCTAGAAATTATAAAAACACACACACACACTCAGGCATGTAAAACTGGTGAAACATATGTATCAGACAAAAGACTGGAATTCAGAGTACATAAAAACTCCACAAATCAACAGGAAAAAGAAAAAAAGCCCAACAGAAAAATGAGCAAATTATATGAGCAAGCAAATCACTAGAGGCCACCTAGAGGGCCCTGAGCAGAGAGGGCAGTCAATAAGCAGAGGCCAAGTCCACAAAGGAGAAGTTGCTGCAGGCATGTAAAAGCTGGGCCTTGGGTAGAAAAGTCAGGAGATATGAAATGAAACATGGAGGTATCCTATCACTTCCACTCCCTCAAATTCACTTGGCAGATACTGGCAGCTAGAATTCACGCTCCACCAAAGAAGACACAGCCCAAGGAAAACCTGGAGTAGGATCATCCCATCATCACCCCCACTGCCTGCCTGGAAGGCGGCCCCTCAGCACAGCTCCTGCTGGATACCTGCTTGCAAAGGTGCTACCTCATTCTCAACCTTCCTCCAAGCAGCATAAGATCCTAAGGGTGACTGACTGTCCTGCAGAGGGGACCCTATGGAAGAAGACAATGTCTCCAAACTCTCTAATGGAGCAAGCGAAGGCAGAAGCAGGAAGTCGCCAATTCCTGGGCAGCAATATAGTCTAAGCTTGGCACGATTCTTCCAGAAATGGTTCTGAAATGTGGAGCTGACCAAGGTGAGCATCCTCAGAACTCACGGGGAGAGCAGACAGGCATCTACGGGTAGGGCTAGGGCTAGGGCTCCTGCCAAGTCTCTGCCTCCTCCGCACAAGTGCTCTGCAAACTGTCAAGCCTCACACATACCTGAGCTCTACAGATATTCTCAGTCTCATTCATTCATTCATTCATCCCATGATGTATTAAGCACTTACTATGGGCTAGGTGTGCTATGCTAAGGTACTGGGAAACAGCAGTGAACAAAACCAGCAAAAATCCTGGTTACGTATCAGTGGAGAAGAGGTACACAATAAACATACTAGATAAATAAACCACATGGGGAAAACATAGGGCAGAGGAGGAAGATCAAGACTGGGGAGGCACACTACAGCTGTACAGAGGGTGTGCTTGCTTACTGAAAAGGTATACAGCAGAGGTCAGCAAACCTTTTCCCGAAGGGCCACACAGTAATTATTTCAGATTTCACATACGGTATTATCAGAGCCCCTCACCCCTGCCACTGTATTGCCAAATCAGCCACAGTTAATAGGTAGATGAGTGGTTATGGCCATGTTCCACTAAACATTTATTAACAGGCTGGGTTGGGTGCCCTTCTCATGCTCTGTAACTCAGCAGCAAGTTTTGGGGATGGGAATCGTGCTGCTTATCCTTAGTATGCCCAGTCGATCATAGCTACCAAGTGAGGGAAGGCTATTTGCACTCACTAAATATTTACTTACTAAGTAGCTATTGAATCAGCGACTACTACCTTATATGACTCGTGCCCGGCAAACAGGACTCAATGGAAGGCAGTGGGGAATGCAGCTGTTACTTCCAGGACCTGGCCCCATGCCTGACACACACATAACAGATGGAGTAACGAGCAGTGGTTCTAAATCCACCTGTAGGTCAGGGCCAGGTCCAAAACCCCTGAACTCAGGTGCACAAGGGAACCAAGTTCTGACTTTCTGGCAACTCTCAGTAGTCACATACAAAATCAAAGGAGCACAGCAGGACCTAGTGTGGGGGGAGGCCAAGCAAGCAAGCCTCAAGGGTGCCAACCCATCGCAACCCACACTCCACCCACCCCACCCCACCCCTCACCCCACAAGCCCTGGCCAAGAGGGCAGCACTTACGTAGAATCGCAGCAGAGCCCCATCAGAATTGCAGCACCAGGACCTCCTGCCCAAATATTCATGGGCTGTGTTGAGCAGCATGAGGGAGGATGGGAGCATGGGCGTCTCTGCCATCACTAGGGAAAGACCAGACCGACACAGAGTTAGCATGGGGACATGTGTGGGACCTGCAAGGCGAGTCTCTCCTTTGTGGGCTTTTCTGTCTCTACCAAGGTAGCCACAGATTTTTTTTTCTTTCCTTTTTTTATCTTTTTAAGTAAGTAATGAGTTGACTGGCTTTACTAAGGTAATACATGCTTCTCAAAAAAACAATTCAAATCATACAGGAAGACGTAAGGAATGCCTCATCCACCTCCATAAAACCATGCTGACATTTGGTGGACATCACTAGAAGCATCCCTCTGGGCACATATGAAACATTTTCAAACAGAAAGATAAATAATTGTTAACAATGAAACCCATACTACATATACCATTTCTTCAAAATTCTTGTATGTAGGCCTATGGGAATATTACAGAAGAAACACAGAATGACCAAGTTTCAGTTAAGTGTCTGTTTACCACTAGAACTATTACTAGCTCCTTAAATATCCTTCTGTGTTTTTGAAACTCTAGACCATAACTTACTAGTGGGCTTGAAATTAGTATTTTTAAAGAGGACTAGGATAGAATACATGACAGAAAATACCAGTGGGGCTCACACCCAGTAGAGTAAGGATTCTTTCATGAAATTTATTTCATACTTTTTGACCATCGGCCAGCCCCAGTCAAAAAGGTATGAAAGGGGGGCACCTGAGTGTCTCAGTCACGTAAGTGTCTGCCTTCAGCTCAGGTCATGATCCCAGGGTCCCGGAATGGAGCCCCACATTGGGTTTCCTGCTCAAAAGGGACTCTGCTTCTCCCTCTGCTCCTCCCTCCCCTCCCCCTGCTCATGCGTCCTCTCTCACTCACTTGCTCTAATAAAAAAAAAAATTTAAATTTTTATAAAGCTATGAAAGGCATGGATTTAAAACAAACAAACAAACAAACAAACTCAGAAAATCATGAAGAAATTAAGCCATACTGGCCCTTTAGTTTCCATTTTCAACAGCAACAAATGATTCTATTATACAAGATGGATGATAGCTTGTAACACTTCCTTTCTCCCCTTCTCCCAGTGTTGCTGTACATATTAGTTGTAGCACTTCAAGGTTTGTAACACTAATACTGTTCTGAGTCCATAATTAGCACAGTTGCTTTCTCTCAGTTCCAATTCTAAATGGATTTGATGCTCATCACAAATTCTTGCCCGTGGCTTTTCCACTCCTGACAAATTTCATTCTGACTCATGTTGGTTTACTGATTTTACCCTCCAGTGGTGTTTTTAGAAGCACCCACAGAAGCTGGAATCCCTGTTTATAAATGTCTGTTGCCGCTATTAATGACAAACAACTTGGCCAGATGTCCTAGCTTGCACCTAGCTTGCACCATCTTCCCTGTAGAACAGTGTAGACTTTTAAGTAGCACCTCAACTGCCCTGAATGCAGCTAGGGAGAAATGTGAAATGAATCTCGTGTTTTATCCTGTGAAGACAAATTGTCTTCTCAGTTTTGAAATCTAAAATATCTTTATTTTTTAAAGTAGATCCTTAACCCGGATGTACTTGCTATGTCTATCAATTCTTCACAATGTATACTGAATACTTTGAATCTGCACATTGTTCTTATTACAGAGAAATTAATTTTATTTCTGTGTTTGACAGCGGGTTGACTGCTTGTTCTGTTTCACTGCTAGAGTCTTTCCATTAGAAGCACAATCTACCCTCACAAAGGACCACCTGTTTCCCACACCCATCCTTCTTGTCAACGCTTTTAGCTCTGATTTGTATCCCTGGTTCTAGCCAAACTCATTCTGCTCCTCGCAGTCTGCATTATTAGTCTATATTGATGAGGCTTGGTTTGCAATGTTTTCTCTTAGTTTTGCAACTTTTCTTTTCATTTCATTCCGCTTATTCGTTTAAATTTTGTCATAAGTGATTTCTTGTGCAAATCATTACAGGGCCCCGAATCTGTTCCTTGGTGTAAGTTTTCTTCTTATCTGAGCTCATCTATTTCTTTTTCATCCCCCACACAGGGTCGGGGGCGGGCTACAATCTGCCAGCACACTTGCCATGTCACTTCTCTCTACCCCAGCATTTCCTCCATACTACGCTTAAGTACTCTAACATATGATGAGTGAATTTTCTGGGGCACTCTCCCAAATATAAGGTCAATTTACCCTTTCCTTAAAGCCGTAATTTTAAAGCAGGTGCTGCTCTCAATCCACTTTTCTGTAACCTGTGTCTGCGGAGGTAGAAAGGAGATCACACTGGGCTAGGGCCAAACACAGTCCTCACTGGGGAATCTGGATTTTGTCTTCTCTCTGAGATGCCCTTTAAGGTAGGACTGGCTACCCACTGAGAGGAGTGCAGTCAGTAGATAGCCCCCAGCTGTCAGCTCCTTCAGGGTCTTCTGTAGCTGCAGAGATGCACCTCACCCAAGGCCATGCACTTCCTGTGGGAGTCCCTGTGCAGTGACTGAGCAAGATGGGAGTCTAAAGACTGGCTACTTGAGGCCAACATGGGATGACAGGTCTGATGGGCCCCTCTGGCTCCAGAGCTGCCTGCCAGGTCAGACAAGGCCTGGGTCAGATCTGAAGCACAGATCAACTTCCCTTTGCTCTATCCTGCTTCCTCCGCCGTTAGCAAGTAGTGATCCCCAGTGAACTGGCTCAGAGAACTCAATATGACAATGTTCTACTCTACACCAGGCCCCTCACCACCCAACCAGTAATGTGCTTCATCCCTGGACCCCTTCCCTCAGTGAGGTCTGGTCACTGGAAGGTGGCAGGGCCCAGGAGCCCTTCCTGTCTCCGCCAAGCCCAGGGTGATATAGAGGGGCTTCCCTGCTAGCCTGCTGTCTACAAATGAGAGGACATTAATAATATTTCCCAGGATTTTGCCCAATTCCCAACTTCCCTCAGCTTTCTTACCAGTGGGAGAGGAGGGGACAGGAACCACACCTGCTGCCAGTCTACCAGAATCTTGGATTCTTCCCCTTGGCCTATCCTCTTAAGTTGATGGCATTCCACCATCCCCCTTTCCTTGTTTGCTTACTGGCAGGTTTTTAAAAACTATATTTTGTTTGCATAATTAATCACAGGGGAAAGGATACTCTTAATTCAGGAGTCTTTTGTATTATAAGAAAAACAATAGACATAGTCATAAACCTTAATTGTTTTTTTCACCATTAAAACCTCTCGGGGGAGCCCTTCTGGAAAATAAAAAGGTACCACTTGTCATGAGCTCAGAAGATACTCATCCTAGAAATTTATCCAAAAAGTCAATTAGGCAGAAGCAAAAAGGTGTACATGAGGTTCACTGAAGTGTGACCTATAAGAGAGATATGCTGCAGGCATCCTGAGGGGTCAGCAGGGGGGAATGGCTCAGTAAAGCAGGACATCTCTCAACAGCATTATAAAAACCACAGAGCAAAATCGAAACAGCTTCATAAAATAAAGCCTGAAAGCCTTTCTCAGTCTGGCCCTTCCCGTGTCCAACCCACATGGCCCAGCTCTCTTGCATCCCTGCTTACACTGCTCCATTTTCCCAATGTCTTCCTCTGCCCCTGCTCTTCTCTCAAACCTCAGCCCAATACCAACCCCACCCCCAGCAGCTTGAGGCACCCTTCTTTCAGCAGGCCACACTGGCTTGGCACTGTGGGTGTTCTGGTCTGTCTCCACCCACCCAAATCTGTCAGAGTTAAGTGCCTTATTCCCACCAGAGATCTGACATGCAGTGAGCAGTTGACAAGAATTGGGGGAATTAGAGAAGTTAGAGAGAATGAATGGAAGGAAACAAACCACACGTTAACTCTGGCCTTGGAATAGGGATGACTTTCTTTATTTTCCACTTTTTTGATTTTTCAAATCACTGAGGAAAAATCCCCAATTAATTTAATCTTAAAGTTTGGTTGAATACATAAATATGTATACTAAAATCTCAGCTATGTAAAAAATTTGTGTCATTGGCCAAATCTAGACAGAAAATGCAAGAACATTCTACCACATGGTAGAATGATAGGGAAACTTGTTTAAATGTCATTAGCTGCTATTGTTAATTCTTCAGTTCACTACATTTCCCACCACTACACTGACCTGGCTCAAGTATCATCTCCATGAAGAGTCCTGGGCTTGCTCTTTTCAGCTTCTTGTTCGTAACTACTCATCATTTAGCAACCCCATGTGCCAGGCACTGATTTGACAAATGATAGTTTTATTATTTCATTTTGTCCTCAGAACAACCGTCTGAGATAGGCACCATATTCCCAGCAGGTACCTGAAGAATAGAGGCTGAGAGGTTATATGACTTGCCCAAGGTCACACAGCCAAGATGTGACATTTGGGATGTGGAACCTGTGCTCACTCCCTACTTCCCTCCAGCTGCCCACATTCCCGCCCTGATGGACTCACACCAGCAGGGGCCAGAGCGCAGTGATTAAGTGCTCAAGGGCTAGTGTGTGGCTGCCCCTCTCACAGGGCTGCCTTGGGGATGAAAGGCATAAGCAAGCATGAGACTGCCCAGAGCACCATCAGCGCTCCTTGTAAGCACTAGCCGTGCTATCATTCTGTGCTGCCACTGGCACCAGACATGAAATAGCACACACCCACTGCCCCTTGACCTCACTGCACAATAAGCTCCCTGAAAGAGCTTCTGCTTCTTCTGAGCACCACACAAAATCCTGTGGACTGAGCCCTAAGTCCACTCAGCATCTGGACAGGGCTGTCAGGGCCTACCCCCACCCAGACCCACTCCCTGGCACCTTCATCTGCTGGGTTCTGGAGCTGCTGCTGGTGGCAGAGGGAGTGGAAGGTGTCCTCCTCCTGCCAGATGACCCGGTGCAGGATGATCCAGGGCAGCACTGAAGAGACATGGGGCTCCTTGGGCTCCTCCTGCACAGCCATGCTGCAGTCGATGACCTGGGAGAGGGAGAAGAATAGGGGGTATCACAGTCGGGCCAGCTGTCCCTTCTACCCTCTGGGATGACTTATCAGGGCAGAGGTGGGGATATGGACCTAGAACCATTCTAGCACATCATCAGAGTCCCAGGGTGCCCAACAACAGAGTTAAGCTCAGGCATCAGAGGAGCCAGCTCTGACAGTCCTCCCTCATGTCACATGCAGCTCCTGATGCCCTCAGCACCTACCATGTGCTGGGCCCAAGCCCGATGGGAGGGTTACAGAGGTGAGTAGGGCAGGGCAAGTTGACAGCAGGAAGAGAGCCATAGACAAGCCACTCAAGAGTTAAGAATCAGGAGTGCCTGGGTAGCTCAGCTGGTTAGGCAGCCAACTCTTGATTTTGGTTCAGGTTGTGGTCTCAGGGTCGTGAGACTGAGACCCACAGTGGGCTGCACACTCAGCATGGAGTCCACTTGTCTGTCCCTCTCCCTCTGCTCCTCCCTCTGCTTGCATGCATGCTTGCTCTCTCTCTCTCTCTCTCAAATAAATAATAAAATCTTTTTTAAAAAAATTGGGAATCAAAATCAGTATGGCTGCTGCATTTAAGGCAAATGAAGGTCACAGTAAGGTCTCAGAGGAGGGGGTAGGGACAGAGGAGAACCCTGAGGTTTCCTGAAACAGAGGTGACACTCCAGTTGAGTGGCTGTGGTGGAACCAGTACTGAAGAGAGCAGGAGTTGGTAGCAGAGGACAGGCGTGCAGGCAGAAGCCCAGAGGCAGCCAAGGAAGCAAAAGATGAGTAAAGGAGGCTAGGCTTGAAATCATGCACCTTGGGTGATGGGTAATCCAGAGGACTATGGTGGGTTGAAGAGAAGGAAAAGTACACTGATATTTCCACATCAGGGTGAAGGCTGCTCTGGGAGGGTACAGGGGGAAAGGAGGACAGCGAGGAGCAAGCCGCCATGGTTCAAAGAAGAGACAGCAGTGGCCTGGGCTGAGGCAGAGCACTACACACAGAGAGGAGAAACAAAGAATGGGGACATTAAGGATGGGGATTTGGCAGGACCTGTTGACAGCATGAGTAGTTGTTGTCAGGAGAAAGAGCTTAAGGAAGGTTCCCTGCTATGAAGCCCACTGGACAACACGGAGTGTGGTGACCACCCCTTGCGTATGAGAGCCAGGATGATGTGGGGTGGTAGAGAGCCCTGGTTGGGGGAACAAGGGCCTGGGGTACCAGCCCCAGCTCCACCTCCTGCTCACTGCAAACACGTCAGGGCCTCCTGCACTGAGCCTAATTCCAGCCCTTGGGGACGGGGAGTCTGGAAGAACCCTATGTGCCCAGTGCTCAGCAATCCCCACCCCCCAGACCCAGCCAGCCCCAGGCAGGTATGTAGGCAGCGCACAGTGACCCACCACCTGAGGTACCCACCTCCTACAGCCAGAGCAGCCAACACATCCCCTTGGGGTGCCTAGCTTGCAGGAAATCTGGTGAGCTATGAAGAAAGGGCATGTCCGCAGGAAGGAGTGGTAGGTTACCTGGATGAGGTTGTTGGTAAGTCGGGTGAGGCCAGTGGAGGAAGATGATTCCTTTAGGATGCTGCCGCTGCTGTCAGCCGAGAGCGCCTGCTCAATGCCCAACAGCAGCTGGGTCACCGTGGCCACCCACTCCTCCTTGGCTGCAGACTCACTCGCATTCACCATCTGCTGGACAGCCTCATGCAAAGCCACATCGGAGCACTCGAAACACTGCTGATGGTCCTTTAGCCGAAGCAAGGAATCCTGAGCATGGGGAGGGACAAGGAAGAAGAGAAGGAGGAGGGCATACCATGAGAGGACTGCAATGGTGCTCTCTGTGCCTGGTCCTCAGGACTGAGGGGCAGGTAGCTGGGGACAAAGACACGAGGGCAGTCCAAAAAGAGGGGTAGTGGAGGCTCTCCAGAGGCCTTGAGGCATCTGTGAGGGCAATCACAGCACAGCAGGTGCCAGTCAGGGGACTTTCAGAAAGGGGCTTGACCTCTGCACCTCTGCTTCCTCATTTATAAAGCTGGGACATGGAGGAGGCCACAGAGCTGGCGAGCAGCCAAGGTGAGACTGAGTGACTCCACCACCTCTGTCAACTCTCATCCTGAGCCACCGTGTCCAGGCCACCTAGTCACACACTCATCTGGTGCCACGGCTCTGGAACAGTTTCAGCAGGGAGGGCAGGCTCCCAGGGAGGGACTCTCTCTATGGAGGAGGGTCTGAGCAAGGCCAGAGCAGAGGCAAGCAGCCAGGCAGCACTGAGGTCTTGGTTCTGAGAGGCCAGCCCTACCCAGGTGCCCAGGTGGAAAAGGCACCGGGAGCAGGATATGAGCCGCCGTCCCTAGCACACTCAGTGCCGCACCCCGGCACGTGCAGGAGCTCTCAGTACACTACACTATTTTAAAATCTCCTCTTTGGGAGCCATTGCTTTTTGTGCAGCTCCCTTTCCTTTTGCTCTAGAACATAACCCACTTAAGGCCCTCAGTCTCAGCCACTTTCATCACCATGCCGCTGTGTGGGGAAGCTCGGCCTGGCTGTGAACTGGCAGATCTGGCAGGCGGCCTGTTAGACCAGCAGGGAGCACCTGCTGCCCGGAGCCCCGTGAGGCTCTGACCTCACTGCAGCCGACGCCCGGCAGCAGCTCCACACAACAAGCACAGCTGCACTCTCTGAGCTGACGCAGACAGGGGTGCCTAAAACCGTCTTTGGGATGTACTGCGATGTCTGAACACAGATCAAAACCACCCCCAATTTAAAACCTTTAATTGCCAGGAACACGGGGCCTGTGTTTCTTTAGAAAAAGCCAACACTCTCTAGCAGGAGGCCTGAGGCATGAAGGAGCCTAGAATCACAGACGTGGAACCCAAAGGCCCAAGATGACCCCTCCTGATCAAACACCAATCACGCGAGAGGCTTATTGTGTAGCAAGATAAAGATGACAGACCAGGGAGTGCAGCCAGCGTTGCCATGAAAGTCAGGGACAAGACAAGGACCCACCAGCAGTGCTCTAATGGGACATAATCCCCAGTGCTCAAGGCTAGAAAGAGCTCAAATGCACAAGAATAACTGCCAACAAATGAGGAGACCAAACTGCCGCTGACTGTGGGCAACATGATCGTCTATCCCAAACAAAGAGAAACTATCAGAAAGAATGGGAATGTAGCAAAGTGGCTAGATTGAAAATAAACATACAAATATTGATAGGGTTCCTATAAACCAGAAATGTACAGCTAGAAAATATAACGACCAACAAAAAGATCTTGCTCAAAGTCGCAATCAAAAATACCAAGAACTTAGAATCAATTCAACCAGAAAAAACTACACAATTATATCAAAGAGCATTCAAAGCAGCTTGCCCAAATAGGGAGAGAGAGCCATCATACTGCTAGAAGATTCCAAATTAGACCCCCTCTACAGACAAATTCCATTAAAGCTAGACCAAGCACAGTAATGCAAAACTAACACCACCAGAAGAAAACAAAGGCAAATACAGTTTTCATCTATTTGTTGACATGCTTCTTGTCTGCCTCCCTTTCTAAAATAGAGGTTTGGCCAAAGGGGGCCTCTCTCCCCTGTCCAGTGCCAGGCACTCTACAGGAACTTAATCCATGTATGTGGAATGAGTAGACGAATATTCTCAGTCTTGGAAAGGCTACCTGAGCATAATGAACAAAATCACAAACCTTTAAAACTATCAAAAGATTTGACAAGATAAAATTCAAAACTCTTATATGTCCAAAAAAAAAAAAAAGTCACAATTTAAAAGCACACTGGGAAAAAATATTTGCAACTTTTAAAGAAAAAAAGAGTAATAACTTTAAAATACAAAGATTACTCAAAATCAGTAAGAAAACACATCCCCTCAATGGAAAATAGAGGAAAAATCAACAGTCGCTTATCCTCAAAATAAAAACCATGTCCTTTCACAGCACTTGGCCCAGGCCTCACCACACACCTCTCAAGTACTACTCAATTCCCATCCAACCCACCAGCAGAGCACCTTGCCACACTCAGGGGGGTTCGGGACAATAGCAGCAGACTGACATCTGAATACTGGGCCACCTTAACAGGTCCAGTGGGGGCATCTTTTCTCCACCTAATGGCCTCCCTGGTACACCCAGCCATACCGCTCATATGCAGCCATGCTGGACACTCCTTCATTCCCCGCCACCCACCCCTGCAAGCCTGCCACAGCAACTGGGGTCAGACACATTTCATCCCTTGATTTCAGCACAGGCCAGCCTGACCTTCCTCTTCCAGGAACTGGAACCTCTCCCTTCCTGTCTCCCATTCTCCCTTCCCTCCCTGAACCAACTCTCTCTCCCCAACTCTCTCCTCCCCTTGTACCAGGATGGAGATGCCTCCATTTGCTCCTACAGCCACACCTCTTAACTATTTCCCAATTTAAGAAAGTAAATTGAAAAGTCTCACATAATGGGAGCAAAAAGCCTGGAAGAAGATCGGGTTCTCTTTCCAAATTGAAGGGGAAGGACCCAATAAGATAACAATCACAGTAAGAATTGATTAGCGCATGAACCATAAGAGATAGGACACCAGACCCCCCAATGCCCCTAAGCACATCGTGTTTATCACAATCCATGTTTATCATCCAACCCTATGCTTCCAAAGATGGTGGCACTGGTGTGAGCCAGCACACCACATAGCGCTTGCTACATGCCAGGCATGGTGCCAACACACACTAACTTATATAACCCCTACAGCAGGCCGCTGAGGGATGGACAATGGCTGTCTCCATTCTAGAGATGGGGAACCAAGGCACAAAGAGACTGAGCAACTGAATGGCACCAAGCAGATCCTGATGCCCTGTGCTCAGTGTTTACCTCCTGAAGAAGGCAGACTCGGAGGGAGTTGAGAGGACACATGGCTTCAAACACCACAGTGGTGTTCTTTTTTTTAACAATCATGTGACTCTACACGGGTATTTATTTGGTCTTCACTATACTGTATAGTTTGTCCATTTTAACATCTACTCACACCTTAATTCCAAAGGTAATACAAAAAAGGCAAATGAACAAGCAGGTGGATCACTGGGTGCCATGCTGACTAATCTCCCTTCCTCATTTGCCAGGATGTTCCAATCCAAGCATGGACTTGTCTTGAGCCACACAGAACCCTGGAAGCTGCTTTCCTAGGTTCCAGTTTTCCCCCAGTCTTGACCATGTGTTCTAACTAGCATCTTCCTGGGTGTCAGTCAGCAGTTTTTACTCCTGCTTTTCTCTCCTAGATGCATGTCCTTGAGGGCCACCTCAAAGCCTCCAGAGAAGAAACCCACAACCAAGCAAAGAAGGTATGAGGTCAGGGCAAGGGGGACCGTGGGCAGCACACACCTGCAGCAGCAGGAGCTGGGCTGGCCTCTCTGGAATAGAAGTCATAAACTCCAGGTGTTTAGCCCGGTCAAAGCCACTGGTACACAAGGTGGGGCGAAGCAGATGCACGACGGCCTTATAGTCCCCAGCCTCGTAGAGCCGCTGAATCTCCTCCAGGGACTGGCACCGCTCCAGTGACTTCAGGTTCTTATCAATCTGGAAAAAGCCCAGACATGCTGCCCAATGACAAACCCCTCACATCCTCTCTGAATCTGGCCAGTGTCTGCACTCACTAGACCCAGATGAGGAGTACGAAAGTAGACTCTCTGTTAGTACACCAACACTTACATTGAACAATAGCTTTATTAAAAGTACTTCTATTGGGGTGCCTCAGCGGCTCAGTCATTAGCGTGCTTCTCCCTCCCTCTGCCACTCCCGCTTCTGCGCATGCTCTATCAAATAAATAAAAACTGGAAAGGACTTCTATTAAGGTCAAGGCACTCAATTCTTTTAAAAACAAACAAAGCAAAAAATGGGGTGCCTGGCTGGCACAGTCAGAGGAACATGAAACTCTTAATCTCAGGGTCATGAGTTTGAGCCCCACCTTGGGTATAGAGATTAAATACCTTAAAAAAATAGCAAAATACAAAAACTACCCCAGAAGCAGAGAGGTTCCAGATAATTCTCTGCCACAATAGTTGGACAGCAAACCAGACTCCTGGAACTGAGGAACCAGAGGCCACTGGAGACTTAGGGGAGCCCTGGTCCAGAGGCTGAGACACAGTATTGACCCACAGAACTCTCTCCTCACAAGAGTTCTGCTGTTTCCCCCAACACAGATAGCAGGGGTACTGCACTTGGCCTTGCCCAGAGAATTCTTTTTTTTTTTTAAAGATTTTATTTATTTATTTGACAGAGAGAAATTACAAGTAAGCAGAGAGGCAGGCAGAGAGAGGAGGAAGCAGGCTCCCTGCTGAGCAGAGAGCCCGATGCGGGACTCGATCCCAGGACCCTGAGATCATGACCTGAGCCGAAGGCAGCGGCTTAACCCACTGAGCCACCCAGGCGCCCTTGCCCAGAGAATTCTTTAAGAGTCTGAAGGACAGTCAGCTGAAGTAGACATGTCACAGCTGTGGAAGTGGGTGGGGTCTGAGGCTCTGCAGTAAGAACAAGATCAGAAATGGACAGAGCCTGACATACATGCCCCATACTGCTGACCCAACCCATAGCCAGACCAGCATTACAGGCTTCTACAGCAGTTTCCCTCTAATCCCGCTAGAGCTGCTGCAGCACGTGGCCCAGAGAGCTGAGCAATGATCATTCCAGATCTTGCCGAAGGTCTCCCTCCATCCCTGCCCCCTGCCACCTGGACGGGCTTTCCCTCAGTATATGTGTTGGGGAGAGGGGGGCATGAGTCCAAGATGCCCCTGTGCCCCAGAGCTGCCTCTCCCAGGCTCCTTCATCCTCCCCTGAGAGGTAAGAGCCCTGCTCAGCGCCTGGGCTGCTCTCTTGCTCCACGGGGACATGGCAGGCCTGGTCCAACTCAGCCAACCCAGAATAAATCTTTGACCAAGAAAAACCGTTAAATAACTCCCACTCACCTCCTCCAAGGAAACAACAGAATCATTGTAGAGGTTGGGCAGGCGGATGATGATGTCTCTTTGCTCAGTCCCTGCCTCAGCCTGGATGGCAGTGGAGCTCTGGAGAAGTTCTGTGCAGATGTCATAGTTCTCGAGGGCCTGCTCCATGTCTCCCTGGTCAGAGGAAAAGCAGTCAAAGGTCAGGAACAGAAGGAAGGAAACTCCCTGTGCTGTACCAGGTGCCTTACCTCCCTGATCCCACTAGACTGCAGGCACCAGGAGGGCGGTTTTGTCCAGAAACTCCTACACCCTCTAAAAGGGTTCCTGGACACAGCTGGAGCTCAACAAGTATTTGTTGGACAAATGAATGATTACTTCATACCACAGTTCTAAGGGAAGGTATCATAAACCCTATGTTGCAGATGAGGACACTTGAGGAAGGCTGAGTGTTTGTTCTAGATCATGAGCAAAAAATTAGCTGAGCCAGGATTAGCAGCTAGGCCTGTCCTAATTCCAGAGCCGACTATGACAATCTTACTCATTCCACCACAGTGTACTGGGCACCACCATGTGAGGTGACAGCTAGTCCACCCTGGCCATCTAGACCAGGCTCTGAGGGGAAGCCTTCTGAGAAGTCATGCAAGATAAGTGGTTTTCCCTTCTAGAAAACTCTGCATCCATTTGTGCACTCATTCAGGGGCTCTCAGGAAAACAAAGGCAAAGGGTTCAAAAACCCAAGGCAATCCTGAATGTGGAGGCCTACAGGGTGCACAGGAGATCCCTTCCAGAGATCTGTGGTCATGCTGATATGCTGGACAAACTGGGGGCCATCCTGGGTTACCTGAGATCTCAAACTTCCCCACCACATCCCACTTCCTCCTCCTGAGCTCTGCACCAGGCAGGAGCCATATGTGCACCTGCACACATATTCTCCATAGTACATCCAGCTCTCTTCCCCCAGCTTTGGGGCCAGGGAACCAACCACAGAACCAACCTGCAGTGCCAGGAACCGAGCCTTCAACCAATAAACGCGGACCACAAACTCCAGCCAGCCATCCTCAAACAGGTCCCGCTGGGATGAGGCAAATGACAGCTGCAGGAGGTCCCCCAGGAAGTGGGTTCCTGGGAAATCAGGCCCAAACCTGCCATTCACCACACCAGCAGGGCAGTTCCGAGGAGACACTGTAAACCATTCAGGCCAGAACAAGTCAATTTCATGTGCACATTCCAGACACCCTTCTGTTCCCTGGAGCTTGCCCTTAGCCCCCACAACACCTGCTTTAGTGTCCAGGAGTACCCTGAGCCCCTTGGAGCCTTACAGCCCCTCAAGTGGCCAGCATCAGAGAAATCAAACAAACCAGACAGAGATGGAGAGACCCCAAGAGCCCTCATTTTACTTACTGAACTTTGTTCACCAAATAGTGGTTTCAAAGTCAGAATGATACACATCATCTAGAAAAATTATTGGGACACATAAAGTGTCAGGTAATGATTGAGAAATCTGAGATCCTACTTCCTTCAACACTGAATAACAGAAAAAGCAGGCAGGTGGCTCCCTCTGGGGGCTCAGCTGTAACTAACTACTTCTTGAGCGTTCAAAGGATTTCTCGGGGACCCTGGATTCTCCCTAGTCCAACAAGCCAACCCAGGAAATGTGCCCACTGCAGATGGAACTCTGAATTCCATGACTCAGCCTCCCACTCCCATTTCCTCCTGGCTGCTGAGGGTTGGGAAAATTACTCCTACCACAGAAGACAGAATGCCTCCTACCTGCAGAACTTCTGCCCTTGGTCAGCAGCCACTGGTCTAGCTGGAGCTCCATGCAGGAGAGAGACATCAGCATCATATCCTGCAGGACAGGCACCAAAAGGTCAGGAATGAAGTCATAAAGAGGCACCAAAGGGTGAGGCATGGGATGAAATGAAACTAAAACTTACTTTGATAAACATATAATTCTTTCTTCAACCTACTTTCCATTTTATAATCAATGGCTTCCTGCCAGGACATAAGGAGAGGCACATTGATCTATACTGGCACAAGACTTAAGAGGAGCCAGAGACCTGTCTTCAGTCCTAAGGGACTGCCCTATGGAAGGGGCAGCTCTTTCACCTGCCAAATGTCAGGCCAGATGCTACAACCATACTACAGCACTCAAGCCTCAAAAGTAGTTGGGTCAGGCATCACCTCCAGAGTCACAAGGAAGCTGAAGTTCAGCAACGAGGAGCCACCTGCCAAGTGGGCAAAGCTGAGAAATAAACAGCCTGGTTCATCTGGAGACCAAAGCCTCACCTCCTCCAGCCACTCCACACTGCCCCTGGGGAAGAGGCCTAATGAGCAGCAGCTGGTATGACACAGTCCCTAAGCTGTCCCTGTGTAGGGAGCACAGGCTCATATGGCCCTTAGGACCTGTCAAACCCCTGAGCTCTTCTACCTTCTGTGTCACCAGTCAGAAAGAACAACCCGACAGGCTCTAAAGGCTCCCAGTGCACCCTCCCAGGCATCCAGCCTTCCCCCGTAACAGGAGAAGGGGTCCAGAGCATCCAGTGTTCCCTTGAGCCTCAAGAAGCTCCGAGTGGAGGAGGCTGGGGTGCAGAGTGCCGTCAGCGGGGAGGCTGAGCATGGGTCAGCCCCCTAGTTACAGTGGGCCCCACCACTTCCCTAAGCAACCTATTTAGACTCTGTACTTCTGTCTTCTCACCTGCAAAACACAATTTGGTAACATTCCCTGGCACCTGGAACACAGCCGAATGTTTCACTTTCACCCACTCTCCACTGGCTCTCCTCCATCTCAGTAAGCCACCCCACAACCAACCAACCCCTGTGCCGGGGCCAGCCCTAAACGCCCTGTCCACCATCTCATTCCCTCACCTTCACTTACAGCTCATCCCATAGGCTGTACCTCCAGAACCTTCCACTCCACTGCCACCACTGACACTCACCCGACAACAGCCTTCTAATGGCCCCACGCCCACTCTCACCTCCGAGTGCAGCCTCCACACAGCCACCAGGGACCCCTCTAGACACAAACCAGTTCCCATGACTCCCCAGAGGCCCAGGTTCTGGGCCCACAAATGGATGCAACTGAGGAGGCTCAACATGACAGCAACCTCATACCCACAGTGCCCGCCCCCACCCCAAACCTGAAGAGGCTCCCCGGCAACCTGACCTTGATGTGCTTATTGCTGCAGTCCCTTAGCAGCGGGTTGGGCAGGCTGGTGCTGTGCCTCCTCCAGCTGTGATAGATGTTGAGCACCACCTCTGTCAGCCCTGGCGGCCACCTCAGCAGGAACTTGTGGCCCATGCTCTTCAGGTAGCGCATCATCAGCTCCAGGATGCCCCCGTTGGTCAGGTTCTCCAGCAGGAATGCATGTACGTCCTGCTTCTCTGCCCAGGGAGGGAGAAACAGCTGACTGGAATGAAGGACCTTCCACGCCAGGGTCTCCCGTTTCCTCTGGGAGAAGAGAGAGGCAGGGGCGGGGCTGGGCCAGGCCGGGGCAGCGCCAGGAGAGCACCTGTGGCCTCCAGAGGGGCGGTGCTCCCCTGGTGGTCCCCAAGACTAGCTCCAGCCCTCCCAGCTGTGAGCAAGCTGCTCTGAATCTCCAGGTTTGATGTGAGGACTGAAGGGCCAACCTGTACGCGCTGCCTCAAGATGTGCACTCAATAGCCGGGACACGTGCACGTGACTTGCAAAACCATGCCCCCAGCTTCCACCTGAAGCACACACCCTTCAGAGAGCACAGTCAAGCATGATCCTAGACATTTCAGCAGATCTCCCAACTGACCACATTGCTCAGGCCCAAGACAAATCCAGGAAAACTCCTGACCATGCTTTAAAGATCACCCCAGAACCATTTCCCAGAACAAAACCTAAGCAGGCTATAGGATAATGGGAAGAAGAATTCCCAACAGTGAATGATCAAGCTGCTCAATTCCTACCAGATTCCATGAATGTAGCCGAGTCGTATGACAGTCGGTGAGGCCCGACGCTCGGGAAGCTTTGGAGTTTGGCTTCTGACTGGACTTCGTAAGTATTAAACGGGTCATCTTCCTCTTCTGGGTCCAGCTTTCTTAGCCTGCATGGAACACACCAAAATCACAAAAGTCATACCAACACATTCTGACATGAGCACTTGAATTCTTCCAATTAAGAGAAATGAATGATTGGGCGCCTGGGTGGCTCAGTGGGTTAAGCCGCTGCTTTCGGCTCAGGTCATGATCTCAGAGTCCTGGGATCGAGTCCCGCATCAGGCTCTCAGCAGGGAGCCTGCTTCCCTCTCTCTCTCTCTCTCTGCCTGCCTCTCTATCTACTTGTGATTTCTCTCTGTCAAATAAATAAATAAAATCTTTAAAAAAAAAAAAAAAAAAAAAAAAAAAAGAGAAATGAATGATCAAGACAGAACAAGATGCCAATCAGTGAGATGAAGGGGTCTGAAATCCAGACCTCTGGGAGGCTCTGCCTCTTTCCATGTCTTTCTGAGCTGGCATCTAACCTATACCCTCACTCATTCATTCATTCCACCAACAGGACTTCAACTGGAATTCAGCTGTGAGTGTGGCAAACCCTGCCCACAGTAAGCTTACCTTCTAAATGGGAGAAAAAGACAATAAAAAGAAACATGAAACAAAGAGCTCAAATAAGGACCAACCACCACAGAGTGCTTAAGACAGAGGGTCACAGGGCACATTCTTTGGAGAACTGAATCAGGAAGGCCTCTCAGAGGGAATTAATGTCCATGCTGACAATGGAGGAAAAGGAGCTGGCCATGCAAAGCAGGACAAGGACAGGTGGAGAGGCACAGGCCAGAAGAGCACCAGGAATATTCTAAGAATGAAAGGGAGCCCAGCAAACAGGGAGAAAGTGGAATGAGTGGAGTATGGGGGCACAGAAGGCCCTTCTGAGCTGGAGCCCTCCATGGCTCCGTGGCTCCCCACAAAGCCCTGGGCCTGAGGAGGATGATTCTTTCAGCACCTCCCAAGGACCACGTTTTGGCCATCCAGTAGTTTCTCCTCAACCAAACAGCCCTGGGGCATAAACACATAAAACAGGGCCCTACTGGATGGCTTCATTTATTTATGCACACACCTCCAGGGTCACTACTCTGGGCATGCTCTCACGTTGCTCCTATGTGGCCATTCGAAGAAGCAGACATGGAAACCAACAATTAAAATAAAGATAAAGGGGCGCCTGGGTGGCTCAGTGGGTTAAGTCTCTGCCTTTGGCTCACGTCACAGTCTCAGGATCCTGGGATCGAGCCCTGTATCGGGCTTTCTGCTCAGCAGGGAGCCTGCTTCCCCTCTCTCTCCGCCTGCCTCTCTGCTTACTTATGATCTCTTTCAATCAAATAAATAAAATCTTTAAAAAATAATAAAATAAAAATAAAGAAAATAAAAAACATTCCACATAAAGAGGGAAAGAGCAGTGCCTGGCTAGCTCAGTGGGTACAGCATGCAACTCTTGATCCCAGGGCTATAAATTCAAGCCCCACACTGGATACAGAGATTACTTTAAAAATAAAAAAATTTTAGGGGCATCTGGGTGGATTAGTAGGTTAATATATGCCTTTGGTGTGGGTCATGATCCCAGGATCCTGGGATCAAGCTCCACATTGGGGACCCTCTTTCTCCCTCTCCCTCTGATACTTCCCCTGCTTGTGGTCTCTTGCTCTCCCTAATAAAGAAAGAAATATCTTGGAAAAAAAAAAAAAGAGGGTAAGACTCTTTCATCAGGGCTGAACGGAAGATAGAGAAATGGGTCACCGAGACCTTTGGCATCATCAACCATGGCCCCATCCTGCAGCTCTCCTGAAAAGAGACCTGCTCCTGGCACTAACCCTGAAGAGGAATTTATCAGAGAGCACCAATCACATCCTCCACTTACAGAGAACAAATCTGATTTCCAAGCACTTCACTTTCACCCCAGAAAGAAAAAGAGGCAACAAAGGAGCAAAATGGATTCACAATCCACCTAAAGCTTCTGGCTCCTCCTCTTGCATGTGGATGTTATCACCCCTGAAAATAAACCGTCAAAGGCCAAACCACTGAAGACTGAGGACTCCTGGTTAAAGACGCATACTGAAGGGGCACCTGGATGGCTCAGTGGGTTAAGCACCTGCCTTCAGCTCAGGTCATGATCCCACTATCCTGGGATCAAGCCCCACATCAGGGTCCCTGCTCAGCAACCAGGGGCCTGCTTCTCTCTCCCTCTCTGTCAGTAAATAAAATCTTAAAAAAAGAAAAAATGCACATATGTTTACCTTCTAAACTTCACTCCAGAAACTGTGAAGGGATTAAAAGATACAGGGGATAGGAGAGAATGCCCCAGCAGACAAGAAACGTGTTCACCAAATGTCAGATGGCAGCAAGATGATGGAACAGCAGAAACAGAACTGCTCTCTCCACTCAGCTAAGGACAGGGGAGGAGGCATTAGGAAGCCCATGTACCATCGCCATAAACAATGGTGGCCAGGAAGGTTCAGGAGTCGGAGGCTCTGGAGGAGCTGGGGTGGCAAGGGCAGAAAGCAGGAGCACTGGTGAAAATTGACTTAAGGAGCACAGGCACCCAGGCCCCTCCCAGCTGGGGGCAGCCTGGACCCTTTTCCTCCCTTAAGGCATCTCTAACAACACTAAGAATTGGTGAAAGCAAGGGAAAATTTATGAGCCTGTCCTCTTTCTCAGAATTCGAGGGAACCTTGCTGAGCCTGGAGAAACCAAGCATGCACACTCTTCCTGAAAATGGAATGGGTGCTACCTTTCGTGGGATTTCCCAGAGTTTGCACCCAAGCAGCAGCAGCCCTAGGTCTCCCAGCAAGTGGGTATCTATGTGTGCATGAGGACATGAGTGAGTGGCCTCCAGCTCGGTGATCCATCCATCTCCTGAGGGCCCAGGGAGTATCTGGTTCTCTGAAAGATGTTTAAGTCAGTTCCTGCCTTCAGGAAGTTCAGAGGGAAGAAAGGTGAGAAAAACCCACAATCCCAATCCATTGAGATCTATGCTTTGAACACTGGCACAGATATTATGGGAGAACAAAGGAAGTGCCCAGAAGAGTGGGAGGCAATGCAAAAAGAAACTTTACTGGTGGTATAGGCTGGAGGTTTGCAGGTTTGCTTGTTTTCACAAATAAGAAAAAGTGTGCATGATACCTGGATGGCAAGAACTTCATCAGAAGCTCCTGGAAGTCTACCTTCTCTTCTTTCTTGCACTTGGTGTTTCGGACACGGGCAGACCGCCGCTTCGCTGTCTCTCCACTCTCCTCTACAATCTTCTTCCGCTTCACTCCTTTCTTGGATTTATCTCCCCCAGAAATGTCACCTTCATAAAGAGTGCAAACTGAAACCTTACAAGGGGCAGGGATCAGAAAACGCACTACAAAGGCACATCAGTGCCTCTAATCTAACTCTACCAGCATGTTTCATGGTCATCTCTGATGTTCAAGAAACCTCCCATCTTTTCTTTCTTTAACAAGAGTCCTGAGGAAAGTTAATTTCAGACTCAAAACACTTGACTCACACTTTGTTCAAATTCCCAGAACCCGTAAGCCAGATCTGAAGATTCCGTTCCTTGGCTACAGAACACCAAGGTCTCCAGCAGTCCCTCCTCCCACCCCCGCCAGCTGGCTGTGAGAGCCTCTGGTGCCTCAGTGCATGTACTTGGGAACGACAGAGCAAGTGGCAGTGACACTAACTCTGCCCACCACCCAGCACCTTCTGAGCATTCAATGACAGGACGTGAGCAAGAGCATCATGAGAATTAAAAGGAAGCAGAGGAGTGTCATGTATGGTTAAGCAAAAAATGGACAATCACATAAAGTTCATTCGAAATTCATTTAACGGCCAAAGAGTCTTTTATTCAGGGACACAGAAATCAAGAAAAGGCTTGGGAACTGCTGTCTGAAATTTTTTTTTACTACTTCATTAATAGTAAAAATCAATAAAACCACCAAAAACTATACTACCACATATAGTGGTAACTCTGCTGACTTTCTCAAGGTCAAAACACTCCAGTTTCGGTGCACAGCAGTGTGGTGCTACAGGGCGCAGCCAGCAGGAGAACAGGACCTGTAGGGGACCCCGCCATCTCCCCAGGTACCAGCAAGAAGAGCAACCCTTCACCAGGACTTAGCAGCCAGGAGTTTAGGAGTCCCAAGAAGCTGCACTTCTGAGCTCCAACCCCAGTCCCTTGGGGGCCTCATTGCTGAAGCGACCCCCGACCGGCCCCAGCTCTGGGAGCAGCCTCTCCTGCAGAGCTGTGGGGCTCCCTCTAGGGAGGCCAGGGTACCCCAAAACTCACTCCTGCCCCGAAAATGGGGCCTCCCCAAAAACTGACCCCAGGACCTCACCCGCAGGGACGCCGGTCTCCAACAGACTGGGACTGTGCAGTGGGAAGCTGGCCGCAGCCACGGAGGCATAAGAGAGCACAGATTCTGTCACAGCCACAGCCGGGTTGGTGGTGACAGGGCTTGGTTGGATCATGCTGACAGGGGCCACCACCACAGAAGACACCATAGGCTGGCTGGGGTCCTGGTAGTCGGATAGGTCGATTCTCTTGCCAAGGCTAGGCCGCAAGGGCTCACAGGTGGTGAGGTGGTTGTACATGGCCAGCAGACTCTCTCCCAGGCACTTCCAGCTGCAAGGAGAGGGTCACCACACCCGGTCAGCACCCAGCATTGGGTGCTCCAAGCCCAGGGCCAGCTGGCCTGTAGAGAGGAGCAGTGATGGCCCCATGGCTACCATCCCCATGAGGGCAGCTGGAGGGCTCAGGGTTTTGTCGTCACAGTTATGGACAAAATTCTGCATCTAACACACTGAGGTGGAACAGACCAAGCAGGAATAGGGCCCACAGCCTCCTCCCCTCGCCCTGGCACAAGGCCTGAACTCAGCCTCAGGCACCCTCAGACTCCACCAGGCAGGCATGAAAACCAACTCACTTCAAAAGCTCCTTCCCTACAAAGTCAAATTTTTAAATCATCTGTGAGTCCCCATATGCCAAGATTATGGCTATGTTGTATGCTTTGTGATATCTGTGTCATGTGTGTTTTATTGTGGTACAGCATCTTATGTTGTAGAGAGTCTCTTGTTTCATGTTTTATGTTGTGTTATATGGTATGCTGTGGTATGATATGGTGTGGTATGATATATCCGTCCATCTCTGAATGGCTTCCCATGCTCTCAGGCCAAAACCACACCCTCAGCCTCATTGTAATACATGCCTGACCTTGCCAACTGGCCTGGTCTCATCTCACACCCCACCCTCACCCCCACCCTCCCACCATGCTAGTCTGTTTTCAGTTCTGCAAACAAAATCAGACCCCTGCATACCACAAGACCTTTGCACAGGCTTCTCTCTATCCCAAAATGAAGCCTTCACCCCCAACTGCAGCCTCTCTGCCTGGTCAATGCCACTTCTTTGTCAGATACTAGCTCTAGTACCTAAGCCTTTCCTGACCCCCAAAGCTGTGCAGACCCCATTATGAGCTCCCTGCAAGGTGCTGTGCTCCTTTCCTCAAAGGGCTCATCAGCTTGGGACATGTGCCTTTCCTTCCAGGTGACTGACTACCTTTCAGATCACCCCCAGAGAGGGACCGCACCCATCATGCTGAGTCCCCAACACAGGGCACAGTGCCTGGCATGAAGCTGGCATCCAGTAAATGCTGAGGGAAGAATGAAAATGGAAGTTTTCATCTCCTAGAAGGGATCTCCTACCTGTTCTTTCTCTGTCTTCAGTAAAGGCTACATGCACACGGGGAAGAATTTGCTCATAGCTGGGTTATGTCTAATGCCTTAAGTACACAATTTCATTCACTCGTGCCTTGTCTAATGGGCACTGAATAGACCAAGGGCTGTGCAAACCGTGGCCCACAGCCTGTTGTATACAGCCCACAAGCTAGGAGCCAGCTAAAGGATTGTTACACACAAACCCCCACCCCAAACACACACACCCCCTGAGGAGAATACACAACAGAGATGGTATCTGGCCCACAAAGCCTAAAGCATTTATCACCTAGTTACCTGTGGGACAAGTGTGCCAAGCCCTACAATAAACTGTGGTTATTTTAAAAGCCTGACCCCTTCCCTCCCAGAGGACTCCACACTCTTCCTCTATAACCCAATTGCAGACTTCACTCCCAAGCAAGGTTTCCTCCAGCCAAGCCCATCTCCCTCATGTTTCCCTTTGGCCTTCCCCCCGCACAAGGGCAACCATGACACCAGTTCACAGCTTCTCTAGTCCTATCACGAGGATCCTCTCCAGCCATCTCCAGTGTTCTCAGGCCTTCCCCCTCCTTCACTGTAACAGTGAGGAACTCAGGGTTCTTCCCAAACTCCCAAAAACCTCAGTTAGGGAGCCCACACTCAGACAGGATGGGGCTCCTGACCCATCTAACAAAATAATGGGAAGGGCATCTGACAAGAGTCTGAGAGCAGCCCCATCTTCCTGACCATGTCAGGGTCTGGGCGGGAAGACATTCCTGGGACACTCCACATGTGGAAACACACAGGCAGCTGTACCATGGATCAAAGCCAGCCCCTCCTGAGTGGGTGCAGAAATGCTGTTCTGTGCTGGCCCCCAGCTGTTCTATTTCACTATCACAACAACTCTATAAGAGAGGATTGCTCTCCCTGCTTTTAGGGAGTGGCATGTAGCATCCCAGGGTCATCCACTTATGGGTGCCAGGACTGGCCCCAGGTCTGTCTGATCCAGGGTGGGAGCCATAGACCACTATGGGACATCTCTGAGTATGAGAACATTGCTCTCAAGGCATGCTAAATTCAAAAATTCAGGACTCAAAGTCAGAATTTCAAAAACAAAAACTATACACCAGATCTCACTAAGGGGCTGAATGACCCGAACTGTGGGAGGCTGCCAATACCAGTTTTCCCTTCCCTGGAGGGCCTCTCATACACTGTGGGACTCACAAGGGCTATGCGGAGGCCCATCCTCCAGGGTACCCTGTGTGGTCCTAGAGGGACAGCAAGAGCTCAAGAGCCATGGAACCCACACCTGGGATCAACTCCAGACTCTCCATTCACCATCTGCCTGCTCTGAACCCCATTTCCGCCAGTCCAGTGCTTGGCAGTGCTTTCCTTTTCCCCTCTGGGAAGGGCAGACCAAGAGGGAGCACGCAGGGATGTGGCAAGTGGCTAGCATCAAAAATGGCAAGGGCAAAGAGAGATTTCAACTGGGCATACTTGGGAGAGGCCTGGCCTGCCTCTTGGCGGCCAAAAAGTGCGTGTGCACCTCTAGGTGTCTGTCTGGTATGCACCAGGCCACCACTCACACCGTCAGCCCCAGGGCAAGCCTCAGGGCCTCTCCCTCCAGTGCAGGGCCCACCGGCTGACCCAGCAGCCCCAGGAACCAGGACAACCTACGTGAAGAAGGGGATGGGCTGCACGAGCTTCAGGTCTGGTTCCTTTGCCCTCACAGTCAGCGCTTGCCGCTTCTTCCGCAGCCCCAGGGCCTCCTCTACAATGGCCTGCGTCTCAGCTGCGCTCACCGACACATCGTGGATTGACATGTCACTAAACCATGTAAGAAAGACAGACATTACAATGTTACAAACTGGAGCCGAGGCTGAAATTTTACAGACGGGGATGCAGTTAAGTTAATACCCTTTAATCTGTATTAATTCTTCCTACAAATAAAATAACCCCTTGAGTCTGGCCTCTAAGGGCAGTAATTAGCATTCTTAATACCCACATCCAATAGAAGTGACTAATACCCTTTGTTCCCTCTACAATTCAAAATTGAGCTAAGGGTTTTCATATGTTTAACAATATCACAGTAATGTCAGAAAAGCCTCAGAAAAATAAAACCTAGCTATCAATTACCTATAGAGTAAAAGAATGTAAAAGAATGTAACTTTCCTGCCCTCAACCTTCCAAATGAGCCAGCTCCTCCATCCTCTGGTCCTTGGCCCCTACAGCTCAGCTGGTGAGGAGTTAGTGGTTATTTATCTCTGTGTCTCTCCCTCTTAAGACTTTATTGTAAAAGAATGTAACTTTCCCTTCTTGCCAAGCCCAAAAGTCATCAGGCTACCGAAGCTTGCCAAAGTATAGCCAAACCAAAGAAAGGGCAGGGGCTCTGAGGCCTCAGGTGCCCTCACACAGACACGCCTCCACCTGAGGCAGCCTGGCAGTACCTGCCCTCCCACCCTGGCTGTCCTAACCCCTCTCAGGCCTCTACCACAGAGTCACTTGCTTATGGATTGATTTTTCCCTTTTCTCTCTCTCTCTCAAGACAGTTAGCACATTAGGATATGAACAAGAAATAAAGATAAAGATAAAGATATATAAAAATAAAGATATGGGGCGCCTAGGTGGCTCAGTGGGTTAAAGCCTCTGCCTCCGGCTCAGGTCATGATCCCAGGATCCTTGGATCGAGCCCCGCATCCGGCTCTCTGCTCAACAGGGAAGCTGCTTCCTCCTCTCTCTCTCTCTCTGCCTGCCTCTCTGCCTCTCAGTCTGTCAAATAAATAAGTAAATCTTTAAAATAGATAAATAGATAAATAAATAAATAAAGATGTGAACAAGAAATAAAGTCTTAAGAGGGAGAGACACAGAGATAAATAACCACTAACCCCTCACCAGCTGAGCTGTAGGGGCCAAGGACCAGAGGACGGAGGAGCTGGCTCATTTGGAAGGTTGAGGGCAGGAGGCAGCCAGAGTTTGGAAAGCTGCCCAGAGGTGACCTGGGAGCTGGAACATAAAGGAGTAATGGCACAACAGGCAGAGAGGTGGGAGGCTGGCCTTCCAGGTAAGGCCATGAGGGAGCCAGGGCACAGGGACAGGACAGTGCACAATGGGGCCAAGCCTGGACTCTGTCGGGCACCTAAGGAAGTCTTCTCCTAGGGCAGGGAGACATAGGAAGCAAGGAGAAGAACTAAAGGGGTCAAACTGTAAAGGAACTCCAGGTGATGCTCTGAGCATGAGCTCTGTCTTGGAGGCAAGGCAGTGGTGTCAAAGTCATATCACGGGCACTGAACTTGGGAAACATATGGAAACATAGCCCTGGAAAGGGAAACGGCGGGTGGTGGGCAGACAAGGTGGCCTGTCAGCTGCCACAAGCATCCAGAGGAGAGCTGGTGAATGTCAAGAGCTGGCACGGTGGAGGGAAAGGTAGCCAGCAGAGAGCCAAGGAAGCACTGCCATGATTAGGCACACAGGTGATTAATAGGCAAAGCAGGATCAAAGCCAGGTGAGGGCGTGCAGTGAGGGATGAAGTGCAGAGGCTCAACTGCCAGGAAGTTAGGACCTGAGAGAAGGAGGTACACAAGCCTCCTGATATCCACCAGCCACACACTGTTGGGGGAGAGGGGAGTGCAGAACCAGCATAGAAAGAGGCAGGACCCACCATTTAAGGAACATTCGGAGGGAGTCCTTCCGGAGACAAGGCTGTTCTTCAAAGATCTTTTCCTTGAGAACCAGTCCTTTGCTATACCGACAGTCCTTCTCCAAAGCTTTGCATATGAAGTACAGACATGCTGGTAAAGAAAGAAACAATTGATTTCTGAGTGTGCACCCCAACCTCTGGCCTTCCCAGTTAGCACCAAGAAAATGACCCTACTCTGGAATCAAAGAAATGCTGGCAAATAAGGAGATACCACTTAATCTGACTCAATTAGGAAAGATGCTGAAAATACTACTACCCACAGCAGATGAGACAAAGCCAAATGCTGATAGCAAGGACAGACTGTATGATGACCTTTCCAGAAAGGCATGGGTATTACACAACCCTCAGCCCAACAGTCCACTTCTAGGAATCGCTGCAAAAACCAAGAGATCCATAGTCATTACCTATTGGCAAACTGGAAAACAACCTTCAAAAAATCAGGAAAGCACTCAGCAGCACCAGGGGAGCCTGGTTAAGGAAAGCTTCCCCAATCCACACACTGGGTTGCTGAGCAGTCACTGCACAAAGGGTTGAGAGGTGTGCTCGCTGTCCAGAAGGAAGGTCACAAAAGGGCATGGGGGAAAGGCAGGAAACCAAACAGGCCATACAGTGTAACTCCATTTGTTCACGTAAAACCTGTTTCTCCTCCTTTTGCTTATCTGCATTTTCCAATTTTCCTCCTTCTTTTTCTTTTTTTCAAACTGTTCTTACCCAAAAAGTTTACTGCCTGCAATTAGAGGCATGCACATCATTTATGTCAACAAGCCTTCTCAAATCAATGATCTGGAAAACCTAACCTCTAGTTCCTCCAGGAGCGGTGACAGTAACAGGCAAAGCAACACAAAAGAAAAAACGAGATGGCAAGGAATCACATGCCCACCAGCAGAATGCGGTGGTGGGCATGTGAACGCAGAGCTGTGATGTGAACTAGGAAAGCCATTGGTATTTCTAGGGACTAGCCCATGACAGACGTGACTGCCATAAATAAGTCCCCAGCAGGCCCAGTGCCAGCAGGCCTCACCTGCGAACACACAGGAAAACAGTACAGTGCAGCCAAGAGCCAGCTCTGCTCCGACTGGGCACTGGGACCACTACCATGCCCTGCTCAGCTTCAGAGTCTGAGTGTAGATGTATTGCAACCCACTGCTGTCAAGAAAAACCAAAGAAGGATCCAGGGTGAGGAGGAAGGAAAAGTAGAACAGAAGCAGAGATGTGGGGATGGAAGCTTTGAGAGGCAGAAGGAAGTGGTGCCCTCCTAGAGTGCCACGGAAGGAGAGAGCAGAGCCTAGTCACACAGATACCACAATGCCCCCCACAAGGCACATGAAGGCTGTGCAGCCTATGCACAAGGGAGGGTCTGGGGGTTCCCAGGACAGCCTAGCAAGTAGCTGACCGAACGGCTGCATAGACAGCCTAGCGGTTCCTGCCCCACACAAATAAGAACACAGTTTCTCTGGGACCACGGTGGGACACGAGAGTGGCCATCATAGATGCCCAGAGAGAAAACCAGGGAGGACTGGAGCCTTTGGTGATTCTGGCTCTCAGCAGGTATTTTGGCTCTGGTAAAGCTCATGGCACTAGCTGTACTACACCGGCACTCCCACCGAGGGAAGACCTGGGAAGTTCCAAGGGAACAAGAGGTGGTCAGCAGGCATCAACCCCAAGCACCCCTGCCTACTCATCTCAAGTGGATAAATGCCACTGGGAGTTGAATTAACATGCTGCTTTCACTCTGGGGTTTAAATGAGTATCTGGTCTGGGGGGCCTGAGTGGCTCAGTCAGTTAAGCGTCTGACCCTGGATTTCAGCTCATGTCTTGACCTGTGTCGTGGGTTCATGCCTCACGTTGGGCTCCGCGCTGGGCATGGAGTCTATAAACATACACGCACACACACATGCATGCATGTGCGAACGTACTAAAATCAATAAATGAGTGTCAGGTCTCTCAGGCCAGAGCTCTCCCAGACAGGGCAGCCATTCAGCCCCCCAACCCTGGTCTCCCCCGAGGACTTCAGTTTACCAAGTACAACTTCTCCGACCATGAAAGAGAGGTACAAAGAACTAAAGCCTGGGGAAAGACAGGCAGAACACAAGACTATCCACCTCAGGTGGCTCTCAAGCAGCCAGAAAACTTACAAGAGGAGCTTGAACACCTCCTGAAAAAGGAGCTGTGAGAGTCGGAAGGGCTCTGCACAAACACCACTGCATTCCGCTGGTGGGTATGAAAACCGGGGCAAGCAGCACAGCAAGTGAGGTGTCCTCTGGAGTACGCACCAGGAACATTCCCTGCAGTGTTAGGCAAGAACTCAATGTGCAAGCACAGAACTATCAAATTGTTGCAGACGCACATAATAGACAACATGGCAGTAAAGAGCCCCGAGTGATGGCCTGGGGGCATTCACGGACAGACAGGAAGACCACAGCCCAGGGAGCCGGGCTGGGAAGAGTACACGCTGCCACCTGACACCCCCTAGAAGAGCCTCGACAACAAGCAGAGCTCCTCTCTGGCAACAAAAGGGAGAGAAATCAAGATCACCTCTGGGATGGAAATGACTGGAATGGGAGCCAAAGCAGCTTGCCTTCCGGGGCTCTAGAAATGTTCTGCATCTTAACAGGTTCCACATGTACATACTGTGCACTTTACTCTGTGTGTGTGCTACCTCAATCAAAAAGCAGCTATGGGGAACCGGAGGTGGGGAATGGTAAGCAGGGCCAAGTGCCTCTCTAAACACTCCATGCTATTTGTCTTTAAAAAAGGGAAGGAAAAAGCCTCTGCCAGTCAGTCTTCGAGGCCTAAACCTTGAAAGTGGACAGCAAGTGCTCATTAGCATGTCCATCCTAAAAAGAGTAACTGGCCCAGACAGACACAGAGCACCTGCACACACCAGACCAGCCTGCAGCTGGTCAGCATAGTCAGCGGACAGAGCCCCGGGCTCCAACTGCACTCAGCCCCGCTCTGAGCACTCCTGGAGAGCCTCGTTCCTCTCTGGCCTCAGAGGACACCCAGAGGAGGCTGACTCCTAGAACGCCTCATCAGTGCCTGCCTCAGGACCAGCCCATGCAAAGGACAAAGGTATTCTCTGCAGAACAGACAGAAAGGCTGAAGCCAAGGAACTTAAGCAAATGGAGGGCAGAATGGGGCTCCATCTGGCAGATGGCAGAGACCATTCTAGTAGCCCTGCTGGCTCTACAAAGGGACAGACTGCCTCAATAGGTAGTGAGGTCCCCCAGCACCCAGGAGTCAAGGTGCAACTGCTAGGCCAACTGTCAGTGAGTTATGGAAACAGGTTCTGGCTCAGGATGGCACAATGCAAGGATAGAATGAGACAAGCAAAGGGAAAACCACTCAGAGAGCGTGCTACCCATCACCACAATGCACTCAAGAAATCTCAATTGAGTGAGAAAGACACACGCAAAGCAGGAATGCAAAGCCATCTCCCTTTCTGACAGTCTAGCAGAAAGCCCTTGAGTGTTAACCTGGCCTCCAACTTACCCAAGCTCCCCTCCCTCCTCTGTCCGCAAAACACGAGCACATGGGAGAAAGCCATCAAAGCCTGACTCACTTGTGTAATCGCTGAGGGTGTACAGGACAGTGATGAGGTTGTCCAAGCAGGGCCAGTGGTCAGGATTGCACCGCAGCCCTTCCTCAAAAGCATGGCGAGCCAGGGGGACCCGGATGAGCCTCAGGGCCACATGTCCGATTTTATACCAGAGGTTGACGTCCGTGGAGTCCAGCATGACTGCCTGGAAGCAGCACAGAGGATGGAAATGCTCAATCGGCTCTCTCGCTGAGCAGGCACCCATGGTGACAGGAGGGGGCAGAGCACCAACCCAGCCACCCAAACCACCCAGAAAAATGGCCAACACACGTTACAGGAACCAATTTATCAAATTCAGAACATCTTCCTGACGCAGTTTGTCACTCTGAACATCTGTATTCCTTACATATCTGATAGGTAAGTACCATTAATGAAAGTACCATTAAAAGAAAATGGGGGGGTGCCTGGGTGACTCAGTGGGTTAAGCCTCTGCCTTCTGCTCAGGTCATGATCTCAAGATCCTGGAATCGAGCCCCGCATCCAGCTCTCTGCTCAGCACAGAGCGTGCTCCCCCCTCCCTCTCTCTGCCTACCTGTGATCTCTGTCAAATAAATAAATAAATAAATTTTTAAAAAAAGAAAAGAAAATGGATTTGGGGGTATTTTTGCAGGATTTAAAAATTTTTTATTTAATTTTGAATTGTGGGGTTCTAGAAAAATTACGGACTCTGGTGACAGACCTCAGTTCACATCCTGCTCCTACACTGACTAGCAGCGTGATCCCAAGCCTCAGTCCCCTCACCACTAAAATGAAGATTTTAGTGCATCCTGCATCCCTGCAAGATGATATCCAGTTAGCGCATGTGTGGAAAGGAGTTCACATGGTGTCTGGCACCTTAGAGGTGCCCACAGAGATGGTGACCGTTAATACCGAGATCATGGTTATACTGTTACGAGCAAGTACAGAGTGCCAAGGGTCAAGCTGTGTTCTTAGCACAGGTGTATGTACCAATTCATTCCAGTTTCACAACCGCCCTCTTTCTTACTGTGCCTACTATACTGCTATAGACCTGGAGGCCCAGAGAGAGCAAGCAACTCGCCACGGCCACATGGGCCCTGAGTGGCAGAACACCAATGCACATGCAGGCCCCTGCTCTCTCTGAACACACTGCTGCCAGCTGATGAGGGTCTCAGGGACCACAGCTTGGTGATGCACCACTACAAATTCTTCTTTTTAGCTAGCAAGACCATAACCTCACTCTTTCCACCAAGAGCTTTCAAAAACCCCAAGGGGCCAATAAGCACTGCCAAAACTGCACCTCTAAGTAGAATTCCATAGCAGTCTCCAGGTCCTCTCGCTGGGCAGCCAGCTGGGCCAAGTTCTTATATGTGGAATATTTCAGCATCAGCCCAGGGTGCTTCAACCCTTCTTTCTCATCACCGGACGAAACTGCCTGTGAACAAAAACAGAGGTCGAGAGTGACACCTAGGCCCTGAAGCCTCAGCAGGACACCAGGGTTCCCAGCGGGCCTCTGCTGCAGGCCCTTGGCCCAGTCCAGTGCCATCCTCCATGGGAAAAGGAAAGCCCTATACTAGATGTCCTTGGAGGACCCCTCCAGCTCCGAGCAGACAGAGAAGGAAAGCTGTATCACTACAAGGCAGTTTGCAGATAGTCTCGGCACCCCATCGCTATAGCCAGGCCTGAAAGGTCAAACCTAGAGCCTGCAGCTCCCCCAGAGCAGACCTGAAGAGGAAGGACAGGGCATGAGGAGGCCACCTGGGGGCAGCACCAGGGTCTGGAGATGGCCAGGCAGCCAATTTACGCATCTCTATACATCCCGCAGCCAGAAGAGCACCGGATTAGGAATCAGGAGGCGGGGCTCCCAACTCTGTAACTCATCATGTAACTGTGGACAGTGACTTTACCTAAAACTTTAGCGCCCTGAGGATCTCTGTACTGCGAGGACAGTAATCCTACCCTGAATATCAAAAGTGCAAGCCAAAAGAGCATAAAGATTATAAATGTGCTTTATTTTATTTTTTTTAATATTTTATTTATTTATTTGACAGAGAGAGAGATCACAAATAGGCAGAGAGACAGACAGAGAGAGAGATGAGGAGAAGCAGGCTCCCTGCTGAGCAGAGAGCCCCATGCGGGACTCGATCCCAGGCCCCTGGGATCATGACCCGAGCCGAAGGCAGCCACTGAGCCACCCAGGCGCCCCATAAATGTGCTTTATATAAAAAGTTATTTCACTACAGCTTTTATGAAAACTCTTAGAAAACCCTACAACTTCTAAGACACCACTGATGAGGAAAACTACTGCTCTAATCACAGGACAAAGTAAAACATTTTCTAACAGAAAAACTAGGTGGGGGCGCCTGGGTGGCTCAGTGGTTAAGCCGCTGCCTTCGGCTCAGGTCATGATCTCAGGGTCCTGGGATCGAGTCCCGCATCGGGCTCTCTGCTCAGCAGGGAGCCTGCTTCCTCCTCTCTCTCTCTCTGCCTGCCTCTCTGCCTACTTGTGATTTCTCTCTGTCAAATAAATAAATAAATAAATCTTTAAAAAAAAAAAAAAAAAGAAAAAAAAAAAAGAAAAACTAGGTGGCACAAAGAACTTCTTTCCAGGGGCAGGTCCATATCTCAGCCTTGTCCTTGGACAGGTCATATTCACATGACATTCTTCTTCATGATCAGAACAGGTAAGACCTGAAGACGTGCCTTCAGGAATAGCCCCTTGACTAATCCAAGAAATCTACCCTAGCACTCTTATGGAATCCCAACAAGAAGACTAAAAAGCTCAAATCAACCTCATTCCTTATTTCTCCTGTCATCTGGCTTGTACTGCAGAAAGATCCCCAACAACAGGCTCACCTGGACACCATTCTGGGTAAAGAACTGTTCAAAATCTGGTGTGAATCCTTCAACAGAGGTCGTGTGAGCCTACCTCGGAGACCAGCCAGTATACCTCCACACACAGCAGCAGAAGCCCTCATACTAACCTCCACCTAACCAGCTGGATTCCACACCGTCCTCCACCCTCCATGACTGACACGTTGATGCCCACAGGAGACGAAGGGCTCATCCCAGCCAGCCTCCCCAGCGAAGCTGGCCACTTCTTAGGTGTCAGCTGTGTTCTAGGGCCTGTTTATGCCAAGTGTTCGGGAGACTGTAACTATGTAATTTAGTTTAATCTTAAGTATACCAATGTGGATGAATGTGAAAAGAAACTTTTCTGTACATTTTCTGTACTTTTCAACTGTTTACGATGATCGCATTTTACATTTATAAGCCAACGGGGAGTGTGCTACAGCAGTGCTTCAGGGCTGAAATGACAGAGAGGGAAGTGGACACACCTATGACTACGAGGCCAACAGCACCCTTCCAACTTTGCTCTGCTCACTCACTCACCTCTGAGGTCTGCTCCGTCATGGTCTGACGGAAGACTCCCTCCTGAAGCACACACGGCCCCTGGCCGTGGCTGAACCTCAGTAAGGTAGAATAAAGTCGTTCTCATCTCTGGGCCCTCACTCACTTCCTACTAATGGGGAGGGGTAGGTCACAATTCCCACAGCCCTAATTCCAAGACACTACAACCAACACTAGAGAATCCTGACATCCACCCTGAGGGAAGGGAAGAACTCCTATAACCGACAATGAGAACTCAGCATTTTGCCTCATCTGTGGTAAAAAATCATCCAGAAGTAGGGACACAAGGCGGACTTAAGTGTCTGCCTTCCTAGAGGTGTAGGAGACTGCTCAACTGAAGGACCACATTCCAAAAAAAGCCCATGGATGGAGTCTGTCTGCTTCCTCATTGCACGTCTCGGTGTTTAGTGTTTGGGTACTTGAAAACAAAAGCCTTTCCTCCTAATGAAATATAATTCTTCCTAAATCAATTTCAAGTTGACACTCATTCTCAAACCTCCAGGAATCATCTCCATGACCCAGCCAACTCAGTTCTGGCTCACTTGCCACTAGCATGGCCCCCACGCTGGATCAAGAGGTCCTGCCTCTCCACCATACCCTGTACCCTAACATGGCTCTGTGGTGCTCTCCCAACCCTTTTCTCTGACTGTCTTTCAAAAGCCCATGGAGCGCCTACTCAGGCTTCCTGAGCTCACGGGCTATCACCTAAACAGCATTTGCCAAACCGTATTGCCCACAGGATCATTAAGTATCAGAAAACCATGGGTTTTAATCCTGGTTCTAATGCTTCACTAGTTGGGTGGCTCTGAGTTATGAACACCTCACTAAGCCTCCATTTCCACAACTATAAAATGGGGACAGTGGACCCCACCTCAACAGAGTAGTTGCAAAGAGAATGTAACAAAGTAGCCAACACAGGGCTCTTACTAAGAACAATCACTCTGCATGCTTCACTGGATTCACTCCACCCTCACAGCAACCCATCGAGGCTGACACTCTACAGGTGGGGAAGCTGAGGGGCAGAGAGAAGAAGTAACATGTCCAAGTTCGCCCAGTGAAGAAGGGGAGGGCAGAGGGCAAGCTCACCACCTGCCCTGTGGTGCCTCACCTCTCGTAGCAGGCGTGCCTCCAGGAGCTCATGGTAGGCCTTGGCTGACTCTTCAAACCGGTCATGTTTCTGGAGATCCAGGGCCTTGTGATACAAGGCAAAAGCCTCTGCTTCCTGTGAACCAAGACAGGAGATTACAAAGGTTTGTCTTTCTTAAACCAAAAGTGTGTGTAAGGGGGCTACAGTCGAGGCCACATAAACTGACAGCTGTTCCCTCTGTAGTGGAAACAGTCCTAACACTCCAACCTGCCAGGAGCTCATCACTGGAAGACGAACCCCTCAAGAGTCCCCCAAGGAGCATGAGCAACACAGGTTCAGGTGAGTCTAAGCAAAAGCAAAACACACACTGGCCCAAGGACACAGGATCAGAACAATGGCAAGGTTATGAAACTAAAGGGCCTTCTCTGGGTGAAGCTGGGAGAGTAACCACACCAGCCAGAATAACCCAGAGATTCCCAAAGAATATGGGTGGCTTCCATTGCTTTCCACCTGCCACTCTGCCCTAGCCTGATCATTGTCCACAGAGGGTAACAACCTCCTCCGGGACAGAAGGGGCACTAGGCAGGCTGGGCCCTAGGGACATCCCTTGAGGACCAGGGATAGCTGACTATTGGCTTTTGAGAGGGCTCAAGACTGCCTGTGTGTCTCCTGTGAAAGGGAAGCCACATGTTCATTCCAGGTAAAACAAAAATGGGAAAAAGAAGCAAGCCACTACTGTACTATGGCAGAACACAGGTAGAGAGATGGGTGGAGGGAAGGAAAGAACCAGGCTGAAGTGGAGATGATGCCAGGCCTCATGGAAGAGACGAATGACCAAGAATCTAGAGAGCTGATGTTGAACCTGGCCCCTCACAGACCTTCAGTGAGACCCCCTCAAGACATCTGCCCTCAAGCGCCTCTTCACATTGGCCCATGAGGGCAATGCACGGGGAAACCTCAAGGCACTGCCTACCATTAACATGCTGCCATCCTTGGGCGTGCCAAGTCCTGATGTGAGCACAAAGAATGGGCTGCACAGAAAGTTAGTCCCCGCTGGACAAGTGGGAGTAGGGGCTGAACTGGCCCAAACACTGCTCACAGAATACAGAATTTCTCTTCAGTGTGACCACCCCCAAGTAAAGCAAGTATAACATGAGATGGAGAGCTAAAATCCCATTAAGTCTTGTGAAGGCATTTAAAATGAGGTACGCTCTACAGAAATGAAAAGCAGGGTCTACCTACAGAGGAAGACCATGGATTACATACCTGGGCCTCCTTGGTCTGTGTTTTGTGACTTTTAAAGCTTCCTTCATGATCATCCTCAACTGTAGAGCTGGCATTTAAGGCTGCAATTCGAATCTAAAAACATGGATTTGAGGCAAGAAAAAAGTTGCTTTTGAGATGTCACTTGTCTCTTTAACAACCTACAGTGAGGGGTGCCTGGGTGGCTCAGTCGGTTAAGTGCCTGCCTTCAGCTCAGTTCATGATCCCAGGGTCCTGGGATTGAGTCCCACATTGGGAAGAGCCTGCTTCTCCATCTGCCTGGCCTTCCCCCCAGCTGTGCTCTCTCTGAATGTCTGTCTCTCTCTCTCTCTCTCTCTGACAAATAAATAAAATCTTAAAAAAAAAAAAAAAAAAACTACAATGAGTACAACTCTGCTTAAGCACATGATCTTATAACTCAAGCAGCTATGGCCTTCTCAGAATGTAATGAACAATAAATGATCGAGGAGAAAAACAAAGACCAGAATATGTAACAAGCTGCTTAACAAGCTACTTGGGGAGCATGTCCTGAGTGCTATCCACTGCAAAAGGAACACCCCAGCAATGCTAGATACAACAGATGACCTAGACATCAGAACAACAGACACTGGGGTGCCTGGGTGGCTCAGTGGGTTAAAGCCTCTGCCTTCGGCTCGGGTCATAATCCTGGGGTCCTGGGATGGAGCCCCACATTGGGCTCTCTGCTCATCAGGGAGCCTGCTTCCTCCTCTCTCTCTGCCTGCCTCTCTGTCTACCTGTGATCTCTCTGTCAAATAAATAAATTAGTTAAATTAAAAAAAAAAAAAAAAAGAACAGCAGACACTAACAAAACATGTGAACTTTGTACCTTTCTCACAACTGCAGCAAGGCCCAGCAGAACATATTAACTAAACATGCTTACCCTCAACTGCACCAACAGCTCTCCCAGGAGGAAGGCTGCCCCATACTGAGTGTTCCCCCAAGATAATGGCCCTCACCCCCAGGAGTGAAGTGACAAAACAATACTGACACCAGCGAAACAGGCAAGCACCAGTCCTTACCATACTCAGAGAGCTTCAGCACTGCCACTGAGCACCACTTCCCATCACTGGCAGGGGCTGTGCTGGTCCACAATCTCCTAGACAGGAAAACAGGAGAGACTGAGAGAGGGCCCAAGAAAAGTCAGGCACACCACAGTTCCAGGGGCCCATCACAAAGCAGTCCCCAAATCCAGGAGCTTACCCAGCTCTAAGCACATAGGCCAGTGAGCAACTGCCTCAGGATGGCTGTGTGATCTGTCACCCAGGTTCTGTGGCCAGAGCTTCTGCCCTAGCTAGGCAAGACACCAGGCACTGGGGTCACAGAAGAATGAGACCAACTCCTGCTCCCAGGGCTCACTGTTCAGCAGAGGAAAGAGCCCTATAAACAGTTATTTTTTTTTTCAATAATTAAATGAAATCAAGGGTGCCTGGGTGGCTCAGTCCTTAAGCGTCTGCCATCAACTCGGGTCATGATCCGAGGTCCTAGGATCAAGCCCCACATCAGGCTCCTTTCTCAGTGGGAAGCCTGCTTTTCCCTCTCCCACTCCCCCTGCTTGTTTTTCCTTTCTCACTGTGTCTCTGTCAAATAAATAAAATAATAATCTTTTTAAAAAATAATAATAATTGAATGAAATGAAGAGAAACCCAGGCAACATCTACAGGTGGAAAACAATCCACTTGAAGGGATCCAGGTCAGTGAGTGAGGCAGCTCTCGTGGTAAGCCCTGGGAAACAGCACTGAGGTAGTGTGTGATGAAACGGAGAGGCAGGGGGTTGTGGTGTGATGGGGAAGTGTGGACACACGCAGATGCCAACACAGCCCGTGGCTGGGCCTTAGAGCAGAGATGGCCATGGGGGATGGAAGAGTGCTGGGCCAGAGAAGTGGGAAAGTCATCCTGTAGACAACGGCAGCCACCACGAGTTTTCAGGAAAGCAAAATTTTAGAAATACAGGAAAAAATATTAGGGGTAGGCAGAACAGTTTGAAGTCTGCAAAAAAGGACAGGATTGGTGAAGATATGGAGAAATTAGAACTCCATACATTACTGATAGGAAGGCAAAGTGTGCAGCTGCTGTGGAAACCAGTCTGGTAGTTGCTCAAAATGTTAAACACAGAGTCACCCTATGACCCAGAAATTCCACTCCTAGGTATCTACCCAAGAAAAATGAAAACATATGTCCACACCAAACCTGGTTCAAGAATGTTCACAGCAGGGGTGCCTGGGTGGCTCAGTGGGTTAAAGCCTCTGCCTTCAGCTCGGGTCATGATCCCAGGGTCCTGGGATTGAGCCTCGCATCAGGCTCTCTGCTTAGCAGGGAGCCTGCTTCCCCCCTTCTCTCTGCCTGCCTCTCTGCCTACTTGTGATCTGTCTGTCAAATAAATAAATAAAATCTTAAAAAAAAAAAAAAAAAAAAAGAATGTTCACAGCAGCATTATTCATAATAGCTTCAAGATGGAAACAACCCAAATGTCTGTCAACTGATGAATGGATAAATAAAATGTGGTATGTTGATACAATGTATTATTCTTCAGTCATAAAACTGACTAAAGTACTAACACGTGCTACAACATGGATGAACCTTAATGCTAAATGAAAGAAGCCAGTCACAAAAGGCCATGTATTGTCGGATTCCATTTATATGTAGTGTCCAGAATAGGCAAATCTATAGAAACAGAATGTAGATGGTGGGCTACAGGAGAGGGACAAATGGGGAGTGACTACTAATAGATACAGGGTTTCTTTCCAGGGTGATGAAAATGTTCTAAAATTTGTTGTGGTGAGGGCGCCTGGGTGGCTCAGTGGGTTGAGCCGCTGCCTTCGGCTCAGGTCATGATCTCAGGGTGCTGGGATCGAGTCCCGCATCGGGCTCTCTGCTCAGCAGGGAGCCTGCTTCCCTTCCTCTCTCTCTGCCTGCCTCTCTGCCTACTTGTGATCTCTCTGTCAAATAAATAAATAAAATCTTTTTAAAAAAAAATTCGTTGTGGTGATAGTTCCACAACTCTGTGAATATACTGAAAATCCCTGATATATACACTCCACACAGGTGAACTATATGGTATGTGAATTACATGCTGTTATTAAACAAAGAGATGCCAGGAACCTGGATGGAACACTGGACAGAAGAGACACAGTCCAGGGGGCAGACTCAGAGGACTCGGCACCTGGAAGGCTGGAGGGAACAGAGGGGTTCTGGATAACACCAAGTGTTCCAGCCTGACGGGCTGGGACAGGGAGGGGCACCCCCAAACAAGCCAGATCTCGCAGGAGGAGGAATTAGAAAAAGTCCCATCTAAGAACCTGGCAGAAGGCCCTGAAAGGGCCCAGCAGGCAGTGAAAGCGAGCCTGGGCATACAGACTGAATGCATGCTCCACCTGGATAACGTGAATTGACTGCTGTTGCCAACAGCACTACAGCAATGATTTCTAGCATGGTTTCCACCATGGGCTCTGAGTTCTCCAAGGGTTCTCACAAGAAAGGAAGTACAATCTTTTCACAGACAAGGAAGACTCAAATCTCCTCTAGGCTAATAGCTATTTTACCTCCTGGGTTCTACAGCTAGGAAAAAAGAACACTGAGGCCCAGTGTGGAAACTGCTGCTTTACGATAAGCTATACTATAATGGACACTGTGACTGCCATACGATACAGAAAAAAAAGAGAGAGAGAGAGACAAAAGTAGAAACTATACAATTAAAACCCTGCAACTAGACTAAAATTTTAAAAATATACACATCAATAGATGAACCTGGATAAAGATGTGGTATAAATATATATAGTGGAATACTACTCAGCCATCAAAAAAACTGAAATCTTGACATTTACAATGATGATGGAACTAGAGAGTACATAATGGTAAGCGAAAAATGTCAGTAAGAGAAAGACAAATATCATATGACCTCAATCATACGTGGGATTTAAGAAACAAAACTGAGGATCATAAGAGAAGGGAAGGAAAAATAAAACAAGACAAAATCAGAGAGGGAGACAAACCATAAGAGATTCTTAATCATAGGAAACAAATTGAGTTTTGCTGGAGCGGATGGAGGTGGGGGATGGGATAACTGGATGATGGATATTAAGAAGGGCCCGTGATATAACGAGCACTGACTGGGTTTTACATAAGACTGATGAATCACTGAGTTGTACCTCTGAAACTAATAATACACAATATGGTAATTAATTGAATTTATGGGATGCCTGGGTGGCTCAGTCGGTTAAGTGGTAGCCTTCAGTTCAGGTCATGATCTCAGGGTCCTGGGACCAAACCGTGCATCGGGCTCCCTGCTCAGTAGGGAGTCTGCTTCTCCTTCTGCCCCTCCCTCCCTCCCTGCTTGTGCTCACTCTCTCTCTCATATTTAAAAATAAATTTGGGGCACCTGGGTGGCTCAGTGGGTTAAGCCACTGCCTTCGGCTAGGTCATGATCTCAGGGTCCTGGGATCGAGTCCCGCATCGGGCTCTCTGCTCAGCGGGGAGCCTGCTTCCCTCTCTCTCTCTCTGCCTGCCTTTCCGACTACTTGTGATTTCTCTCTGTCAAATAAATAAATAAAATCTTTAAAAATAAATAAATAAATTTAAAAATATTTTTAAAAAATTAATTGAATTTAAATTTTAAAAATTTTTAAAAAGCTTTGTCTACAAAAAAAGAAAAAACAAAACATACATATAGGGGGTGCCTGGGTGGCACAGTTGGTTGAACATCCAACTCTTGGTTTCAGCTTGGGTCTGATCTCAGGGTCATGAGCTTGAGCCCTGCATCAGGCTCCTCACCCAGTGCAGTCTGCTTGAGTTTCTCTCTCCCTCCCCCTCTGCCCCTCCCACCCCCCACTCTCTCTCAGATAAATAAATAAATCTTTAGAAAAAGATTAAAAACATACACACATAGGGGCGCCTGGGTGGCTCAGTGGGTTAAGCCGCTGCCTTCGGCTCAGGTCATGATCTCAGGGTCCTGGGATCGAGGCCCGCATCGGGCTCTCTGCTCAGCAGGGAGCCTGCTTCCCTCTCTCTCTCTCTGCCTGCCTCTCCATCTACTTGTGATTTCTCTCTGTCAAATAAATAAATAAAATCTTTAAAAAAAAAAAAAAAACATACACACATAGAAAATAACAAGCACTGGCAAGGATGTAGAGAAACTGGAACCCTCATGCTCTGCTATGGAAAACAGTTCAGCAGTTCCTAAAACAAAAACATAAAGTTACCTTATAACCCAGCATTTCCACTTCTGGGTATATACCCAAAAGAACTGAAATCAGGGACAAATGATTATACATGGGGTAAAGAGTGCAGGAGAGAAGTTGTAGGGTAGTGCTGATACCTAACCAGAGGCCTCCCAACAGGCTCTCCACAGGGCAAGTGCTAGCCCCAAGGTCACAGCAAGTCTTCCCAGATGCCACCTGAAATCCGCATGGAGAGAAAAATAAGAGCAGCACTCAGGGATGACTGAGAGATCAGGTTTCTGTGTGGCAGCAGCAGACCCCACATCCACAGGTGGAAGGACATCAATACAGCCATCATGTCCAAGGGCAACCTACTCCTGAAGGAGGAGAGCCTACCTGTTCCTGCCTCAGCAGCACTTTGCAGGAAGGCACCCAACAACCACTGGGATTGTGCTAGATGGGCTAGTGCCTTCCTCTGGGGCTTCTATGTCACCCAGGAGCAGGACCCTCGTGCAGTACCCAGTGCAGGTCCCATTTTGGAGTTGCTCCCAGGACAGACTGAATGAAGAATGACCAGCCAAGTCGAGAGAGAGGTTTCTGGTCCCACTTGCTGCCCAAGTCCTTGCCCACCCCTCTGTCCACCTACTTCTACAGAGAAAGCCTCTGGACTCCTCAAAACAAAAGCTCCCTGGGCACCATGATCAGGGCCAGAAGACTGTCACAGAGCCCACGGTGCTGAAGAGAAAATAGAACTTTCAGGCTTCCTAATTCTTTAGAAATTGTTCAAGCCAATTGTCCCCACTGAAAAAGGCTCCTGTGCTAACTCTAATGTAATCTAAAAATATAGTACCTTCCACTCCTCTACCACTAAAGTCCATCTCAGACACTTACAAGACACATCTGTGTTAGCTCAAACTCAAAACAGCCTCTGAAAAGAGTATTGGGCTTAGTCATATTTTTGTCCCTCTTTAGCATTGTAACTTTGGACAGGTCAGCCAGGACCCTTAAGCCTCAGCCTAATCAGCAAAATGGGTTTGATAATGCTTATCTCATAAGGCTGGCAGTCGTAGGGCTGGACACAGATACATACTGGAACTGAGGCATACTTGTGAGTGTCCACATAACATTTGAAGAGGAACCTAAAAAGTGATCCTCCCAACGACTCGTCTTGTACATTAGTTCCATGAGACCATGATCCCCTCTACCACAGACCCCCAATTCTATCTTATCATTACCACTCTTCCTCAGCTCCCTCAATTTCCAATAGCAAAATAAAGAATGAGCCAGAATACTGTACTCTTAATACACCCTGAGAGGACTATAGGAATTCTGTAACATGGACTGTATTATCCCCTTTACTTTTGCCAAAATAGTACATAGCAATCACTAGCTTGCAACTGACCTTGGATTTTTAAATATCAGTACATATGAGAATTTTTACCTAAGATATAACAATAGAACAGCTTTTCAAACCCAAAAATCTTACACTGACTTCATACAGCAAGAGCAGGTTTTTTCTAAAT